>NC_090943.1:70811962-71114212 GCF_040807025.1 Struthio camelus
GAGAAGAAAATCAGAGCAAAGTCTTCCATTTTTGCAGTATTAAAATACAGATGATGGATTGTAGTCAATGTAGATAAACCACTTATCTTCGTATGGCAGATGTAGGATGAGATTCTGCAAATAGTCCCCATTCAAATATCCTGTTAGGTCACCAAATACTATCTGACAGGCAGTAATCAGGGCAGTGCACTGCTAAAATTAATTCCTCTAATAGTATTTTTGAAATGAAAATCATGATGACAAATTGTCTTTGTTGTGCTTTTCACCATTTTAGCCTTCATACCCTAAGCTAATTACATGGCATTTTAATGGAGGCTTTTTGAGCATACTGTACATGCCAAAGAGAAAGCAAAATGCTGTCAATTTCTGGACCTTGTCCAGACTCTCACAAATGTATATGAATTTAATTCTGATAGCTTTTTAATTTGGGGTTTCATCATTTATATTTTTACCTGTCAGATGTTCATTTGACTTCTCTTTGCATTACAGGTGGAAGTAAAAAGACACTCTTTGGCAAATAAAATGAAAGAAGCTGTAATTGGACTCGTGGTTTGGGGGCTAAAAGCCTTGATTATCAAATATTTGAATTTGGCAATGCTGTGAGTTGCAAAGCAGGTGGACTAGGTCTGTTGCAAAGGGAAACAGATGTAGAAAAGTAGCAAGCAAAACTTGTGAGATGCTCATTTTGAGGGTTTTTGGTAATCACTCTTGCCTTTATTTTCCAGCCATTTTTTCAGACGTAGCCATGGAGCATTATTTATGAATTAAAATTGGAAATTATAAACAATGTTTGCCTTATTTACAATTCTTAATCAGTAAGCGTTGTTACTCTGTTACTGTCTATTTCAGCTTAATCAGTGAACACAATCTATTGGCCATGTCTCCTTTTAAAGGCTCAGGCCTCTGAACTGACTTTGAAGAAAAAAGTGTAATTGTAATTCTCTCTTGTTTTAAAAGGCATAACAAACTTCCTTTCTTTTCAGATCTTTTGTCTGAAATTAACAAAAGCTTGAAGCAAAAATAGGAAGTTTTCAGAACCATAAGAGCAAATGAAAATAGAGGGTACGACAGTTCATTTGGGGAACCGTTTGGCAGATTCCCATGGGAGACTGCCCTGAAGGAGACAGGGCCTGGAGCAGAGGTGCTCCAAGGACAGCCCGCCCAGGGCACACAAGTGGCCCAGCCCGCCGTGCCGCAAGCCACACAGGCGCAGCAGAAGGGCAGCAGGATGGACAGAGAGCTCCTGCCTGGGCTCCGGCACCAAAAGGGGAGGGTAGAGGAGGAGGAGGTCAAGGAGGGCTCCTGGGGAGCAGCGCAGAACTTTGTTCTCCTGGCCTGCTTGGAAGATAGTAGGGAAGCCAAACCTCAGCTGGACTTGAATTGGTGAGGGACATGAGGGGCAACAAGAAGAGCTTCCAGAAGTGCATCAGTAACAAAAGGAAGTTTGAGGAAAACATCGACCTGCTGCTGAGTGAGGCAGTGGACTTGGTGACAAAGGACACAGAAAAGGCTAAGGGACTCAACCTCTTCTTTGCTTTGGTCTTTACTGGCAAGGTCCTGTTCTGAGGTCTTCCAGGTGCCTCATGGCGGTCTGGGAGAGTGTAATGTTTTCTATAGTAGAGGAAGATTGAGTTAGCGACCACATAAGCAAGCTGGACGTACCCAGGTCCATGGAACAAGAGGGGATGCTTCCAAAGATATGGAGGGAGCTGGCTGAGGTCGTTGCAATGGCCGCTCTGTATCTTCTTCAAAGAGGACTTTTTTGGTCCTGGGAATCAGGAGAGGTTCCTGACGACTGGGAAGAGGCACGCATCACACCCATCTTCAGGATAGGCAAGAAGGCAGATCTGGGGAACAATCTGCCAATAAACCTCCCTTCGCTCCCCAGGAAGATTATGGAGAAACTCCTGGAAACTGTGTGCAGGCACATGGAGGCCAAGAAAGCAATTGCGAACAGCCAGCATGGATTCACCAAGGAAAAATTGTGCCTGACCAACCTGAAAGCTTGCTCTGAGGAGACAGCTGGTATGGTGGATGGAGGTAAGTAGCAGGGGCTACTTACTGTGACTTCCACAACACCTGTAGTGTGGTATCTGTGGTATCCCTGAAGCCAAATCAGTGAGACATGGACTTGAGAAGCAGACTACACGATGAGCGGACCACTGGCTGTATTACCAGGCTCCAAAACTTGTGACAGATAGCATAAAGTCCAAATGATAGATGATTACCATTGCAGTTGCTCGGGAGTCAGTACTGTGGCCAGTACTCATTAACGTCTTCATTAACAGCCTAGACAATGGGATGAAATGCACTCTCAGCAAGTTCATGGATGGTGCCAGTCTAGGAGAGCAGGACAGCAAGACACCAAGTGGCTACAAAGCAACTTTGCAGAAAACGGGCTGGGGCTCCCCGGGGACAATAACTCAAACATGAGCCAGCAGCATGCCCTTGCAGCAAAGAAGGTCAACCACATTCTGGGCTGTATTAGCAAGAGGGTAGCCAGCAGGCTGAGGGAAGAGACTCTTCCCTTCCGCTTTGCATTTGTGAGACCAGCCTGGCGGACTGTGACCTGTTTTGGGCTCCTAGGATGAGTCAGACAAGAATATACTGGAGTAATTCCCACAGAGGGCCACCAGGATGGGCAGGCAGCTGGAGCAGCACAGGACATACAGGGAGAGGCTGACAGAACTGAGAGCATTCAGCTTGAAGAAGAGAAAAACAAGGGGGAAATCTAATAACTATTTTCAACTGCCTACTAACAATGTACGGAGAAGACGGTGCCAGACTCTTCTTGGCAATGCACAGTAGTAATTGGCTGAGAGGCCTGTTACTCAGTTGCAACATGGGAAATTCCACTTAGATATTAGAAAAAACTCTCCCACCATGAGGGTGGGCAAACACTGGTACAGGAACCTGGCGAGTCTGTGGAATCTCCATCCTTGGAGATAAGAAAAACTGGGCAAGTCCTTAAGCAACCTGAGCTAGTTTTGAACTTTAAAGTCAATCTTACTTTGAGGGCAAAAGTCAATCTTACTTCCTGAGGCACTTTGTATTTTGTAAGGAGAAGAACGGTAAAAACGTAGATCGTTGTTATTACTGAAGAGTAAGTCATTGCTGCTGGGAGGTACTGTAGGAGTGATCATGTATACCAGGCTGCCAGAATGGATTGTGTTTGTTTATTAAGTGGAACAAAATCGGCAGTTAAGCATGTTTAATCCCCTCATATGAAGAATTTGGCAGACTTCGTAAACCAATAAAAGGTAAACATAGGTCAATTTGGTTGACTTACTATCCTGGACAAAGTTAATCCAACTTTAATATATTTTAATAAATTTTGTCTTGTTTATTTCTTCTGCTTAAAATATGAACCACTTTCTTCACTAGATTTCTCAAACTTCACAAATGTTTTTTGTCTTAGAGTATAAATCTGATATGCTGTAAAGGATGGGGGAACGAAGGGAAGAAAGTATTCTGGAAGTAGCTGGGATTCTTCCTTCCAGAATATGGGCAATGATTTCTCTTTCAAAATCTTCACTAGCTTTATAGCAAAACCTACCTAAAAATGTGGGACTCTAGTGTCCTATGGATCTGTGAGCAGAAGGAATTTTTCACAAGAGAGCAGAATTTTACTCCCCCATTACAGTCCCCTAACTGCTCTGGGGGAAACATACTCTACTGAGTAAAATAAACTTACAGCGTTAGTGATGACCTTCATGTAGACCTTGGTAGGCCTTCAAGGTAGGCCTTCAGTAACGAGATGAGAAACCCCCTGGGCCTTCTCTTGCAGTTCTGACGTAGACTGTTAATGGCCACGAAACCCAGGCCTCAGTGCTGAACCATGCTGGTCTTCTGCTCAGAGCACAAATCTCCCTGCTGTAAGAGCAGAAAAATGGCCATTCGGTAGGCCTCGTATATTGTCTCTGAATGTAGCCAACACCAGATGTTTAAAGAGTGTAAGACAGCAACTAGAGGAGGATACTTTTTCCAGTAGCTTCTCCCAGCCTTCCCTGGTCTGAAGTTTAGGGACTTGGCAGGAAATTATACTTTTGTTTCTAATAAATGTTGGTGGACTTTTTATTCCTCATGAATGGGTTTCACTGCTTTTTTAATTTATTCAGAGTTTTAACACTTGCAGTGTCCTCTAGCAGTTTATTCCACAGCTCAATTATGCATTCAGTAGAAAAGGATATTCCTTTTTTTCGGTTTTAAATGTGACACCCCAAACATTTTATTTGCAGCTCTTTCTTTCTTGTACTAGTAGTAGTGGTGAATAGCCTTTCCCAGGCTTACCATTCGCAGTAAGACACATGATATTACGCATTTTTGTTGTGTTTTTCTCAGCCATCTTTTCCGGATGGAGTTATCCCAGCCTACTTATTGTTCCTCACAAGGACATTGTCCCCTCCCTTCCCTTCAACTACTTTACTGTCCTCATCTAAAGGTTTTCTACTTCAGCTAAGCCCTTTGGGGGTAGAGAGGAGGAGTATTTTCTCAGTGATATTAGGATCGTTCTCTTCCATTCCACTGTCCTAATAATTCATGATATTGCATTTGCTTTAGGCTGACATTTTCATAGAACTCTACATGGTCTCTCCGGTTGTGATAGCTGTATTTCAGAGTGGTAATAGCTAATCTGAAGATTACTGAGTACTTGTAGATAGGACTGCCTTCCCCCCGCCTCCCCGCCCGAGATTCATTGCTTTCTATTTAGCAGCATTGCATTTCATCTGCACTTTAATCACCAGTCACACTGAATCAGAATTGAGATCTTTCTGCGGTTTTTCAGTTGGCTTTCAGTTTTACTACCCTGAATTATTTGGTATGATTAACTGTTCCCTCACTATTCAGCCTTGTCCAGGTCACTTATGACCACGTTGAACAATGCATCTCGTTGCACACAGTCGCTGGAAACCTCTCTTCGTTGTGCCCGCTTCTACTATGTGTGTCCCATTGCTTAACCAGTTGTAAGGGGGTCGTTCCCTGTAAAGAAAGGCTTTGGTGGGGGACCCTGCGTAAGCTCCTCTGTAGCGAACACCTATGTAAAGAATTATTTTTACTTTGCTGATGCGTAGTCTTATTTGCACTCTCCTTTTATACCCCAATTACTCATCAGCCCTACAGACTTGCTGGCAGACTTCCTGTTTCTGATGTGCTTAAAAACATTTTATTATTCATTTTATGCCTTTAGCAAATTGCTCTTCAAAATCTTTTTTGGCTTGCCTTATTAAATTTAACTTGCCAGAGTTGATATTCTTTTCTATTTTCCTGGTCAGGGAATAATTTCCACTTTGAGAAGAACTTCTAGTAATCTCCTTTACTGTGCTATGTATTGAAATGGTCCAGAAAAAACTGAGAACTTTAGGGAGTTTTTCTTTCCACGTGCCCTGCCTTCCACCAAAGAATGATCTGACCCTAGGTATGTATTTAAAGTTATAAAATAATTATTGTTCTTTTTCCGAATCACTTTCCTAGTTCGTTGTGTCCCCTCAAAAAGAGCAATAAAACATGAGGGGAACGTTCATAAAATTCAAAAGCAGAAAAAAAAATTAGAGGGAAACCGTTTGCAAAAGTAGAGAGAGAAAGGAGGATTTGGTGGGAGTGTGCATGGGTAAGAGAGAAAGAGTAGGAGGAGGAAAAACAGGTTCGGAAACTTTGCATTAACAAAGGAAATAGTAGTCATACCAAAATAATCACCTCCAAAACATGAAAAGTTTCAGTGCAGCTTGTGCCGCAAAGCAGTGAGATGAGTCCTAAGAATGAAAGTTTATTTTCTCAAAATTATCCCCCAGTATAGATACAGTTTTAGTTACAGGTAGACAGATAGATGCATATGCATATTCCTCTCCCCAGAAAGTGAGGAAGAGACAGGTCCATACTTTACGTACACATAAATACATACATATATGTGTGTGTGCACCTAAAGGTATGTATCTATATAAATATATATAAAATATAAGTATTTGTGTGTGCACGCATGTATATATGTCTGTGTGTTCGTGTGTATATACATATATGTATATATACATATACACACATATATGCGCGCGCGCGCACACACACACACACACACACAAACATATATATAAAGGCAAAGATCCCGTGGCTTCGTTCCGGCAGTGGCTGGTATGGTACCGGCAGTGGCTGGTATGGTACCAGACTATGTGAGTGCCTCGCAGGCTTGAGTCCCAGGAGCTTCTGCTCAGGAGCCGCTCCAGAACGAGAAGTGTTGATTTCTCACTGAGCCTGCTGCTCTGCCCAAAAATGGTGGGACTGTTTTGAGCCCGATGTGTGACTTACCTGTGATGTACTGCCAACTGTAATCATTTCTCCAGATTTGTAGGGAAGATTTCCTACCTTTGGGAACTGAGTGATTGTCAAACTTTAAAAAAACTACTTAACACGCTTGAAAGGGATGTAAATAGAAAAATTTATATCACTATATATATAAGTAATGTAAAGTAAGTAATAAAACTGCTGGATTCGAAGTTCTTTTTTGAAAGGCTGAGCTGCAGTGATAAGCATCATGTTTTAACTAGGCTTAGCAATGAGATTTTTCAGTTATACTTCTCCGGCCAGATCTAGATCCTGCAAATGAGTGAAATCAAGTTAAATGACAGAATTGGTCAGTTCTGACTTGCACTCTTTGAAAGCCCACCACAAAGGACAAGGCAATAAACAGCTGGGAGCCAGCAGCACATGGGCTGTGATCAGGCCCTTGAACCGAATTTTCGGCAGCATGCAGCAGCTTTGGCTTTATTTCTTGGTAAGGTCCAAGATGTAAGATTTTTACCTGTAAAGCCTCCTGTGGTTTGAGCTGTAGCTACCTTGCAGCGTCTGCAAGGATAGCAGCTTCTTTGCACTGAGCGCTGTAGAAGTGCTTATTTGAGGGTGAGGCCATCCCTGCCCTGCAGCGCGCAGTAGTCACAAAGTAGTCTTTTGAGTCACAAAGGTAAAAAAAGCGGAAGTAGAACAAGTGAGGAGGGAAGACTTAGGTAACATTAGCAAGAGTAGGCCTGCAGTTGGTTCATCAGATCATTTGAAAGATGATTCAATTAATGTCATTAATAATAAGGTTAATACCAATTTTTTTCCACCAACAGTTACATGCGTATGAGTGAAATTCGGTGGGGCAGATTTTGAGGTTATCAGAAAAAGTCCCTCTGCTGATCTGTGTGTTTATGGAAATGGTCTTATCAATTCTCTCAGATATTCCCTTTCATTACAGTGTTTTAGACGTAGCTAAAGGCGCACACATAGCCCCCTGCCCAGCCCTGATTTCCCTCCTTCCTCCTCAGCAAACACTTGCCGTATAAAAGGTGCAGGGCAGTCCCTCAGCCCTAGAAAGAGGGCAGCAGGATAGAACAAAAACAGTAAAGAAAAGGCTCAGAGCAGTAGGGAAAGAGACATAAACCGTGCATAAGTTTAGCAATAGTTATCTGTTCTCAGTCGAGAGAGCTTGGCAGTGTGGGAGAAATATGGAGAACGGAGTGGTGGAGGAAAGGAGCGGTAAGGAGAGAAATCTCATCACGGTGATATGATAGAGAAGAGTGACTGAAGGAGAAAGAAGAATTCACTAGGAGACAACACAGTAAGAAGCTAAACAAAGTGACGGAAGTTAGAAAAGAAAATGCAAGGGCTCAAAAGAAACTGGGTTTTTTTTAGAAAACTCAATAGAAAGTGTACGCACAAAATGGGATATAAATACACTGTTTTTCTGCCATAATGTTGCGACACCTGCGAGTCTATTAGCTGTGCTAGTAACAGTTCTGTAAGGTAGGACAGGGTTATTATTTTACGTCTGGGGAGCTGAGGCAAGGAAAGAGGAGGAGAATCTCATGAGGGCGCAAAGGAAATGTGTGGGTGTAGAACGGTATTGAACTTGGTCGGTGATGTGATTGATACATCACTGAAGTATCTTTTCTTTCCGTAAAGTTTCTGACATTTTTAAAAAAGAATGAAATGAGGTAGGCTATGAAGTTGGATGTAAAAAGTCATTATGGGCAAGGAAGGAATTTATGTCGAAAAAAATTATTGCTCTGCCTTTTTTTCCTGTTCTTGCAAGCCACACTGGTGGACTTGGCTAACCTTGCTGTAATCGGTCAGAAGAGCTGTAACAAATATACCTGCATAAGGCTTTCGTCACTCTTGCTTGAAACCCTAATATTTATTGACATTTAATTGTTACCTGCCAATATCAATGCAAAGTGTGTTCTGATGCTGCTGCACAACAAGCACCTGCCAATACAGACTGCAGAGCTGTTGCTCTTTTTAAATCTATTATTTGCTCTGTAGCTCTTCAGTAGCTGCCTGATCAAACATTAGTCAAACACTCTACACTGGTACATTGATAGCTCTCCTGCTGCACCAGCATGTTGAAATATCTCCTTGCAGCCTTTTACCTCAAGAATTTCACTGCATTCACACTCTTTCATAAGGGATTTGAAGAGCAGCGTATGGACAGCTTATTCAAAAACTCTTGTTCATTTTAGGCGAACTGTTTGCTTTTTTGAGAATGCGATTATCCCGATGTCACTGGAGATGGAATTAAGACTGACACAAGGTAGACTTCTTACGTTTAGGGTTAGGAGAGCCCCGGCTCTCAGAAGAGTTATGAGGCAACATTGACGAAGACGGTCTTTGCTGAATCTTCCGAGAAGCCAGGCGAGGGAAAGTGAATCGAGTCCTGAGCTTCCAGCAGCAAGCACACTGGACTGGCGGTAGGCACAGGCAACGTCCAAATTGCCTGAGGTAGCAGGCTGCTGGGAAGAGAAAATGTGTGACCCATTACCCCACCCCACCCTCAATTTTGTCTGTATTAGGACTGGGAAAAACAGGGTGACTGAATCTGCTGCTGCCCCCCAAGCTGGAGTGGAAGCGGTGGGTAGAATGCCCAGGCCCAGCAGCTGGGCTTTCTCCCTCTGCTCTTTCAGCTCCCCGGAGGCAGCACGATTAGCAATGTGGATCCTCTAGACCTCTCCTGTGCAATTCCCCACTTTTCTGTGGCAGGCAGGAGCAGCTCTGGCCCACCTGTTATTTTTAGGAGGAATGACTGTCAACTTTGTCTGAGCTGAGTCTCGTGCTGGTTTTAGAATAAAAGGTATACAAAATGTCAGTAGTCTTAAATGAGGAATAGTCGTGGCGTTATTTCTACACAGAAATTCAGGGATGCTGAATGTAGTATAATGCAGAAGGGTATAAATGTAGTAGAAAAGTCGCACCATGCTACTTAGTCTGAGTGACAGACGACAATATCACCATTTCGTTCTCCCCTCCTGACTGTTGTGGTTCCCCCTTTTCTGCCCCAGGTTCTTTGTTGTGAATTCAACAAGTCAATGTTCAAAATGATTTTCATCATTCAAGGATGGCTGCGTGTTCTGCCGTCACTGTCTGCATTTGAGATTTACAAAGGTGGTTCAGTGTTGGCTTCCCAGCTCCCCAGGGCTTGGGGGATTTTTAGCGTGGTGAGTTTTACATGTTCTACCCACAACAGGGGTCCTGGGCATTTGCAACAATTACACCCCAGGAGCCAAATTCAGAGCCTGGAAGTGGAACTTCCCAAACCTCTTCCTAACTGTCTGACTGATTTTTGTGCCCTGGAGCTTTGTTCCTCCTATGAAGTGATGGACTTGAACTATTCCTGTAGATTTGTGAGTTGTTCTCCTGGTCCATCTTGTGCTTGTGATGTTGCCTCCTGGTATAACCATTCTTTCCACAATGTCAGAATTTTACAGCATAAGTAGTTTTCTGGTTTTATGAACCAAGGTTGCTTCTCATTCCGATTGTTTAAAGATGTCACAGTAAGCCAGTTTATAATCTCCCTTTTTAATATTTATATTAGGTCAAGAGTTGTATGTATGAGGCTTGAGAGGATGAGATTTCATACTCCTTATTCTAATGGCTGCTTCCTCTTTGGTGTGCCACTGCACTAGAAGAATGGTTCAGAGTTGTCTCACTGTATGTTTGGCCCTTTTTCACTGATCCTGATCTACAAGATCATATCCAGTTGTCCGTCCATAAAGTTGGACCACTGATGATTTACCCTGGTTAGCTGGGGTGTCCTGGAATGGCAGGGTTCTCCTATTAACACCAAAAGTAACCTCTTTTTAGCCAGCAAGTTGGCCAGTGTTCAAATTTAGGTAGAGTGTATTACTCTGAGCAGAAATTAATGGCAGAGTAAAACCTGTTTCAGCTTTGTTGTGGGCAGTGGCTCCTGTTATTGCAGGTGTCATTACCATCAGGGAGCCTAATCGTTTTTTCTGTTAGCCCTCGCTGAAGAGTGGATATTTGCTTCCAGTCTTCGATGAACTTTTAGGAAAAGGCAGGGGAAAAAAAAAAAGGTTCATTTCTTTGAGTTTTAAAAAGAGAGACCGGTGGGTGATTCTGAATTATTTTTAGTTCTGTGATTAGTAGTGAATAAATGTTATTTAGACCTTGTATCAAAAACACAGTAATTTCTTCTTTATAACAGTCAACTAGCAACTCTTTATTACACCCACTGGCACACTTAGTCACCTCTTCTCTAAAGCTTCACAAGCAATCTCACCCAGTACTGAAGGGTAACGTTGATAAACTGGCATGCCCCCCATAGCAGCGAAAAACGATCCTCTACTTGCAGTTAACAGTCACAGTATCAGGGCCTGTTTGAAAATTCAGGACTCACCTAGAACCGTGGCATATTGCTTTGCCCTCTGTTTCTTGCAGGAAAGGTGTTAGGTCATAAGCTCTAGGACTAGTCCTTTCCCTGCTGGTAGAGTCCTCTCTTCGCACTCACGCCCCGGCCATGCTTTGAGTAGTGGAGGGAAATACTTGCCAGCTCTGGGCTACCGTGACCCTGTCGGAGAAGACACATGTGTCTCAAGACATTCTGCGCACGCGCCTTTGTGTTCATGCTCCGCTTAGAGCTTGTTGGTTTCACCATTTCGTCTTGCGTCTCCATTGCATCAGATTGGCTGAGTGGTGAAACGCTGCAAAGTTATGTTAAGCAAGACTGAAGGGCAGACATCCAAGTGCAAGACTGAAAGCAAAAGGTTATAAATAAAACAATGATAAATACAGTTCTGGGCTAGACGTAAAAACGTGACTCAAGCTATTTCAAGTGTCCTGTGAAGAATTTCTTTGCACTGCCATGCTATGAGAGCAGAAGATCGTGAATTCATAGTCAGCCTTCCTCTCAGGTGGCTAGCTCACTTCTGAGTGATTTCCACTTCCTAATGCCCTGTGTTCCTTTGGGGCAGTGGTTTTGGATGCAAATACAGATGGCAGTCATGTCCCATCTTGAGATACTTAAAGGGTGGTTTTGATGTTAGCCTGCCAGGGAGTGTGAAATAGATAAATACAATTGATTCGGTCTCCTGAGATCAGAAGTGTTGTGCTCCAAGAGCATGTTCTCCTTTTGTCCTTCAGCAGCCTTCTGACTAGCTGCCCCTGCTGATGGGACTCTTTTCAACTCCTCACACTCCACTGAGGCTATTTATGCAATCATAATAATACATATTATGAGATGATATCAACTGTGCATATTTTCTGCAAGGTTCACGATCGCTGGTACATTAGTGACTTTCTGTAGACCTCACGCTTGATTAAAGTTGATAAAAGATGCTGTAAAATTCATGTGGTATGAGTGATAATCCAACTTGTACATAATTTTTTTCAGGTGTAGAGTCTTTTTTAAAGCCTAACTCCTCTTGCGACCCTCCTTTCTACTTTGCTGTGTGTCTAGGTACAAAGCGCATTTTCTTCTGACCTAACTGCACTGAAATTCAAGGCAGGGGATGTCTCCTTTACAGAGCTATATCATAATTCAGTTAAAAAAGAAAAATCCTGCTGTTGCCTTATCTTGGCTATACAGAGCTCCTGGTTCCCTGCAGATACAGTCTCCCTCCGTTCAGAAGACAGATGGGAAGCCCGGACACTGATTTTCAAGATAGGCTTCCTTTTGGCTTTTACTGATCCAATAGGCCTTGTTGCTGGCTGCCTTCAGAGAACAGAATTTCAGCCAAGCGGAGCTGATGATGTAATCCTGGATGACCGTGGCATTGTGATTGTTCAGGGAGCCTACCCGGGGATTAGCCGACATCCCTGGGTTTGGGCACAGTTCCTTTCATTCTGGCAAAATTCCTGGTGGTGGGGAAGAGCACGACCATGGCGGGGATGGATTTAGATCTTTCCCAGCCATGAGATGTTTCACTGCTTGCATGGTGTTTGGCTTTTTATCAACTTTCAAACTCAGCAGAGGAGGGGAAATTCCAGTTGTTTTTCAAAATGGTGTAGGAGGTCAGCCCTACGGAGTTAATTTTCTCTTTCTTCCACAGTATTCTTAGGAGAACAGAGGCAAACAAAGAGTCATCAATCCCCACAGTAAATCTGTTGACTGAGAACACCACAACGCATCGAGATTTTCTTCTTTAGAAAACAATTGACTATCAATGAAATACTTCCCTTCTTTTGCCTCCATTAATTCATTTCAAAAACCCCTACAGCTTGGCTGGTTTTTCGCTCAAACGATACTTTTCTTTCTCCCTTCCTGTGAGCTCACCTAAATAACGCAGTTGTTTAAACGATGTGATTCAAATGTGCTACGTGTGGCGGATTTATACTTTCTCGCCCTCCCACTACTCGGGAAGGATTTTGTGTTTGAGGAATGGTATTGCAAAGCTCCTTCGGTTTTGTTTGAGTTATGACGCCCTGTTTGTTTGAGAAGGTATGCTTGAAAAACCGTCTTTGGCACTCGAGGCTCTCTGTAGCTGGTGGTCTTTAGCTGCTGGGGCGATTCTTGCCCTCTCTCTGGACAGCCAGGGCTGCCATTTGTACCGCGGAGCTCAGGAGCTGATGAAACTTCCACCAAACCCAAGGAGTGGAGAGGTTCAGTTCAGTCCTCTTCCTGGGATTTGAGGCCAATATTATTTTTAAGGTAATCTGAGCCTAAACTGATGTCTTGAAAATAACGCACAACTGCCTCATCTCTTCCCTGTCCGGATGGTCTTTCGTGGAAGTGATTTGAATGTGAAGCTGAGAGAATTGGCGTTTACAATCTTTCTAAACAAGAATAAAATTAAGATGGTGAAGTAAATGCAAAGTAGGGCAATGGGACAGAAGGCAGAAACTAAGGAACTTGTTTTTCTCCTCTCATGGCTTTTTTGGCGTGAAAACTTTTTTTTTTTTAACTTTATTGCTTGTTGCAGTGGACAGAGGGAAGGAATAGAGAGCCAGGATAAACAGCATTCGAAGGTTTCCCGGCCAGAGCGACTTTCTGCTGAACAGGGCTCCTGATCATTTGATATAGCTATATGCTTTATGCCTCAGTTACCACAGCTTTGCATTGCAGCCTTTGGTTTTTTCACATCCAGTGAACTTCATTGTGCTTTGATTTTTTGAGAACTACATTTTTACTGCCTTACCCATCTGGCAGAAAGTTTCTCTAACTCATGTCGTCTATACAATTGAACATAGGCTTTTTAAAGTGGAGTATTGAATATTCTTACTTGAGACAAAGATTATAGACTTTTTTTCCAAATTTCGAATAGCTTTTTTATTCTTTTTCCCTTTTTCAAAAATCTGGTGCATGTTGCTGCTGCATTTGCAGAGCTTGATCCAGAAGAATCGGAGCACATGCTTAAGGAGAAGAATGGCGTGTGGTTCATGAACCCCATAATTAGTTCCCCTTCCTAGCTCTAAGCAGTAATTAAATCTGTCACTTCTGCTCTGCTGATTCATTTATTTAGCTATTTAATTGCTCAGCTGAATACGTCTTTATCTCCGGAACTGCAACATTTTATTCAGACAAAGAAATAGCGTAATCCATTATTATTTTTTTCCAAGAGCAGGGACATGTGAAAGAAAAGAACAGTAATACTAGATGATTTGGTGGTGTTGTCAGTTTTCACTTATCAAACAAAACAGTGTTTAAGGGAAAACTTCAACCAGTGCTTGAGGATAACTTTCCATATATAGGTTTGTTTTCCTCGGGAGCTTATGTCAAATGTTGGGCCCCAATACATCTATTCCAAGTTTCCATTACCATAATGATTTAACTTGCAGGTAAAAAGAGCTATAATTATCTATAACACAGGAAGTCTTACCCTGATCCATTGGCAGAATATTTTATAAATATTAAAAATGTAAATATGTACTAAATTATATAGAAACCAAACGATATCTTTTCTTTATCCTTTTCCTTCTTGGTACATTTCTCATGCAGATGTCTGTCATATCTTTCTTAGATTTATTTTCAACCACAGAGTGTATGATCTGTAAAGCAAACTGCTTTTTGAATGCTTGCAGGCTTACGAAGGAGAGCACTCGTGCCCTTCTGAATCTCTCTGTGACGCATATTTCCATACGTGCAGTTTACCTCCGTTTTTAGCATCCTTTGAAGGATGTAGCCAGAGTCCTCTACCACTTTTACCCATAGTCTGAACAAGTGGATAGAGGGAAGGCAGCTTGCAAAACAAGGAGGACCCGGTCAAGCCAGACTAGCTTGAACACATTCTTTTGGCAAGATGAGAGAATATTGTTTGTTTTTGCTACCTTTTTTTCCCTCTTGTCTTTGAATTCTCCGGGCTGATCTGGGAAGTGAAAGATTAAAAAAAAAAAACACCAAAAATCCGGAGAAGGATTTTTTTTTTTTTTTTCTCCTTTCATTTCTGGTGTCAGCGGCTCAGCCCCGCCAATGTGTTCATCTGCCTGGCTGGCTAGGTTTTGATACCGCGCAGTCTTGCATTTCCCTCCATTAGTGACTTATTTTCCCTGGCTTGTTGCTCAGTTAGAATGTGCAGCTGCTCCTGCAAGTTATCGGTCGTGTTTTTCCCAGGTAAGCTCGCTATTCTGGAACTCTTTCAACGCTTACCTGGAGGGGGTTTTGTTGCTGTCGTGTTTCATTTTTCTCCTTGAGTGAAGGTCCCGCTCGCTTCCTTGCAATGCAGGGCATGGCTGTACTGCCGCTGCGAAGACACCCAAGCTTGGCCTTGCTTCAAGTAAAAGCCGGACCCTACGTATAGCTCAGACAGTGGGACTGGCCAGGATTATTGGGTGTATTGCAATGCTTTGCAAATACAGCTGGGCGGCTTGCGAGATACCGTGGTGCTAGGCTGGACGTCGTGGATGAACCATCCTGTCTCTACCCGAATGGGGTCTCCCCTGCTCGGGTCTCCTCTGCCCACGTGGCCCCTGGGGGAGTTTTATTGCACCGCGGGCTGTCGGCTTTTGCCCAGTGATGCTTAGCCTGCGCAGTTCGTATCGGTGTTACTGTTCTGCGCCTGCGCCCTGTGCGTTACTGAGAACTCTTTGTTAAAATAAAGACTTTCTGTCCCTGTCTGGGAATCCCGCAAGCACTTTTGTTCTTAAAAGCCCATACACATCATTTTCTGACTAGAGTTTTGCAAGAGGTTCACTTAAGTATCCTCTCTTTTAAATGCATCTCTTCAAATGTTCTTCGAAAAATGCGTTCTTTGTTATGTAGGATGTGTTTAATTTTGGGGGATTAATAAATCCATCTCCGGACATCCTTTGAGGATGAGGGTGCTAAGCAAGTCATGTGAATGGGTTCAGTGTGAGAAGGCAGCATTCACTGCAGCAGGACAAACAAGTATGGTCAGGGGAGCGCAAAAAAAAAAGTATTTGTAAGTGAAGACAAGTTTATTGTTGAGCTGGAGGAAACAACACAGGAAATAGGGGATAATTTCAGATGGCTCTTATCTCCGTCCTAAAAGGACACAAGGTTAGTCAATAGGATTAACTGCTTTTACATAGATTATGTATGTGAACAAGAGACGCGAGAGCTGAAGGGACAGATAAATGCATGCGCTGGGCGCCCTCCCTTTGCCATGACTACCTTGGGGAATGTCTGCGGGGGCTCGCGGCTTCCCCTCGGGTGAACCTCGCTGCTGTCATCCCGCCATCGACAGGCTGGAAATGACTATCTCAAAGGCCCTGCTGAGTTTACAAGCCGTCAAACGGCATCGAAACCACTTCCTTTTCCCGCCTTGCCCTCCCCGGGCCGGAGCGAGCAGCGTCCAGCCCGAGCTGGGTGTTTGCAGAGCAGTGCCAAAGCTGCAGGGCTGCGCCCGCCTCATAGGGGCACTCTGCAGGCGCTGCGCTTCTTTCTTCCTTTTTTTTTTTTTTTTGGTGAGGCTTGGGGTTAGTTTTCAGTTGTAACTCACCACGGAGTTAAAAAACCCCAGACTGGACTCGGCCCTCAGTCATACTGCTGGCATACGCTGGTGTGAAACGTGCCGCGGTGGAATCAGGGTAATCAGCCCCCTGTTTTGATGCAAAGGCACCAGCGCGCCTGCCCTGTTCGTGGCGTGGATTCGTGTATGGGTGTGTCGGGAACCTCTTGTTAAATGCTTTGACTTAGCGTGATAGCTGCTTGCATTATTTCTGTGCTGTGCCATCTGCGGGGTGGCCGGCTACCCCCGAGCAGCCGGCTGGTCACTTCGCTGCGTTATATAAGATCCATATAGCTGGCTGCCTATAAATATTAGCGCGCAGCTGTCCCAAAAGGATTCTGAGCGAGCTGTTCGGGACGTGGAAAAGATAATAACTTGGCACAGAGAAACAGAAAACTTTGATAACGTATTGCAAGGTTACGTACTGGGGGAGAGGGCAGGGAAGGCAGGGTTTGCTTTTAATCTCTGTCTCTCTCTCTCTCTCTTTTTTTTCCTCCCCCCCTCCTTTGTACTTCTGGTGTAGTTCGAGTCTTTACAATTTTTATCACATTAGGATGTGACATTCCTGGCCTTGACAGTGCTTTTGTTTGGATATTTATAGCAGCTTCTGGTCATTGTTGAGCCAAGGCGATCGCCCTGCCCTCTGGCCCTTTCTTAAGCAGATTTTGGGCAGAAGCTGCTCTCCTCTGGCACTAATTGAGGTGATTGGTGGCGGGGGGGGGGGGGGGGGGGTAGCGCTCTGCCGGGCCGCTCTGCCGGGGCTCAGCGAGGGGAGGGGGGAAACAAGGGGGGAGAAGGAAGGGCGGGCGAGGGGGGGGACCCCCATAGGCAGCCAAGGCAAGCTTGGGCTGCTGCTAGCGGGGCGCGGGCTGGCGGCGCCCCTGCCGAGCGGCGGCCGGGCGGCAGCAGGGTGCCGCGTGTGCGGGCCGGGCTTCTCCTGCCTCGGGGCTTTTCTTATTTTTTTTTCCTTTATCTTTTTTTTTTTTTTCCTTTTTAAGGCGGGAGCGGAGCGGTGCCGCCTCGGCCGGTGCCCGGGCGGCGGCGGCCCCGAGAGGGCTGCGAGGGCTCACGGCGCTGGGCGCTTCCTTGCGGGGAGCGGCGCGGCTCGGATGTAAGGGCGGTGGTCCCTTTCGGAGCCCCGGGCCCCCCCCTGCCGGCACCCCCCCAGGTAACTTGAACGGGCCGGGGCCGGGGCCGGGGGGGGAGGAGGGAAGCGCGGGCCGCCGGCGCTGGGCAGCTTCCCACGGGCGGGATGAAGCGAGCGGCAATGTTTTATCGTACTTCGGGGGGGGGGGGTCAGCATTTGAAGCGACGTGGTGCTGTTTAGCAGTTAAGGTTTCTGGAGGCTTTTGGGGGAGGGGGGGGGTCTTGTGTTGTTGTTTTTTTTTTTGGTTTGGTTAGTTTTTTTTTTTAACTTGGGGATGTAAGCAGCCTAAGTGCTGCAGGGCAGCAGAAGCGTGGCTGCAGGGCGCGCGTCGCGGGGGGCCGCTCTGCGCTCTGGGTGGTAGCGTTGTGGTGATGCTGGTAGAGGGGGCCTCTGGCCTCGCTCTGTGTGTGTGCCTGCGTGTGTGTTTGCTTGCAGTGTTTTTAAGGATGCGACAGCTTTTGTTCCTGCGCGCCACAAGGTGTACTCAAGTCCATTCGCTACTAGAAGATCGCGTCAAGCGGACCGCGGTTGTGTTTAACGCACAAGTTTTGTTCTTTGTGTTTGTGCTAACCCGACTAGACCTGCTGGAAAAATAAAATCTGGTGAGGTAAATGCGGGTTAACTGGATGCTTCGTAACGGTTCTGGTGGAGATTACAGCGATTTCCAGCTGTGGCTGGATTTTGCTGCCTGTGCGCATCTGCCTTGACATAGTAAAATAAATGTTAACTTTGTTGTTAGAAGTAGGCACTGCATCCGGGCTAGCTGGAGGCCTTGTTTGTTTCTTTTCTGAAAGGTTTTAGAAGTGGCACAATAGTAATCAAGGGAGTTGAGCAGCTGGTAACCCATTTGTCCCCGGCTTATCTCTGCAAAGAGGCCTGGTGCAAAGTTCATGAACTAGCACTGTGGATTATTCCAAGTGGAATCCGGGAATCGGGCATGTCGAAGGCGGGCAAGAGCTTATTAAAAGGTTTATGAGTACATATGCCACCTCTTTTCGGTTTATTTTTATATTAGAAAAAAGTCATCGATCTAGTATTGTCTTCATTGTATTTCCCCCCCACGGCACCAATGGAAAATTTGATTGTTGCTGTAGTGATTGCTCCGCAACTCCTTAATCCGTAATCGGGTGCACAAAAATATTTTTATTTGCTTCCTAATTTGAAATAGCTGGTTTCCTACAAAGGATTTTGCCGCCCCCCTCACCTCACTTGTCTGTGTCCATGCTGCAAGCATAAGTTCTCAAGAATATAACTTTTTTTCTTTTTTTTCTCTTTTTTTTTTTTTTAACTAGTACCATTCCTTATCACTCCTGGTGTCCAATATATCCCGTTCTGAACCTTTCTCATAATTCTGAAGTGAGTTGCCATCACCTCCTTCAAGGAGTGTGTTTGAACACATCTGTAGAGGACGTGGTATGATAACGCATAGAAACAAGAATGTATTTATTTTATTCTTACGTGGTGCACTAGAGTTTTCTCGTTAGATTGGAGAAGCCAGAACGTGATAAACGCTCCATTAGCGGCATCGGGAAGAAGCAGATTAACGCGAGCGCACGGTGAGTAAGGAAGCACTGTTATTTGAAAGCCTTCTTGAGAGAGATGTCTCACTAGTACTCTGGATGTGTCACCTGTGCGGCATGTCTTTAATGTTAGATGAGGCTTACCTTCGGGGAGCTTAGAAATATGATCTTTATTCAGAATAAGTGGGCTTCTACCAGCTGCCGAGGTTCCTCGCTTCCCTTCCAGCCGTCGCAGAGCTTGACCAGCCCGTACAGAAATAGGTGTCTGAGCACGTGGCCCATCTTGTCCGAGTTAGGGTTAGGGCGCTAGTTAGTAAGGCTTAGGGTTTGGCCTTAGTGCTGTAGGGCATTGGGGGCTGATGTTAGTGTAAAGGGAAATGTGTTATTAAAAACACGTTAAAAACTCCCCCACCTGTGCGGGCTGAGGAGGGGAACGCGCCCGTCCACCTGCTCCGAGGGGCCGGCACCCAGTGCGGTGGGCAGGAGCAACCCCCAAAGGGCCCTGCGACAGGGGGTCGTCGTCGTCGTCGTCGTCTTGCGGCCGAAAGCTGGCGGGGGCCGTGGCTGCGGGCAAGGGTGGTGGAAGAGGCAGGGGTGCGGTGGGAGGGCTCGCAGCCGGGCGGCAGGGGGGCACCGGATAATCTCCAGCCATTTCTGCTGCGTCTCTAAAAGACAGACACCTCACTAGCCGAAAATCCCGGCCAAGGGCTAACAAAGAGCGTAAACGTTTTTAGCACTACAGATTCCTTTCGAGCAGCGTTCTCATGTTTTGCTTTAGAGTCTACCCATGTCCTGGCCGGACAGTGGGGAATGCCCAGAAGTTTATTTGCATGGAGTTTACAAGCTAGTTTTTCTTTAAAAGAGCCCTTGTAACACTTTTAATAACAAACGCATTTTATTGCATTCATTTGCTAAGCAACAGACTCACTTTGTTGCCCCTGAAGCACAAAAGCCAAGGAGGTTTCGACACAAGAAGCAGAGCTTATGTAAAGTTCACAGGCAGTAGCAGAGAGAGCGAACGATGAATTCTCCTGGTTTTGTTCCTTACATTAAAATATAAGTTGATATTTTTCTCTGCTGGCTGCCGTCAGCGATGGAAGTATCAACAGGAGAAAAATGGGTCGCTTGGGTTTTAGCATTAAGCAGCAAATCCAGGGCCAATAGGATTTAGCTGAGATGTTAAGGTTTATTCAGTGCATTTAGTTAATGAAGTTTAAAAAAAAAAAAAGTTGGTGTCGGGGACGGGGAGGGGACAGAATAGCTTCCTGCCAGCTGTGTGCATCCTGCAGGAACTCCTCCTGGTTGATAGATGTGCCACCAGACAAAAAAGAGCTGAGCAAAGGGGATTTGAATTAAAAAAAAAAAAAAACCAGCTCAGTGCCAGCTCTTTTAGATTAAAATCCAGCAGAAAAACTTAGTAATGGACATCTCTCTAGTCTTAAGGGCATCTATGCTTGTTTTTATGAAATTCAGTTTCCGCTGGTTGGTGGGGAGAGAAAGGGGAGATGCTATTATGTCCAAGGACCTATACACAGTGGTCATAAAGCCAAGAAACCATTCAGAAAGTGCAGTCATATGTGAAGCTCTGTCACTAATTAATATTCATCAATCAGGCACGGAAATCATGTTCAGGTCAGCTAATTCCCATTAGAAGAGTATGCCAAGTTTCCCAGCAAACAGTCCTATAATCTCTGAACACGAGTGGCCCTTTGCTGTGCTAAGCTGTATCCTGAAGCCGTTGCGTCCTCTGCCAGGCTTTCACCTTACGTGCACGCGTGCTATTAAGCAGCTTCATTTGCGTTCAGAATCCTGACAGCTTCCAGAGGAGAGAGAAATTTAAAAAAATAGTATAGAAAATAAGTTTCTCTTAAGATAAACCATTATTATTTGTACTTAAAAGCAAAACAGCACAGATGATGATTTTTTTTTTTCCCCCAAAAGGATTAATGAATGCATTTTTTTAATGTACTCCTCTGCAGGCCAAACTCCCACTCAGAGCAGACCTCGTTTTTCCCAAGGCCATATAATGGTCCCTTAGAGTCTGATGAACTTTCTTAGTTCAGCCACCCCCTCAAATGTCTGCCCTTGACATCGTAGCTAAAACCTAGGAGCTCTTCTTGAGTAATGGTTACAACACTGAGATTCAGTGCAGTGACCTCAACAGACTTCTTTTCTTCTGAGTAAGACATGGGCATTGATGGCAAGATTTGACTATAACAATATAGTGTAAACGGGCAGCAAATGATAAAATGAGTAAAAAAGATTCCAAATATCTGTTGTTCTCAGCATGATTTAGTTGCCCAGATAGCCAAAGGCTTGATGTGAGCATGCAAGAAGGGTCCTGCAAAATTTCTACAAAATGCTTTGGAGAAAAACTTGGATGTGTGATTGGCCTTTTTTTTTTTTTTTTTTTGTCTCCCAAACAGTTTATGACAATCGAAGGATTGCAAATTATCAAAAAAAAAATGCAATGAAATGTTCAGAAAAGCGCTTTTCATTTGCACTCCTCTGCATTGTGCTCTATTTCTGTCAAAGTTTCACAGCACTGAAAATATTTAGGCTGCACTTACAGACTAGATTAGAGACATGTCTTTTAGAAGAAACAAAGAACAATTTCACACACAGGAAATAAAAAGAAACTTGACTGTGATGCATTTAATAAAAAAAAAGGCAGCAGGGCTTTAGGGAGGTTCAGATAAGTTGTAGAAAACTGGGGTGACTGTGCCAGAACCGCGTTCCCAGGTGCACAGTGAAAGTCTGGGCGGCTGCACATAGAGCAATTGGGCTGTAGAAAAAACGAGTTCTGTCATCTTTTACGTACAAATAGGCATTCACGTGTTGGAAGGCAAATAAGGTCAAGATATTAGCACTAATCTGAGGATTTCACAAAATCAAGCCTGGACAGTCTGGTTGTCCGCTGGTAGCAGGGGAAGCAGCCCAGATGCAGAGCACTCTAGAGGAAAGCAGTAGGAGGTAAGTTCCCCCCGCTAAAACGAGTGCTTTGGGGTATAGCTACGTGGTAGTGAAGGGCTTGCTGCAATTTTCACACCATCTAGTCCTGAAAAAAAAAAAAAAACCCAAACCCTGTATTTCTGATAGTCTGTCATCTTTACCCCCATTGGCTGGTATTTTTCTTATCAGTGGACGGTAAAGCACGTATCCAGTATTTGAACCCAATTTAAATGGATAAAAAGATAGAATATGAACTTTGAAGAGCATAAAATGACTTTTCTGTGATTTCATTCAATTAAGAAGACTGTGTGCATACCTCTAGGATCTCATTAGCATGATTGTGGCCGTGTGCCAACATCTAGCCATAAGAGCTAATGGAAATTTTACCCACTGTTTTGTAACATTAAACATTCTATAGAACAACAGTGGAGATTTTAAATACAAAAAAAGCTGTAAAAGCGTTGGAAGCTGGCACAACCATTGTAAATGCTGTAGCACCACTTGATAATTACTACATAGGACAGGATTAAATACTGAAAGCCCCTGAGCTGTCCGGAACTGGTGGAATTTTGCTAATCAAATTGATAAGACAATGTTTACTTTTTTAATTAAAGCATGTTATATCTAGGAGAATAAATTAAAATAAAATGGTGTCGGAAATATGTGTATGACTCCTGCCTACAGAGGAAAACATACCCGGTGCTTTGATCTACAGATTTTTTTTGGTCTGTGAGCTCAGGGTTTTCACACAGAGCTACGAATCAGGTTTTGATTCGGAATCCCTTTCAGTTCAGAGTTGTTTAAATCAGTGCGTTCCAGTCTAGCAGTGGCATCATGAGTTGTACCATTAAATTTCTCAGGGAAGAGTGAGGGCCCCAGGCAGCACACCAACAGAGAGACACTTGATTTCCCCCTCCCTCCTTCCCCCATCAGTATTCATACAGCACAGATACAGATCCCCGGCAGGTAATGGGAACGTTGTCACTGATAATTAAGTATTACGGGTATCCCATGATGTTTACTGTGGATAGGGTTGGGGTGGAGGAAGCTAAATCACCAGCACCCTTAAACTTTTCTTGTAATGAAGTCTAATGTCCCTTCAGTGTTTGTAATGTCAGAAAACTAAGATACTCAAAATCTAACCCTATGTTTTAAAATCCTGCTGAAATACTGGAAGCTTTTGTGGTTTTGCACATGAATGATATGTCTGTGATGAAAGAGCCTCCAATGAGATCACAAGGAAATACAGTATTACAAGGTTGTGCCCCCATAGCTAACTACAGCACCTCTCTGAACACCTGCCAACGTTGGCAGTTGCATCTGTATCTGGGATTTCTTGTGCGACTGTCACCTACTGGATGTGACTCCCCCTCCCCATGCTTCTAACTAGCAGCTTTACTATCCTGGCAAAAATTAGTAGCGTAGAACTAGTTTTGGTTCTTTGCCTACTTTTTGGTTGTGTTGTGGATTTTTTTTCTCTCTGGTGTAATGTAAATGACTTGTTAGAAGTGAATCGCATGTGCTCACCACTCCCCTGACGTGTTAGCCATGCCCGACATAGTACTTCCCTATTGCTCCCCATACACTGTTTTAACTGAATTATTCTTAATTGCAAAAAAAAAAAAACTTTAGAAAAAATAATAATCTCTCAGCACTTTTCACTTTTATTGTATTTTGCTGCCTTCGTTCACACTGGGCTGAATCTCAAGGGTTTTGGTCAATTGAGTGCTGAAATGAGGCTGAAATTCATGCTCTCTTGCACGTTGAGGGTGCCAGTCTAAAAACAATGACCATGCTTTTAAATGTCACGGTAAGTTTTAGCGAGAAATTGTACCTGCTAGTGATCAGTTGCATTTTAAGCTTTGTTCATTCAATGCTTTAGCCAGTGTCAGAAGTCCTCCTGGTTTGTTGGATGACCCATTTTGCACGTCGCCCTCTTGTTTAGTTTCAAGAGCCATAATTGCCTACATATCTGTGGGAGTTTGAGTGCAAAATCATCTGTTGGCATATCCTGTCATGACTTAAAATATGTGATACCATAGCATTCAGTCTCTCATTGGTAGCTAATCAATGTTTTTGGGTAATTTGGCCCATATACTAAAAGCGTGCATTAAGAAGCCACTGAGCTTCAGCTGTGGTATAGCAGCTTCAAGTGTACGTGGTCCTGGTCCTGGCTGCTGTACCATGGAGTAGGATGCATTAGCTTAAGCACTAAAAATTTAATAATTTTCTTCTCTGATTAGGAAGATTGTCATGACTGAGTGTGATTGAAGCTCACCTATCTTTCTTCATGTTGCCCTAGCCTAGGATCACGTCAGTGACCAGTTACTGAGCATCAGCTGATGAGTGATGACTCCTAGCTAATGGGTGATAGGGTCTCTGGCAGTTGTGTGAACATACGGTAATGCATTTGGAAATATTTGCTTCTCAGAAGCGCTCCTCTTGGTCTCTTGTTTTTTAGCTGCTCAATGCAGACATTACATAAGGTAGAGCTGAGGCTATTTAGGCAACCTACCCGTATAGTCCTATATTTTCCTATACTAGTGCTCCTCTGACAAAGATAGCATTAACTTTCTGGTTCAATAAACTTCATAGAGGGTTTTGTCTGTTTACTTGATTATTTGGGGACCTATATGCATGCTGCCTATGTTGGATTACATATCTGCCAGTTAATTTTTCCTCAGGCTTTCTCGGATCTGAGATTCTTGTCACGCAGTTTGGGATCCTTGGGTGTCCTTTTAGGGTCATCGACTCCCTGGGAGCTAGTCACTGTAATCCGGTTTATTATTTAAAAGCAAATCCCACAGCACTAGCACCTTTCCCTGCCTGCTGTACCTCCTGTTAAGAAGCAGCCCTTATCTTACACCGTGTAGGTGTGTGGAGGAACTGTAGAGTTGGCAATAAAGTGCACACTTGGTTTTAGTTAGCAAGTGTGCAGAAACTGTCCTTTCTACTGTGCTTTTATTACACTGAATTGTGCACAGATGGATGGGCTTTTAGTTGGCTCAGAAGTAAAGGGCTCACCCATATGCAGCTAAGCCTTTCTAAAGCAACTTGAATTCCCTTAGGAGCAATGCATTAAAGTGCCTGTGAAAATGGAATTTTCTTTTACCTTGAGACCTTTCTGCTTTCTCATCATGAGGAGAATACAGGAAGGACCCTGTCCCCAGAGAATACTGTTAGTCAATAAAGTTAAAAGCAGCAGATCGTATATGTATAGGGAGATAAATAATAAAGAAAGCCAGAACTAGGGCTGCCTGCGGCTACTAATAAAATGTCACCTTCATTTTAGCTCTGTATGCCTCCGAGATCATACTTAAAAATGCGCCCGACTCTGATGCTCTCAATGACAATATAGATGAATTGCCAGATAAATTTATTTCTAAATAATATCCTTAGAAGATACTAGAAAAGCATAAAAAAGATTTCAGATGCAGCTAAAACGCATTTCATTTCTAGTCTCTATGCTGCTAATTCAGATATTTCCGATACATATATTTTTATATTTGGGGATTATCTTATGTGAAGCTTAGGAGATTTTACAAAATCCTTTTTTGGGGCTGTGTTGATTTTGAAGACATACTAATTCCTACTTGTCTGAAGTGCTTAACTTGGAACTTTGCTTCACTGTAATTTAAGCTATGGCTGTCACCTTTCTAAAGAAAATTATTTGTGTTTATACTGCATTAACTTTCTTGCATGCTTTTGTTTTATTTGATATATATGCCTATCTTTAATAAATTTGTGCACATATTTGTCTAAATTTAAAAGGAAGTGAATTTGCTTTTGTTTGAGATTACACTTTTATCTCTACTTTCTGGGAGATTTCTGACAAGTCTGTTGCTGGAAATATTCACAGAAAAACAGCTCAGTTGCTGTGGTCAGAAGAAGTTTGGGGCTGGTATTTGTATTTTCTGGTTAGTAATTACAATTTTGGGGGGAGGGGTTGTCCATAGGAAAAAACCTGCCTTCTCTCTCTATATATATCTGTTCTATGAGCTTAATAAGAAAAATGATCAGTTTAAATCTGCAAATATATCTAACTGCAGATGAGTTTGGCCCAGTGTATTTTTTTCTGCAAACCTTATTTCAAGAGATTATTAGTCAAAATTTGAAAACTACACAAACCTCTTTTGTGGAAAGCTGATAATCTGTCTAATGATCCTCAGTACTCTGGAGAAAGCTGGAGAAAGTGGTGTGCACTTGCATACTTTTCATTGAAACCATTTATTAGGGTATATGTCAAATGGGTAGGCTGTAGTAATAAAACCAAAATGTTCTTGTAGCTCATGTTGTGAGAGTAGCTTTCCTGTCGGCAGCATTGAGTAGTCATTGCCTGTAACAGTCCCTTTGCTTTCACAGTTCTCATTCATTAAAAAGCATTTATTTAACTGTATTTATTCAGATAAGTCTCTTTAACTTGTGATCTTTAATGAACAAAGTATTAATTTATTCAATAGTCATTTTAACCTATTACTATCATTCAATTAATATTTAGTCAAATTCAATTTTGTGTAAGCGCTGTACACCTAATCTACCATGTCTTTCTGCAGTCTGTATATGCACAGAGTCACTTTGTGCCAAAAATATCGTTAAAGGGGACTATAAGCCATAAATAGGATCTTCTGTTGCTCTTTTTGGCAGTCTGAAATGCTATTGCTCTGCATTCTTAGCTGACAATGATCTTAGATTTGTAAATGTAGGTGTATTTTAGTATAGTTTACCTAATTAGTTTTTGCAAACTTAGCAGTTTAGGTATTACCTGCTTTTAGGTATTCCATTCACCTGCTGCTTGACTTCTTTAGGATGGACTAAGATCATCTTGAATTTTAACACAGGTGTGAAAGATCAGATGTGATAAATGGCTGGGTTACAGATAGCCCTGCCTTATCATACAAATCCCAGGAAGGGAATCATCAGGAGGAGATATCCTGAGGGAGTCCCTTACAGACTTTTTTTGGTTGTTCTGTTAGAGCAACGGGACCAGAACAGGTTTCCTGGCTAATCCCTGAGGGGTTTGGGAGCTTTGTGCTTCTCCATCCCAGGAACATCCATCTTTGTGACAGCACAAAGATGTTACCAGCCTCTTCTGTTGACTTGTGCTGTGAGGTAGCATCTCATTGTGGAAGTGATTTGTAATACTGCTCCAGCTTGTATCTGAATAAAGCACCGTGGAAACCGTGTTTGCACAGGCTCTGTCTTCTCCCCCGTGCATTTCTCCTGACCTTCCCTCTCCTCTCCAGAAGGTCCTCTGAATCCTGAATCTGGACAGCGCCTTCTGGACAGTTTTGCAAAGCTGCCTGTCTCACTTGAGGGAAAGGTGGGAAGGGAGAGTAGGAGTGGTATGTCCATGGGATTAGGAAAGGAGAGTGAGAATCCTTGTATTTCTTTGGGGTGTGACACCTGCAGAAAGCACTTTCTTTGGTATGTGGATTTTTTTTCCACATCCCTAAAGCAGATGTCATTTTCATGACACGGGAAAGGTCCAGGGGTTGCTACAGGAACACTGCACCATACTGACTGTTGTATTGTGTGTACCACCACCTCATTCCAGCAGGAAAAGCGACTTTCCAAAACCTGTGCATATCCATTTCAACCACTCAGAACATCCAACAGCCTAATACTTAAAAGATCATGTTCTAGGGTGGCGTTTTTTTTCCCATTCAGCACTGTCTCAGCCCCAGCCCTTCTGATGCCAGCTGGAGGAAGGATCAATGCCGCAAGATAGTTCTGCGGTGGCACATGAGCAGAGCGTCCTGGATAGCGTCCAGTACATCTGAAACCTCTGTGCAGAGTTGCGCACGTCGACATGTCAGCGTTAGCAAGGGACACTTCATGGGATGGAACAAGTAGGCTTTGGTTGGTTGTCGTGCAGTTCTTCCTTAGAAACAGTGATGCATTATCTAGTGTACTGTAGTAGTACTGTAGTCACAACTGTGTGATATAAGAATCGATAAAAGAAAAAAACACCCTCTGATGCACAAAGGGGCAGAAGAAACTGTACAAGACGCACACTGGTCACTCTGTAGCTCTATTCACACTTTTAACTGCTGCAGCCTTTTTCTTCTGAGCTAGTAATGATTGTGCCGCTTGGGTGTGTTTGTAGAGAAATACCATCCTACAAAAGCTTTGTCGGCAAAGGGACAGCAGTGGCTTGCCCTCCTCGAGCCTGTGGCATTTCCGTTGCAGAAGTGTCTGAAATGACCGTGTGAGCAGTGCAAAGGGGTGAATTCTTCTCTCAGTGCTCGTGTGAAGTTTAATGACAATTGGCAATCAAATAAAAAAAACTTCCCAAGATGTGAACAGGAATGCTGTTAAGCAGAAAATGTCCCTGCTTGCTTCTTCCTAAAGCCACTGTAAGTCAGTAGGATTACTAGAAACAAACTTAACAGTATTACAAGTGTGTGATCCAAGATAAAATGCTGCTATTCCAAGAATGTAGTGGGCAGAGCTACTAATTTTATTTAGTGGGCATAAGCATTCATCTGGTTATGAATATAGTGCGTCTGATGCAAGGGAGGAGTATTCCCCAATGCTAGCTTAACAAGGCTCCCTTGGCTCACTCTCTAGTCAGTGGAGAAAGAAGCTTCTCCAAGCAGAGCAGTTCTGAGTTTGTGTGCCAGCTGCATGTCCCAGGAGCCAGTTGTTCTCTCCCGACTAATGGGAAGCCTTGGTAGGCCTAAATGAACCCCTGAGACAAAGTCCACTTGGATGCATCACTATTTGGTCATCTGCAGTGCAATCTAGGGCGTGACCACAATGCCCCTGCAGACCTTTCTAAAGTAGCTTTAAGTGGGCTTCCTTGTGTAGTGACAATAATGTAGCCGCAGGAACACAAAACCGAGGAAAAGCCTGAGCTTTTACCAGAGTCCAGACATGGTTCTGCAGCTTGTGCTCGCCCCTGTGTGGTTGTGGCTACAGTGCTAGCACAATGCCCAATAGCTAACCTCAAGTTAGCTGAGGTCCATGCTGCCATACAGCAGCATGAGAGGTACAGCAGCAGCCTTCGAGAGCTCATAGCAAGCTTCAGACCAACTTCTTGTCCTCTTTTGTAGACTTCTGCTGCTCTATTGAATGTATTTGCAAACTGAAACTTGACCTTTTTTCAGTCTTTGAGGTAATTCTCTATTTACTCATTCCACTTGATTTGCTACAAACGAATACTGCTTATGTTGACATTAGTTGAAATTGTGCAAGTTGGATTAATTGAGAGCAAGTCTTCTATTGCTGTCTAAGAGACATCCTTAGCACTCGCTGTATGTCCATCTTTAACTCTTTTGTTGGCGTTTTTGTCGTATTAGTGCAGTTTGTCCTGTCTGTCATTAGGTATTGACATCCCATGTCCCGTAAGTTACAAGGGGAAATGGAAATGCTTGTTGTGGACAGCACATGTTCCAACATTAAAATCACACTCAGCTTTGGCATCTCTTTGAATTCATCTCTGATTTTGGGTGCCCAGATAGCAAAACAAAACCTGGTCTATTTTAGCCATAGGGTAGGACTGTGTCTTGCTAGACAGAAGAGTTGCCTGTGCTGTTCGGACCTGCCGTCTGCTTGGAATAGCTCCACCGTGTCTAAAATGAAGTCCCATGCATACACTGTTATGGGGTGCTACTTTTTGCAGATATTTAACCTATATTCTTCTGTCCAGTTTTTCCTTCCTTAGCTAAAGGAAATTGCTTCTCATCTTATCCTCTACCAAGGCTCTAAATAATTCTCTTCTTTCATCTATATTGTTACCTGTAAGGTATTTATTGACTGTGATCATACTCTGTTCAATCCTCTTTTCTGGATTATAGAAGTTTGGCTTCCTTAGTCTGTCTTCATATTCAGTGTCTTATCCCCCAACTCTTGTATCGTGTAAGTTAGCCTTCTTTGTGTGTATCTAGTTATTTTATATCTTTTTTTTTTCAATCTGTTGGGATCAGAGCTGCCTGTGATATTCCATTTGTGGCCATATTATGGCTGTGTACTGCAGAATTATTACCTCCTTGGATTTATACAAGATACGTACACATATAAGTCCCGGAATTGCTTCTCCTTTAAACAAATCAAACTTGCAAGATCATCTCCAATCTAACATCGACACTACTTCTAAATAGCATCATACCTGATGCTTTTAGATAACTGTACTTTTTGTCAGTGCTTTTCATATCCCAGCCTAAATCAGAAAAAAAATAACTTTATTACAAGCAAATATCACCTTGTTTTTTGCGGCACCACACTTCAACTGTTTGTGGATTGCTATCTCACTTGGCTTTCTAGTCAAAGGCAAATCAAATTGGAAGATGCAAGATTTTTTTCTCCAAACTACATAAACTTAACTTTGAAAAAAGTCACTCAGTTTTACTTGATATGGTTTTGGGTTATGGTTCATTTTCATGCATATTTGTGGTTTCAGATCTCAAGAGAGAGCCAAAATAATAGTTCTGAAATAGAGAGAAGTCAATTGCATGTTAGACCAGCTGCTGAAAATAGCAGAAATCTTGCAAAGTCAAGCTTGGTTTTCATGTTTAGGAGGCCTACACAATTTTATGTTTTGTTTTGTTTTCCCTCTGAACTACATCAAAACTGAGTTGTGTGATTTATCTACCTTGAATTCAAGAATTCTTCAGTCCCAGTGTGTTCGAACCATGAATTTCGATATAGATCAGATTGCATAGAAATACCATGGCAGCTGTAGTAACTTGTATAATCAAAAGTCTTAATTTTTTAACTCTTTATATTTGTCTTGTAATGGGTATTTTCCCAGCCGGTAGTCTTTTCTGCCAAACTTACCCTGCGTATCTAACTCTTTCTCTGCTGCTGTTACTCCTCCCTTGAGTAACATTTAGTACTATTTGCTTCCACTAGAGTTGCTTATTTGTGAGAAATAGTTCACGCTACTAACATCTTGTATCGTTCTTGCCTGAATGGATGCTGGAATTTCAGAATTGGTAGAAAAGCTGTTTGTTCTTTGACTATCAAATTCTTCTACCTATCCAAATGTAAATGCTCTGTTAAAGAAAGACTTGTGCCGCTTGTCTTCTGGTGGGTTGCTTCTTGCTCTTCCCGTCTGGGTTTACCCTTGGCATCGGCAGGTCCATTTCTTATTTGCATCCGTGCAAGCCTGTGCCAGAGGTGAATTTGTTTCATTAGCCTCAGTTGAAAAGATTTTCACGTATTGCTATAATGCAATTCGAAACATTTTGATGCAGTGTTTGCAGACGATACTTTATCATAGTTCAGCTGAAAGGTGAATAAGGCAAGCTGTCTTTGAAATGTGCCTGCTTCCTCCTGTGAGGCAGGTCCCTGCCAGTTAAGAGCAAATCCATTTTGACTGTTTGGTTAGGCTGGTTATTAAAAACAGAAAAACAAAAAAAAACCCTTCCCCAAAACAATTTTAATTGTGTTAAATGCTTTACAATTAGTGCCAAAATGAATGTCATTAAGTAGTCTAATGAACCAAGTTTGTTCCTTTTGAAGTTAGCAGTCACTGAAACGTGGGTGAGCAGGGCTGGTTCCAGACACTTGAAACGCGGTCTCGCTGTCCCAAGGGAAGCCCAAAGAAATGGGACTCACTGCAGGAATTGAACTGGAATTGGAAAATAACGGGGTTTAGGCAGAAATTTTAAGCCATTCAAATCCATTTCTCTAACCCGACCGCTCGGAACTTGTCTCATACCTCATTGCCACCGAACCTGCAGAGACATTTGATTACCGTTTCCCCAGCAAATAACTAGTTTCTTCCCAATGTCGGTCTCAGGCTATTAGACTCATCTCGCCCCATCGTGCTGGGAGCAGAGGGGTTCAGCATGGCTTTGCCAGCTTTGCCTCCCCCAGCTTCAGAGCAGGTTCCATGAATGCCTTTGATGTTACTGTTAACTGAGGGGGGTTATTCTGTGAGTGCTTGAGTTTGTTTGTTTTTCAATTTTTTTTTATTTTTTACTGGGCATAATTTTAAGATCGGTAACTTTTTCAGGGAGTTGGTATTGTAGTGCATTAATAGCAAAATGAAGACATGCAGTGGAAGGCACACGTATACAAATAGCAGGTCTTGAGATTAAAAGAAACCGTTGGGCAGTGGAAGGCAGCTGAACAATCTGAATTGTTTTGTTTCCGAAACAAATGATGCTGCCATGTTACTCCAGTCCCCTACGAGAGCCCAGGAGTGCCCTTACGGTCCTGCAGAACTATCTGGCATCTGGTACTGAAGCCAGAGAATGGGCTGGAAGCGTCAGTGGGCTCTGCACCATAAGTATGCGTCTCTGCTGTATTTATAGGCTCTTACACCACTGTTGATAGGCAAGACAGAGGCAGGGAGCATGGAGTCATACTGCTTTTGGTCACACTGTCAGCAACAGGGAATAGCTGCTTTTTTTTTTTTTTTAACTTCTTATCTGGGCTGCCCAGGGTGATTGGAGCCTGACTGCAGATGTTTGGCCTGCACGGACTGGCTGCTTTCTGAGTGTCTTTGTACCTCCTGGGATAAGCAGAAAGGGCTGAGATTCATCTCACCGAAGCTGGAAATGCAACTGCAGCTACTAGAGAGCCAGGCCTCTACTGTATGTCGGGAAGGGCTTTACAAATGAACTGGCTTTTCAAGGCATGGCTCAGAAATGTGCACTGAACTTGCTTGAATTGTAATGAACAGAGGACTATGCTGCCATTCAGGGCAGAGGGACCTCGACAGGCTAGAGAAATGAGCAGAGCGGAACCTCATGAGGTTCAACAAAGGCAAGGGCAGGGTCCTGCCCCTGGGGAGGAATAACCCCTTGCACCAGGACAGGCTGGAGGCTGAGCTGCTGGAAAGCACCTCTCTGCAGAGAAGCACCTGGGGGTCCTAGTGGACAACAAGTTGACCATGAGCCAGCCATGTGCCCTTGTGGCCAAGAAGGCCAATGGTGTCCTGGGCTGCACGAGGAAGAGCACTGCCAGCAGGCCGAGGGAGGTGATCCTGCCCCTCTCCTCAGCCCTGGGGAGGCCACACCTGGAGGACTGTGTCCAGTTCGGGGCTTCCCGATACAAGAGAGACATGGACACGCTGGAGCGAGTCCAGCAGAGGGCTGCTAAGAAGACGAAGGGACTGGCGCATCTCTCCTATGAGGAGAGGCTGAGGGAGCTGGGCCTGTTCAGCCTGGAGAAGAGAAGACTGAGTGAGGAGGGGATCTGATCACTCTGTACAAGTATCTGAAGGGCGGGTGTCAAGAGGATGGGGCCAGGCCCTTTTCAGCGGTGCCCAGCAATAGGATGACAGGCAATGGGCACAAACTGAAACACAGGAAGCTTCGTCTGAACCTGAGGAAAAACTTCTGTCCTGTGAGGGTGACTGAGCACTGGCGCAGGTTGCCCAGAGAGGTTGTGCAGCCTCCATCCTTGGAGATACTTACTCAAAAGGCGTTTGGGCAGAGTCCTGGGCAATATGCTGTAGGTGACCCTGCTTGAGCAGGGGAGGTCGGACTAGAAGATCTCTAAAGGTCCTTTCCAACCTCCACCGCTCTGTGATTCTGTAAAATGTCCTTGTAAGGTTAAAAAGAATAGGCTCGTATTTACATGGTTTCCTGGTGTCTAAAGGGAAGAAAAAAGTCCCTAGGCCTAACAAAAGTCAACTGTGAGAGGGTCATGAGGCATGAGTGACCCCTGGATAAGACTCTCCTGCTTCTCCCCTCAGCTGAGGCCATGCCTGCTGTGCTCGTGGGCTGTGGCTCACGTCTTGGCCGCTCACGTGCTGACCTCGCCGTAGCCCTGCCGTGAAGAACTTGTGTTAAGAATAGGAGCATATTCTGCTTAGTCTGTTGAAGAGCTTGCTCTTGAGCTGGCAGAAAGCGTGTCCTAGCCCTTGGCTTGAGCTGAGACCAGCAGTGGAAGAAAAGCTGAAGGCCAGACTTCACAGAGCGCATGCCATGTGAGGCGTGTACAGCATACTGCCGTGACTTTTTTGACCTGATGTTTATGAATATTGAGGCAATTCAGATCACGCTGGGGAGTTGTACAGCCGAATTAAATGTCCACAGAATAAGCTGTAGTTATCGCAAAGGCTCTGGTTTGGTGCAGTTCCATGACGTAGGGCTCAGTGAAAGATGTTCAGTTAAATGAGTAAACATAGCCTCACCTGACATTGCATTAAGCTGAAAATCAGAGGGGCAGAAGGATGATCGTGTGGAAAATGAGGAGATCAGAAGTTGATGTGACAGCAGGGCTGCAAGTTTACAGATAGTGTCTCCTAGCTCACTTTTGTGCCCTGCTGGTCCTTTCACCTTCATTGCTTTGTTCTTCAGTTTTTAATCAACTGGCCATCACAGAGCTTGTCTTTTCCTGCTCTTTGTCTGTCTTTAAATTGAAATGGCACCAAGGGTGCTTACAGAGGCAGGGACTGTTCTGCTAGTCTACTATCTCTCTCTCTTTTTTTTTTTTAATAATGGCAAAGAAAATGTGACATAAAACTCAGAGTAGCAATCGCTTTGTCCACTCTTGACATGCACCCACATTTAGAGATCAGTGCAGCAGAGCTAAGCTGCAAAGTGCTGTTAAACAACCACAGTTTAATGGAAAGCATATGAGCTGACAATGTTTGGAGAGCTCAGACAGAAGATAATGATATGAGTTAGGGCTAGGTCACTGGGGTTAACTCGCAGCTTCTGTTCTTGCGCCCACTGATCAGTGGCAGTTAGCAATGGCATGGAAGCCCTTTCTAGTGTGACCTGTGTTATTTTACTCCATGCCTGGCAGCACTGCTTGCAATGATAAGGCTGTGTATTTGAAATTCACTTCCATTTTTCATCTCTTAGGAACCAAGGCTGACAACTTTCCATGCAGTTTTCAACAACGTGCTTTTTTCATTTATCCTTTTTTGTAGTTTTGTTTTTGTAGTTTTATTACTATAACTTTCAATTTTCTGTCATTAAGCAACCTGAATGCCGTTGTGTCAAGTGACAAAGAAGTTCAATAAGCTTTCATGCCCACGATAAGGAAAGTATTAGGTTTTACATCTCGAAGAGAACAGAAGGATTTTTCTGACGCAATCCATTATTCCTTGAAAGCATTCTGGACTACTGATTCCTAGCTTATCAATATTAAGTTTTAATTAAATTGGCGTGTCTTGCAGATTGGTAGTAATACAGGTACGAACATTAGATCTGTCTGGATGTTAGCTGCATCACCAGTTGGAAGAGTGATGTACCAGTCCCTCCTCTCCATCTTTTGTTCTACAATGAATCATTACATCTAAAGGAAAAGATTTCTGGTAGCAGCTGATGTTTATTTGTATGTCATGTGCTTGGCCCGGGTCTCTCCGAAAGCACGGTGACCTTCGGCTTGCTCACAGTTTCAAATCAGGTGTTGTTTCAGCCTCAATGTTAGTCACTCATACAGACACTGTAAGAAAACAAACTTTTTTTGAGCAAGTGGAAGAGGAGATGTGTGCAGATTTTCTACCTGATGTGTTCATGAGTTTACCTCCCCCTTTTTGATCCATCTTTGATCCTAGCAATGAATCTTAAAGCTGAGCCAGATTTCTCTAGGAAATTGTATCCTTACTGATAATGTTTGCTAGGGAAAGGTTTTCTACAGTGTGCTAGCGGGGGAGAAAAAGAGTTAGTAACAGAGACAGAGCATGAGTAATGTCAAAACTGTTGTAAGAAAATTGATTGATTGTTGTTTGCATGATGTAAATTTGTTACCTTGCGAAATTTTCTGGTGATTCTATCAATCAACTTTGTTCTGTTTTCTAGCAAATTGTGCAATCCCTGTATGCAAATTAGTCTGATGAGGGTTCTTTTAATCATTATTTCCTACATGAATTACGGTGGGGTGGGGATGCCATTATTGGTAAGAGCCTGCCTAATCAGGCATCTAGATTTGGCCTTCACCAGAGAACGGTGACTGTATTGCTTTTTCCTCTCTGCATGGCTGCGTATCGCCAGAAGACACAGGTGTGGCAATGCCCAACACAAGAGTCCCAGCTGAAGCTTAACACTCATCCTTTAGGTAAAATTTAGGAATACATTTATAGCACCGACAAGAAGAAAATACATGGCCAGGAAGAACCTTGTTCAAATCAATACTTCATTTAAAGCCCTGTACCGAGAACACTCTGTAAGGAACAGAAGGGATGCATATCTTAAACATATGCACAAAAACATGGATTGAAAGGAGTGCTGAGGGGCTCTGATGATCAGTGAGCAGAAGGGTGCTTTTGTTTCCAAATTTGTGCTTGAGGGGATTTTCATTGTGTAGAACAGTCTTCGTATCAGCAAAATAATGGACTGGGCCTTTGTGGGGGATCATATCTGTTGCTAAAGGAGTGCTGGAGATAATCCTGAAAGAATATTTGATCACGAAATGTGGAGAAGACTATATGTAGTATATCGCTCCATCAGAGCAAAGGACCCTCCCCTCACTCTGATGAAACTCCAGGCGAGGAAAAAATATTTTCAAGACAACTAAAAGAAAGGTTAAAAAAAAAGTTTGTATAAATTTATCCTCTGTCTGGTGATTCTTGGGCAAATGGATGTGACACACAGGACTTCTCCAGGATAGCAAGCACACATCTGCTTAAGGCCAAGATTATATATTGGCATTTAACCTTATGCTGGGTCCGTGGTTCTAGTCAAAGACATTCTGACCCTGAACCAGAATACGGCACAATCTTAGATCTTTTATGCCAAGGATCAATCCCCGATAGTTGTTTACACATGGCTCCTTTCAGTGCTTGATTGTGTAAGTGCTGTCAACAGCCAAGCCACATTTTCAAATGTGACTGAGACACCTAGGAGCCTGAGTCTATCTAGTTAAACAAAGTGATGTCTAAATATTTCTAAAACCGTGGCTCAGGGGAGTGTTAGGTTTACAGTGATCCCAGAAACCCTGTAATTTTGAAGGCTGATGAGCTGCAGAAAGAGGGATTTTGATGTAATCTGTAGTTCATATGTAAACATATCTAGAAAGATGGGACCTGAAAATCTAAGTGCCTGCAATTTCAGTTCAAAGAAGTATTGTCCACAAAGCATCCCTCTCTTTCTCCTGCTTCCTCATGGGGGAAGCTTGGGTAGCAATATTCTAAGCAAAACATCTAAATTGCAGCAGAGAGAGCTAAAAGAAAAAAATGTTTTCCAGCCTATGGTCTATGAACTACATCTCAGAAATCCAGGTTAAAATGAAATGCGAGCACTTTGCCTTGGGCTTAATTTTGCTATTCAAAGGTCTGCATCTCCACTGGAAGATATTTAGGGATCTATGAATTGAAAACAGTGGAAAGTCACTAACATAAAAATATATTCCCTTGTTTTCACACAGCCAGAGAGGCTGAGTTTGTAGAACGTCTCTCAATGGCGATGCTAATGCACTTCTGATCTCGCTAATGGATCACGTGGTTCGCAGTCAGAATCTAGCCCTTCATTTGTGGCAGTCAAAACCTCTTCTAATGAGATCTTTCCATGTTGATACATTAGTATGCAATTTCCCAGGACCACGAGTACAATTATCTATCTGCTCTACTGCAAATTTAAATGCAAATGAAAAATTAGATTAATTTGAAAAATCTTCATATTTTAAAGGGTCGGTCTAACCAAAGAGATCTCCTATTATAATGAAGCTATCTTACAACTCTGGACCAAGGTTTATTTGCATTTACACTCGGTAAAGCTGAAAAAGATTTTGACCACTGTAAATGAAACTGAGATGCGTTACACTAGACATCGTAATTATCCATGACAATACAGCCTGCCTTTGAAAGCATGTACTACAGGCATAGACTTCATATACCACAGACCTCTGACCTTAAGCAGATGTCATTATTTTAGTCATATGGCCAAGCTAGAAGGAAAGGTCGGCGTTCATTCATATATATTTACATTGAATTCTTTATTTTATATACATGTGCGGCATTTTTGTTTGGAGGTTTGCAATGAGAGGGTCTCCCTAAAAGGCGGTTAAGATGGAACTGGGTTTCATTCTGACAGAAAGTAGGATTTTAAAAGAGATGGCAGCGGATATTCTGTTTTTTCCTTTGTTTTTTCATCACAGAATGCATCGGAGGTTGGTATTAGATAAGTTCTGCCTTGAAATCAGTGGGGTTGCCCAGGGTGGAAGTCATCACAGAATTTGTTTCCCTCAAAAGAGCTGTCATCTTCATGAAATGTGCTCGTGTCTTCCTGTTGCCTTTGGCAGTGGTCGTGAGCGGGGAAAAAAGTCCTTTCTGTTTAGGCAATCTAGGCTTGTATTTGTTGCCAACCCTTCTTAATGCAGGCAGGGAAGGTGCAACTCATGGAGTTAATTGTATTTTGTTGGAGTGCTGCTTTGACCTTCCTCCTTCCCTTTATCTGCTGCGACCGTAAAATTTTATTTTGTGATGTCATCTGAAGCCACCAGGCTGTCCAAAGGACGTTTTAGCCCCAAAGCAAAAGCCCAAACAGTCCCCCTCCTCTAACAGTCCTTTCACTCTATGCTGCTACCACCACCAAGCTCCCATTTTTTTCCAGAGGAGGCAACAAAATACCTCAAGGCATTCTGGAGTTGCTAACAAAGCAAAGAGGTTTAGTTGCAATGAAAGGACCACTGAGCAACAAACTAAACTCCACCCCGAAAAGAGGGATACCCAGGTTCCTGGGTGAAAATGTACCTTTTTCTTGCACTATGTTGTATAAGGCGACAGTTGCGTTTCAGCTGAGTAATTCACTTCTGGGCTGCAGGCTTATGAGGCTGGCGAAGAGTGCAAGCTTTGCTGAGAACTTCTCACTGCTAAGCCACAGATCTATTAAAGCTTGAACAGCACCCACTTAACATCGCTACACCCTCGTATCGCTAAGAGCAGCCACAGGGACCCCAGACAATTTACACCTTTGAATTTTTTAAATGATGCTTTCAACTCTTCTTCTTCTTCTTTTCATACAAGGAAAAGCCAAAATGTACCGACGGGTTCAGAGAGGCACTTAGCTATGTGCTATCCTATCCGCTACAAAAGCTGAGGTGGTGGTATGACCCAAACGCACCCATGCAGAAGTGTTCTTCACAGACAGCCTCGATGTTGGAGAGAATTTATGTGACGGCTTCCTATGCTGAAGCTCCTTCCCGCTGCCAGCTCATGCAGAGCCCTCGGGCCCAGTGCCCCAGGCCTCTGTGGTACGGGCAGCTGGGGCCAAGCGCTTGGGCAGGAGCCCAGGCGAGGAGAAGTGCTGCTGAGCTGCCGCTGCCCTTCGGCTGTTCTCCCGTTGCTACTTTTAGATTCTCTCCATAAATATATGGCAGAGAAACCTGACTCATTTGTAAAGGATTTGTTGCTTTTATATTTTTTAGAGAGGAAAAAAGCATTAAAACTCTGAAGGCTGTAGGAACTGGCAGGTAAATTTTTCTCTTTACCTAAAACTCTCCTCTTTTTTGCTTTATGCACCCACCCTTTGTGCAATGGGGCTGAAAAAGTAGGCAAGTTAAGGGCAAATCCTTGTACTATACAGATCTATCCCAGGCCTTAAAGTGGGCAAGCAAACTATGTTGGTCTAGGATTTTTAAATTGCACTTTCTGACACAGTCCTGTAAGACTGAGTCCTGTAAGAGTCAAAGCTGAGGATTTATACCCTGATTTTCATGCTGAGTCAAGTTACAGGTGAAGGGGGGTGAGGAAAGCGTAGAAAGCATAACATTAAGTTGGCAGGTGTTATAAGGATTGACCAAGCTGAGCAAATCTTATTGCAAGCGCAGGAATGGCACTGAGGGAATCTAAATTTGACAACAGCAGAATTTGAAGTTAAAAAATAGACAAAAGCGACGTTTGGAAAACATATGATGTCTGCATTGACTGAAGGTGAAGATTTAGCCTACAATTTGCCAAAAGTTAGCCTGGAAGGCTGAAATTACATTGCCTGTTCTTTTTTATAGAGTGAGTATTAGTAATGTGGTATGAAAGGTTTTTTCAGCTTCTTTGTATGGTGTGTGAGTAGAAAACCAAATGTGCCCAATGAGTTAGCCATGCAACGTTCAGCATTGGTAGCAGTGCTGGATGGAAGTCGTGTAAGTTCCAGAACTTTTTGAAACCAAAGTAAAACATATTTTAAAATAGTAATGTTTTTCTAAATGTGCATTTGCTTCCCAGCTCCTGCAACTCAAGATCTTAATATCAAAGGAACGGGAGTTGAATAGTGAATCCTTTATGTTCTTTCAGGGTAGTAAACACAGGTGCATCAAGCATCACAGTTTCACCTAACAAAAAAGACATCCATGGATGGAGGGGAGCTTCAAACCTCCCAAACCCCTTGATATTAGAAAACTTTCTCTCTGTACTGAAGGTCTTATTAAGGAGAAGAAACTCGGAACTGAGGATTTGCTTGGGCATAAGGCTTTAGGAACTGTGTGTTTATCTCGGAGCCCACTCTATTCTCTGTTGCTCGAGTTTCAAGAGAATCTAAATACCTCATTAGTTTGATCTAGTAGAGTGGCAAGTGATTTTTTTTTAAGGTACGAAGAAATAAATAAAATCTAGGGGGAAAACGCATAGATTCAGATTGGATATTTATTTTACAGAATCGCAGAGCGGTGGAGGTTGGAAAGGACCTTTAGAGATCTTCTAGTCCGACCTCCCCTGCTCAAGCATATTGCCCAGGACTCTGCCCAAACGCCTTTTGAGTAAGTATCTCCGAGGATGGAGGCTGCACAACCTCTCTGGGCAACCTGCGCCAGTGCTCAGTCACCCTCACAGGACAGAAGTTTTTCCTCAGGTTCAGACGAAGCTTCCTGTGTTTCAGTTTGTGCCCATTGCCTGTCATCCTATTGCTGGGCACCGCTGAAAAGGGCCTGGCCCCATCCTCTTGACACCCGCCCTTCAGATACTTGTACAGAGTGATCAGATCCCCTCCTCACTCAGTCTTCTCTTCTCCAGGCTGAACAGGCCCAGCTCCCTCAGCCTCTCCTCATAGGAGAGATGCGCCAGTCCCTTCGTCTTCTTAGCAGCCCTCTGCTGGACTCGCTCCAGCGTGTCCATGTCTCTCTTGTATCGGGAAGCCCCGAACTGGACACAGTCCTCCAGGTGTGGCCTCCCCAGGGCTGAGGAGAGGGGCAGGATCACCTCCCTCGGCCTGCTGGCAGTGCTCTTCCTCGTGCAGCCCAGGACACCATTGGCCTTCTTGGCCACAAGGGCACATGGCTGGCTCATGGTCAACTTGTTGTCCACTAGGACCCCCAGGTGCTTCTCTGCAGAGAGGTGCTTTCCAGCAGCTCAGCCTCCAGCCTGTCCTGGTGCAAGGGGTTATTCCTCCCCAGGGGCAGGAGCAGTTTTGCCAGGAGCTCTGTTGTTCATCCATGCAGGTCTCCTGTCTCTTTTGCTCGACTTCTTGCTCATTGGGATGCTCCGTTCTTGAGCTTGGAGAAGGTGATCCTTGAATATCAACCACCTTTCTTGGACCCCTCTTCCTTCTAGGGCCCTAACCCATGGGGGATCTTGGCAATCTTGAAGCAAAAATCTGTTTTCTAAGCCAAATTGGAAGGGCCCTAAATTTTTGTTTTAAAATAAAAGCCAGCAGCAGCCTGTAGGGCCTCCCACATTCTTCCGTAAAATAAATGTTAAGGATCAAATCAACTTAAATGACTTCAGTTCCCATTTCTAGTTGAGGTTGAGATGATAACTCACTTTGCACTGACTCTACAAGGTGGATATAAGACGTTGCTATTGTCAGTTGGTGATGTTTTGCTCTTTTTTTTTGCATTTTACAGTACAATGGAGAAGAAAGCCAACCAAGTTCTGTTGTCTGTCTGTGCTGCAAATAAGGAAGATTTTCATTGATTTAAAACAAATGCTATAAAAATTTTTGTTAATAGCATGTGCTGATCTCGTGGTAGATTTACTGCAGGAACAGAGGAAAACCACTCATTTGAGCACACTTCTGCTTATATGTCATCATTTCCATGGAGGAGAAGGGGGCAGGGGGAATCTCTTGGCATGCACTGTTTTGTGGATGTTGTGCCTCTTAGGATTTCTCCCATTTTTATAAAGCTCCCAGAACAAGGTTTTCCTGAAAAGAATTTATCACTGCTATCTATTAACTGCCTGTAAACACTCTGTACTTTAAATATTTTATAGCTACATGAAAGGATTAGAGCTGTGGGCACTGTGGTTTTATGCAGCATATCTGTCAAATGGCTACTATACCTCTCGTTTCAGAATCCAAAAATATATTTTATCTAGAAGCATGATTGTCAAGACACACATATTAGAGAGACGTCCTTTACATCAGGAGGGAAAAGCGCCTGTATAAATTCCTAGTGTGTCTTTACACGTTGGCCCGTTGTTGGTTGTTTGGGGCATGGCAAGCTTTAGCAGTGTACGACAGTAATCTGATTTAATGAGAAAAGTGAAGAACCAGCTCTCTTGTTTTTCAAATTGCAACAGATGTGGAGAATAAATTGTAAATAATTTTCTAAACATGATGTGTAAATTTTTAGCAGTGACATCTTGATTTTGCACGAGAAATACAGCATATACGTACTAAGTGGACCAGCTCATGCTAACCCCATGCGGGGTCATCCATTAGCAATACTTTTATCTGATTAGTCTTGTTAATGGAAGGGCTTACCTAGCCATTTCCTAAAAGCAGATCTGCTGTAGATCATGAATTCTTGTCAATACAGTCATCAGAGCTATCATGGTTGAGATAGCCCAGCTATTAACCTACTAGTGAAGAATGGGCAAAAAAATATACTGAGCAGTCAGTGAAATGGAGAGTCTTCCATTTATCTTTTTTGCACACGAAGTATGGCCCCTTGCATTGCTACCTTTTCCGTCATTTCACGTGCAAGACAAAGTACTTCAGCATCTCTCTTTACTCAGCTTCCAATGTATTTAGTGCCTTGATTGGGGTAATTTATCACACTTGGGATTTTACACTCGTCACCGTCCTGATAAATGAAAAGGTGATACTGAAAGAGCGTGTTTCTGGAGCTGAAGGAAGTACCATAGTTACACTATATATATGTGTATATATATATATATATATATAAAAAATATAAAAAATGTGCAAACTAGAAAGCAAACAAAAAGTAACTTTCTCCCTGCGAAAAGAGTGATCTTGAGAATGGTATATCCTATAATAACTTTGAAGATGGCGTATCTGACATTTTAATTTTGCATGATACATTTTTCTTGTGTTTGTTTTAATATCTCTGGTAACGGTCAATGTAGTTAGTGATCTATCTTCATTATAAGTAGTATTTTTTGATATTCACCGTTCAGCAGAATTTAATCTGATTAGAATTTGTGTAGAAATAGATTAGCTCAAAGAGGTAATCTTTCTGTTAGAATAAGCTACAGTAGTTTTGCGTTCCTTTTTGAAGCCACTGGTCAGTTAAATTATGGTAGATTTCTTGGTTATTTCAAATAGCCTAGATTAAAATCTTTTGTTTAGAAATATTTTTACACAAAAGAGGTTTTCCTAGGCTATTTTTTTTAGCTCTGAGGCAAAAATATTTATTTTTAATTTAAGATGCTGATGTATTTAAAAGGCTGTTACAGGTTTAAATTTGTTGGAAAAGAATCCTGACACGGCTGAGGATCTTTATGACTTATGTGCATGGTAACAAAAATGTGGAATAGCTGTACTATCACACTGCGGTGAAATCGCAGTGCTTCTGTTGGTATTGATCATGATCCCAGCACTGTACTGTTCTTGCAGCTCCCATGTCAGACCCCAGCAGCAGGAAGTCAACTCTTTGTTGCCATGGTTGTGGAGCTGCACCATTAACTGGGAATGTTTTTTCAAATGAAGCTCATTCCTTCCCTGTTTTCAAGAATAAGTTAAAGATTAATGAAAACTGCAGATGTTTTAGATTTTACTATACTTCATGCGAAGACAAGGTTCTCACATGGGTTCTTTTAATGTGATTTTAGGTAACACTTAATTATGTGAAGTGGCTGTATTTGTTTTCCCAAAATTACAAATGAGCTTATTTACTTACATTTCTTTTAAGTGTCATACTCTTTCCCTCACTATTCTTTGGTCTATTCTGTATTTACTATTTCTTTTCCCTGCTCCTCTCTTTATTGCTCACATTTTTTTTTCATTCATTGTTGTCCTTGTCTTTGCTCACATTTCTTCTTTGACTCTTTATCTTTTTCTTTATTTCCACTTTTTTTTTTTTTCACATGCTTCACTTCCCTAGATTGGATACAGGATTTATGGCCCAAGCTCTGGCTGTGTATGTAGCCCTCTGTGTTCACCTGCCTGCCTCTTTGACCCTTCAGATATGAGTAGGGAGTAGGACTTGAAAGATCTATCTGGATGAGGGTTTTCTGACTGGAGTAATCCAGTATTGTGTGCCATGACCACAAGCAGATCACAGGTCTCAACTTCCTGCATGAACTGAGAAACACAAAGAGCTGTAAGAACTAGCCAAAAGACCACAGCATGCAAATTTTGGCTATGAGGATGAATAGAAAAGGGCGTATCTCAGGTCCATTTACAAGATAAGGATGTAGCTAGAGAACGAAAGTCCCAGTGAGGGTGGAGTTGAAGATGGCAACCTTTTCCAGGATTGTGTGATTGGCAAGATGACAGAGCCCTTACACTGTGTTCAAGGAAGGACATAGTAGGGATATCCACTTTGCTTTAGCCCTGTTACTCTTGAACTTACTTAACTTACAAAATGAAAGATGAAGTACAGACTAGAGGAAAGGAGATGACTGTGGATAAGGGAGGTAAATGAATAATATCAGCATAGTAGTCCAATTTCAGAACGAAGTTATCTGGGGAATAAGATGTAGAAGTGAAAGGAAAAAGAACCCAAGAAACATTAATGTAGGATCTTTTCTAAAAATAGTCTCTTTTCTTTTCTAATAATGGTTGGAGGGGTAGGAAAAAAAGGAGGTGACTTCTTGGAGAAAAAGCTTCCTCTGAATGACTGCAGAAGGCAGTTGGGAAGGCCAGGGTACTAATTAAAAGACCTGACTTAAAAGAAGACATTAAAAACTTTATAGCAAAGACAGTTCTGAATTTGTAGAAGAGGTAAAAGCCAGACTGCAGCAGGTCAAAAACAGAAATGGATTGCTACAAACAGTATTAGTAAAAATGCTTGGAAGAGGTGGGCTATCCAAACTGTCACCATGCCTTGTAAATGAAGCAGAAGAACAAAAGAGTCGAGGATGAAAAAAGTGGAAAAGGGAGAAAATCTGCAACCAAGGGAACGAGGGCCAAGGGAAGCAAAAGAATGAGAGTACACTGAGAATGGGCAAAAAGTCACCAGGATTCATGACCTGGAAATCACAGAAACATCCAGGCTGGTTTGGCTGTGGCCAGAATAGGATATAGGGGAAGGCTATCGTAGCAGCAAGAGAGTGTGTTGCTGCTTGGTGAGAACAAAGTTAAGAGAACAGTCAGTCTGGGGGAGGGAAGAACTGAATCAATGTTGTGGCTGAATGAAGATGGGAAGGTGGTGAAGTGTACAGCTGAAGGAGTGGAAGGCAAAGGTGTCAACAGTGAGCTCAGTTAGTTGTGAAGAAAGGAAGGAAGCAACAGGCTGACGGGTGGAGTTGGTGGATCATGGGTGATAGCAACATGGAGAGGGAGAGGCCTGTAGAGCTGAATGTGACACTACATAAGCCCAGAATAAAATAAAATAATTGAACAAGAGGTCCAGACTAGAGGAGGAGAGAGCATGTGGGAAAGATAGTTGGGGGAGCTCAATATCAGTAGAGGAGAAATCACTCTCAGAAAGCGGAGCTAAAGGAGGGGTTTCAGAAGAAGACATCTTGATCTCGGAGGGAATGGAGGAAGGGGGAATTGTGGGGAAGCTGTGGCTGCTTATGGGCACTTTAAATATGGAGTTTCAAAGGAGCTAAGAGAGGAGGCAGAGGGAAAGCAAGAGGTTGAGAGATGAGATGTGCAGGTATGATAGTGGCAATAAACGCCTTGAGGGTAGTGCCAAAACTAGGGTGGGAAGCAGAAGAAGGTGAACATGAAAGGAAGATGACTGTTGGGGAGAAAGTCACCAGAGGCAGGGTGTTGGGAAGTGGGGTCCTAGTGTTGCTATGAGGGGAAAATGGGGAGAGAACGAGACAAAGATGATCAGACCTAGCAGATAGGAACCAAAGAGTGGTTAAAGTAACAGAAGGTGACATGGGGAAAAGAGCAAATGGAGCTGGTGTAAGGAAAGGAGGAGGGAGACGGATGCTAGGAGGCCGTAAGGGATGTGGCTAGAGCCCTAGGAGAGTAGCAGATGGACAAGGTTTAAAGAAAAGGGAAAAAAATGGCATCCAAGGACTTAATCCACCATCCGGAGAAATCTCATCAACAGCTAGGGAATCATAGTCAGATGGCTGAAGTGTTGTACAATGCGTGTCTGGATCCTCAGTTGCTATAACTAAAATGTAGTTCCCTATTGGCTTTTTATTCTGCCCCAGTTCTCTCTCCCTGTGTTACCAGAGTACGAGGGCCTGCTTAGAGCCTTGAAACTGCTGAACTGACGAGTAGCAAATCCAAGTTTGTTATCCGCTACAGAAGATATGTGTTCAGTAAGGGACTTTCTCGTCCCCACAGAAGTGTTTCATACTAATACATGTTGCATGCTTTCTGCGTTTCGTTTCATAACTGGACATTTGCAGCCATAGCTCCCAAGTTGACTCTCTGAAAATTATGTCTGCTAGGTAAGAATTTTACATGCTTCTGCAGTGTTCCCTTACAGTTGGAGTGAGCTAAAATATAACTGGTGGGACACGTTCTACTTTCGAATCACCTAAGTGTAATTAAATCAGTAGACATAAGTTCAGTCAGAACAGTGTAAAATCCCAGCAACAAGTGTGCTTTCTATGGCTATGTGAATTTGTGCTAGTGTCCTTGAGAAAAGAATCCAGCCAGTTGGGCTGAATGAATATAGGTAGGAGATGAGTTTTCTCCATGCGTGAATTATTTATTCCTTACTGGGAACATTGAAATACTAAGTATCTCCATATCTTAGGATTTTAAGCATAAGCGGCTGACAGTGACACAGCAGTCACCCGCGCAAAATTATTTATAGAGCATGGCACAATAGCAGTGACACCAATGCATCCTTTAACGTCTGCTTAAACATCCTGATGTCATAGTTGACTTGAAAGGGATTATTAGTTTGTCACTGGGAAAGACAACAATGCGCTTCCCCTCCCTACACCAGCATCTTGAATGAAGAAGCTATTGAATGGATTATGCTTTAAGTGAGCATATCTTATATTAAAATTCGATTAAATCCATTCTGTAGGCCACTTCAATGTGAGCCATAATTACACTATTCTGTCAGTAACTGAGGTACTATAATAAGAAGAATGCCACTTTCTCTGAACTGCTCTTTATAGAATATATATTACAACTCAGTGCTTGCCATATTCAGCAGTCCTCATTTAAGAAAAAAAATGGAGAACTAAATGGCTGCTTAGAAGTGTAAAGGCTGGTGGGTCGCACTCTTCCTCCTTGGGCATTAGCTTTATTAGGTATAATGCAGATCAGTGCAGGAAGAAAGTTCTGAGCAGGATTTGGAAAATAAATGAAGGTGCTGATGCAGCGTCCTCCTACTATTAAACGTTTTTCATTCATATTGTACGTTACTGCGAGGCAAGTGGGGGACTACTATCTTGGTTCAGCTCCTCTGTGATTTACTCTCGGATCATCTCCCTCTCAGTAGATGAGAATGGACATGGCTCTCCGTGGCAGTTTGTTTTACTGCAGCGGAGCTAGCAGTAACATTTCCTCGCCCTTCCTTAGAGGATTCAGCTCCTTGTGTACTTGCATTGCTGTGTGGCTTTGTGTTTTCAGCCATCAAATACAATTTCAGTTGTAATGAGTGTCCTTCAAAGAAGAAGAGGGGGAAAGTCTTGGTGGGGCAACTGAACAACCAAGAGCAAGGTAAGCTGTCAGCACCTGGGTGTCCAGTCAAAGAATATCCTTTCCGGACAGGTACTCTGTATGTTGAGGCTTCTCTGCGTGGCAGCCTATTGCAACTTATTTTAAAATCATGATTCACAGTTGGTTATTTGGTGCCAGAAGTCCTGAAAATCGCATGTATTTAGTCTTAAGAAGTTGTAGCCTTAAAAAAAAATACACAGCTTGAGAAAACTAATTGAATTGCAGTGAATTATGAGGTTAAAATAAGCAGTGGGGTCACTGGACATGCCGGATTTACCGTTTCCCTTCCAGTGCTGCTGTTTCTGGGAGTTCGTTTTGTCTTAGTCCTATGCACACCAACGTTTTCATCCTTAATAATTTCTGACAACATGACCGTCTCACAGGCGTTCTCAGACAGGCTTTCACGAACAAAAAATTTGTGCTTGGTATCCTGAGAAGAGCTATCAAAATCCGTTGGGGGTAGGCTGTGATGGTTGAGGCACTGGCAGTAATTGGGGAACCTGGTGATGTACTTCCCAACTGAAGAAATTCATTTTCTGTGTACACTAATCACAGTCTGAGGTTTCTGTTTGCGCTGGGAACTAAACATGCAAGAATTAATAGGTGTGCTCTGGCTTTGAGGCGAAAAGTGTGTTTGAGGGGGTATTTTTTAAATATCTCCCTGCTAAGAACTCTAACAAAAACAAAATTGGAAAAAATCGGCGACCTTGTTGTGTTAAGCCTTGAAACGTGGTAGGATCGGCAGCTGACTTGGGCCAAGTTCTCTTGCAAAAACACCCCTCGGCAACGCTGTAACGTGGATAAACAGTAAGTGTCATTCTAATAGCAATGCAAAGGTCAATGTAAAAATAAATAAAAGCAAGGATAAAAATTGCTGACCCAAGGCCCAGTCCTCTACTACCAAAGTTGAAGGACTTTTCAGTTTATTCCAGAGCAAGCCATACATCAGGCTAACTGTGGCAATATTGCTCCTCATCCCGTTCCTGTTAGCTGATAATGCTACGTTAGAGCTAAGCAGAACCGTTTACGCTGGCATCAGACATTAGTAGCTCTACTAGAGGTGGGTCTTGTTTCACTGATACTTGAAGTTGTACACATTTGCACGTTTTTAGCATTAGTGAGTTTTGTTCTGCACCTCGGCAGCAAATTTAGCTTTCTTCGTGCCGGAATTGTCTTCTTGCGTTACTTGACGACTTAGGTGGGTGCACGTCTGCTCGTTGGCCCAGGCTTTCAATTTGGGACGGCGCTAGATTTGTTAATGCGCGGAAACGGTTCGCTTAGGAGAGGTTGCTTCCCCCTCTGTACGGGCCTGCTAATTAGCAAATGAGTTTTGCTGTCCTAATTGATGTGCCGCGGTGAGACAGCTGTGCACCCCAGCTGCCGGCCGCTCCGGCGGGCAGGCGGGCGCCGCGCCGCTGCTGACAAATTGATTTAACCGGAGTGCCCTGCCTCGGGGGAGTCGCACGCCGCGCCGGCACCGCCGACCGCTGCAGCCTTCGTGGGCCGCAAACGCTGGAGCGCTGCAATTGCCCGACAACATCCTTTCCGTTGCTTTGCTGAAATTCAATTTTTCCTGCCTCGCCGAGCTTTCCCGCCCCCCTCCTAGCCCTGGTGCGGAAATACGGTATTCTGCCTGCCTTCCATTGCAGGCCAAAAAGCAGGCCCGTCAGAGTGGGGCTCTGTCGCGTGTGTCACATGCTAATGATCACTAAGGGAGATCGCTCGGGCACCTGTCAAAAGTATTTGCATTTAATTCATAGGGAAGTATTCGCTAATTATATTGTATTTAGCAGGGAGTCATTATTACGAGCCTTTTAATAGTCACGTTAGCGCATCGCGCTTCTTCCCAGCGGCACTCCGCGTGTGTAGAGCGCTGGCTGTGGTCTCTTTTGAACCCTTCCTCTTTAAATTGCAAGCATGAATTTAAGGTTTAAAGTCCAGTTTTGCCTCGTTTTATCCACCTTGGTAAATATGAGCATGTAGCAGGTGCCTTTCCATCCCTTCACTAAAATGACAACTGTGGCGCCAGGAAGTACAAAGATCTGGTTTAGGACATTAGGATTTAGGTAAATGCGACTCCCTTGTTGTAAATCAGTTTTCTTAACTAGCAAATTTTTTTCTTAACACTCCTGTTATACTGTACGTTTCTAGAGAATAAGTATGCCTCTGTTAGGGTCAGCCCCTGTGCCACATGTTGCTGTGATGGTTTTTTGCATCCTTCAATAGCGTGGCTTGTTGTCTTTGTTTTATTCCCAGTGAGATATAATGTAAGCAATTAGGCATTTTTCCCTCAGAGAATGACAGAGGCATATGCTGCATAATGAGTAACATGTTTTGTGGTTAAAAATCATATTTATTGGCAATCTTTATTTCATTTTCGAGCAGCAGCTGAGTATTTACTGAGTGCTGCTCAGTGATACCACGTGGGAGTTACAGGCTGAGGAAGCAATGTCCGAAACCGCGATGTCAGGGAAGCCCTTTTTATCCCAACAGGGCACAGATGAGTAAGGCAGAGGTGCCCTTTGGGTCGCTGCTAACACTGACAGTACTCATGCCTGGGTAACGTGTAGCCATGTGGATCGGGGCCTGGTGCAGAGACCACAAAGAACATCCAAGACGTGCCAATAAGTCCCGTGCACGGACTTGAAATCTTTGCACTGGACTGTATTGTTTGTTGCAGAAAGTGTACCGCAGGTCTTGGAGCCTTTACTGAGGGTCAGGTGTTGATCTGGCTTAATGCACAGCTCCATCTTTTCCATTGCCTTATCTCAGAGGGGAAAAAATCCTGATAATCCTTTTTTGTCATTAACGCAGCCCTATCAGCTGACTGTGAGCAGATGCCCTCCAGACTGTTCAGCCCCTACGCCAGATTCTGTCACTGTGAAAAGCCAGTTCTTCCTCCCTTCATGCTTTTGACCTGTTAGGGTAAAAAGCCAGCTACCTCTGGCTACCGCCAAACCTCCAATACTAGCTAACAAGGTAGGCTGTTTCAGTTAAACACTGTTAGGCGTTTTGTTGACCTTCTTGAGGTTTAATTTGTTGTACTGGTTTCCACCCCCCGACTAAGACTACTTATAGTTGAGATTTTAAGCTATCACCTCACCTGTGAGAGAACTTTACTAGCAGCTTCAAACGTACCACGCTGGAAGCTGCCCGTCTGCTCATACACCTGCACCATAACATTTAGCTGTTGTGCATCAGAGAAGTGTTTATTCCAACGTGTATTGCTTAATACTGTTTTGTGCTGCCTTGATTTAATTGTGCTTTGTAAGAGGTAAGTGGAGTGCTAAAGGTACATCTGCAAGCAGCCTCCCCAATATGTTCTCAAGACTGAGAGACTGTGGTACCACTACTTCTTCAGCTGGCAAATGAGTGAACAGACACCACAAAGAAGCCAGCGCTGAGCTCTTTTGTTTTGACAATTGTAATGTAATTACTTATACTAATATTTCATAATATTTCAGTGACCAGCAAAGACAGAGCCTTAATTGTGTCTCTGATTGTCGCTACTGCAAAGTACCTTTTAAATCGTATTAAAGTCCATACTTGATCTTCCTACTGTTTTTGACATGTAGATCATAAAATGCTGTTAAATTACTCAGCAAGAGCAATCGGCTCAGACTGCATCCAAGCCGTAGCATAGAGATGTTATCTAGTGTGAGAGGTTTCAAGGAGCTAGAAGAGGCAGTGACCTCTTTTCTCTGGGAAGGCACTTGACCTTCATTTTTCAAGGAAATGGTCAGAAATTAATTATTCTACTTCTAGCTGTCCAAGCAGCTATGCTCCCTTTTCTTTGGCAAGCATCTAGGAGCAGTGATGAACACATTCTGCGCAAGCAGACTGGATTATTGTAACTCCCTGAAGCTGAAGATGAAAGCTCCGCAGAAGCTCCCGCTATTGCCGAGCGCAGCAGCCTACCTCATTAGCAGGAATAGCGCTGAGAACACACAGCGCCTATGCTGTGCATCATCACCTGCCATCCCATTTGCTTTTGCAGCCAACTGCGGGCTCACTCGCTGTATAAGGTCATCAAAGGACTGTGGTACGGACACTGTTCTGTCCATGGCTCCTGGGATAGCTTCATATCCCTGGGACAACGCTGCCAGCTAGCTGTGTGCAGGATGGAACTTCCTGGAGCTGGAGAAGAGTGATTTGGGCCAAAGACCTTTTCCTGGATTTCAGAGGGAGCAACCAAAAAATCTCAGCTCTGATGTTTTCTGAACAAGGTTCGTCTTGTTGTGAAGGAATCCTTCTGCCGTAACGGAAGAGATGTTTAAAAACGTGCATATCAGAAAGGAAGGATACCTAAACTCAGAACAAGAGTCCACTCTGGAGAACTGTGACGTTTCCTGACTGAAATTGCCTTTCTAATACTCAGTTGGAGGTGACCTATAAATGTCTTAGTTAGCATTTTACTGATAAATATGTCAGAATATACTGTGGGTTGAAGCGCAGTCTTGCAGTCTGGATAGATGTCAAGAGGTCATTTAGCTTCTTTATGTAGCCAGGTTCCTGCAAGAGCAGTGGGTTTCTCCCCATACGCAGGCACGTGTCCAGAGGGTGCTTTTGCTGGTGCAAAGGTTTGTGAAGGCTTGGAAGTCCAGGGCAGAAGGTGAGGGAGAAGGCAGCGGGGAGGACCAGACATAGGCACAGAAACACCAGTGAGGTGGCTCTCAGAAAGACCATAGTGAGTTTTGGGCCATGTGCTGACAGAGGCGCTAGTGATTGGGAGAGAATAAAGTATTGTTTGATTCCGATAGGCAGGAAGATGGAAATTTGTCATTCTGCAACCTTGTTTTCATGACCTCAGAGATGTAAGACTAGAGGCAGAGCGGCTTTAAGAGTGACTCACCCAGGCAGTTGGCGTGGGAATGCCAGATCCTGCCAGCCCTTGTTTGGCTGAGGCAGGAAGCTGTGCTAAAGAGGCAAGAGCTGATGTGTTTCCCCGTGCTGTGTGGACTACCACAATTTTAATGCTGTTTCTGCTAGAAGGGAGCTCTAAAGGTCACCTAGTTCTGCTAGAATGCAGGATTATTTATAGTTAGATTGTCTCTTATGGGATGTTTTCTTTAAAATCTCCACTGAAGAGGATTGCATGCAATAATTCATTTCTACACATAATAGTCTTTTTAGTTAGATGGTCTTTCCTCGTCTCGAGCCTAATTACAGTCATAGAATTATTCTTTTTTTGTTACAAGTTAAACCAATTATTTTTTTGTCCTGACACGGAGAACAACTGATCGTTGTCCTCGTTTACCAGAGCATTTACAAGGTCTCCTCTTTTTACCATGACTATGAAGCCACATTTTTCAGTCTCTCCTTCCTGGTCGAAGCTTTAAAAACTCTCCTAAGTAAGTTACTTCCCTCTGGATTCTCTCCCGTTTCTCTCCGCTTCAAGTGGAATACCCCAAACAAGATCCAGGACACCATCTGGGGCCTCCACAGTGTGGAGTGAAGGAAAATAATTGCCACTTGTGTCTTATATATAGCATTTCTATTAGTATGTCACAGGATGAGATTTGTCTTTTTAACAGGTTTTGACCTTTTTTTTTTTTTTTTTTGTAGTATTTTTGCCTGGGTAGTTCACCCCATTGTGTACCCCTGGTGTTTTAAACCAAAATGCAGATATCTGCATCTCAGGACGCCTAATTTCATCATGAACTTTTGATCCTAATGGAAATAGCCCCCTGAATCTTGATTTATTGCTAAAGTCAAAAAGGCTTAGCAGTAATTTTTCATAAAGTACAGTGGTCTTAACGATATGAATAACATTCTCATGGCAGCATCTGGCTTGAAGTTGTTGGTGAGAAGAGAAGTTGACTCTACTATTTTGTTCAGAGGTTTGTGGTACGTAATAGTGGAGCAGAAAGTAAAGAGGGTCAGCTCTTGCTTTCCATATGAAGCCAAATGTGGCAAGAAGTCAGAAAGTCTCCTAGATGCCAAAGTCTTACGAGTTTCCTACTGAAATAAATGGCATGCCCTGTAACGCGTTACACATCTTCCTCTCACCCGGGACACCCTACTTTTAGCAGCAGTCAGCTCTGCCATTTGTACAGGCATTCATATTTCATTTTCTCCAGTTAATCCTAATAACCAGCTTTTGGAAGAACATGACAGCATAACATATGGGTGGTAAAACTGCTCATAAACTGTAATAACAGGGCCAAAAAGGATTAGATAGATAGATGTACTCTCCTTATTGTGACATTCTCTGATTAGGAGGTATAGCTACTTATTACAGCCATTACCTTAGTGACTTGGAAGCAGACTGAAGCTGTTATTTGAAAAACAGGTTATAAGTGCAAATTTAAAACAAATGTGTACTTATAACGTGTAAGAGATATAATTACGGTTGCAATTCTGTTCTTCAGTGTGCAGATGGTAATTTTGTTCATTTATGGTTGCAAACTGATATTGTTTCCTGTAAGACTGGCATTGGCAGGATTAAGTGTGTGTTAACAGTAAGTAGTTCCTCTGTAATACATGGTTATCATTTTATTGATAAGGTTCTAGTGAGATGAAGACCAACCAGAAACAAGAGTTTAAATTATTCCTTGCTGTTGTGCCAAGATACTTTCTTTTTTTGTTCTGTTCTTGCATATTCATTTTTTCATCATATGAAGTGTTTTTTTTTTTCTTTCTCCCTCTTAACTGGTAACTTTTGAGTTGGTTTTATTTTCAGTGTAAGCAGTTGAGTTGGGCATCTGCAGATCTATGCCTTTAGGAATGAAATTCAGTTTCCACTGAAAGTAATAGGGGTTTTGCTATTGATTTTAGAGGGGGTAGTATATTAGTATATACTTATGAATGTGTGTGTGTGAGAGAGAGAGACAAAAAGAAAAAAACACATACTAAAGATACCCTTTGATTTTGTATTTTCCTTAAGGGTTATTCAACAGATACTTGAGAGCAATTAACAAATAATATTCAACAGCTACTCCGCGTTTCCAGATTCAAAGGAAAACAGAACAGATCTGCAGATCAGGGTGCTAAAGTGCTTTTAAGATGTTGGGGTTAGGTGTTAGGTAAAGAATCATGGTACAGTACAACTGATTAATTATTTGGGTATTCCAGTTTTAGCATCGTGTGGTACTCTTATTTCACTGCAATTTCATTAAATTGGTGTCAAGCAGGAAAAATGCCATTATGTGTCAAGCCCAAGATACCTAATAAACCTCCTCTTTGTTTTTTGTGATTTAGGCAGCAAAATGTGTCTTGCAGTTTATTAAGGGAAAAGGGTGTGTATGTGTGTATATATATATGTATGCATACACACACACACACATATGTATGTATATGTGTGTGTGTAAAATAAAGTGACATGGTTTATATATTATATATAATTATCTATAATCTATATTGTATAGCTATAATTCTGTGTAAATATATAGAGAATTTAGGTAGAAAATGCAGATGCTATAAAATAGATTGTTTTAGAATGGCCAAAATGACTTAAATTCTTAGAATAAATGGAAAAGCTCCGTCTGGGCTGTGAAGATACACTAGAACAACTCGAACAAGATTTTAGCAAAAGCTTGATAGTCCTCAGAGACATATAAAGCAAGCATGATTAAAAGGTCTGATCTAGCATTAGGAAAAGCCCTGACTGGTTTCTGTTCTTTTGTTGTCATTTTTTTATTCTACATGTAATAAGTTAATGAAGGCGGCATTATGGCTAAACGAGTGTGTTTTGTCTCTGTTTTCCATGGTTACATGAGGGGATAATTACCCACGGAGCCCTTTGTCTTCTGTTAGGACCATCCCTAAAGGATCTCCCCTTTTCCCTGTAGCCCGAGGGGCACAGCACTGGTGTAAACAGGACTTCCTACTTGTAAGGCTGTGTGAGTAGCCCTTCAAGAAAATAGACTCCGGTAATTTCATTACACATCCATATCTTTAATATTATACATGCATGTTTGGTAATCTATAGCTTGGGACATGTAGACTAAACCGTTACTTTCCTACTGTGTCTTTCCTGCCATTTTTCTCGTATATAAAGATCTGTAAGCCTGTCAAGGCCAGAGTTATATTTTTTGTTCTGTAAAGAACTTAGCACAGTGTTGGCAATGTAAGTGTAAGCAATATTCAAGATTGTTCATGTTAACAGAAGGGATGGGTTCAATACAGAGCTAAGGCTAATTGTTTCTGAGATTGAAATCTTTACTGTCATTACAAAAGAATATATGACTGTTTATGAGACATCAGCACAGGCACTTTGGCTATTCTCTTTTAAGATGTGTTCATCAGTCTTTTATTAGATATTAATTAAATCAAATTATGACATTCTTCATAGATGTTAACCGTTCCATTAGGATTTATTAGGGTGCTGTACAGACAGATTTAAGTAATTCAGGAGCTCGGAGACATAAACTGAGATTGTCACGGCAGTGGTGAGTTCTCTCACAACGCAGTGCCATTTTAACATAGAGAAGATAATCTGGACTCTACTTTTATACAAGCATAAAGTGAACTATCTGTGAGTCAAGAAATCCGGGAAGTAACCTGAAATGACATTCTGAGGAAAAAAAAAAAGTATCTTTAAGGGAAGGGATTGTTTGTTAGTTTTGTAATGGAGAGCAAATCACCGTTTAAATCCATAATGGTTAGACTTTATTTGAGTATGACTAATGGCCCACATACATACATACATTTTCTGGGCTGTAACCATACTCCCCTTTTCCTGCTCCTGGGTGATCTAATTATTGATGGAAGTCTGTTGATACCTCTTTAAGTTTTATCACTCTGGGTAAATACTCTAATATAAACCCTGTTCTTCATAGATAGCACCAAGACAGCCGTCTCGTATTTAGTCCTTGAAGAGTTACAGTCTTAAGTATCCTTCAGGCGTGGTGTCTGATTACAAGTGTCCCATGATATGATTTCTTTTTCTCGTTCTGGCCCACAGTCTCTTGTAAGGCAAAACACCCACCCCCCTGGCTTGGAGGTCACATTCTCATGCTTCTTTGCTCATCTTTGTTGCCCATCTTACCAACTTAGAGTCATAAATAAAGCTTGCTTTCTACTCCATCTGTTCCTGCTGCCTTGTAGCCTCTTTCTGCAAGAGCAAAGTCTTTCTTCAGGCTAGATGCTCAAAGAACAAAAAGCTTTTATTTCCAAACATCTGGCTGGCTGGGACTTTGGCCACAGAAAAGAAGGATGCGGCCTGAAAAAAATAAGGGATGTGATAATCCGGCTTGAGAATGTCAGAAGAGATATGGTTGCCTCTGAAACGGAGTCAGCGGACTGGGCCTTGACAGGCTCTGTGATCTGAAAAAGTTCTCTCAGAAATATCGATGACTGATTATTAAAAGAAAACATGAATTTCATTAGGCAGCTTTGATTCTTTTGTAATATGTATACGTATCAGGACCAAATATATAGTTATTCCAGTACTTTTCTGCAATAAGGTTCACGTAAATCTGGAGTTTTCCCTGGCATGCTTATTTCTCATCTAATCATTAGCAAGTATCTCTTACACAGTATGTTGCTTTGTACAGCAATTAAAGGGAAAAGTTAGGAAACACTGTCATAGCCGCTTTCTTAGCTATTACTAGCCAGTGGCAAATAATAGCATCCTTTTTTTGGTTTCTTGTCAATGCTGTGGATTAAATTCTATATATAACAACTAATCTGAATTGTGTATTAATGACCAGATTACATAGATAACCTTATACAGGTAACAAATTATGTAACCTATGCCAGTATATTGTATGTGTCACCTAGGAATACAAGCTCTGCGTTTACCAGAAGTGCTGTCTGATAAATGGGATTTTGCTAGCAGAATCATAGAAAATAGTGCTGGAAGGTACTTCCAGAGGTCATCGAGAGTCCAGATGCCTTGCAACAAGGGTCAGCTCCCCCTTAATCGAAGGTCATTATGTTCCAGTTTGCTTGGAGAACTTGCTCCCTGCTGTGGTCTACAATTTGTTGCCCTTGTAAGAATATCAGAGTTGCAACCCCCTTTTCTCTTATGCAGTGAGAATCCAGTCTGCAGCTATGGCAAGACGGTGCAGGGAGAAGACAGAGTCACTCAGATACATCATTCCAGGCTCGGATTTACTGAAGAAGGGGATGATGTTCTGAGGATTCACAGGTTGGGGTTTACTGTGTCCTCTGGCAGGGAAATGCCAACACAACGCTTTCCCCCCATTTCCATAGATCCAGAGCTGGGCTGAGCTGTTGTCTGATGCCTGTTTACAACTTCATAGGTGATAACCAATACCTTAAACTCTACCTGCAGAGCAGGAGGCAACCCAGTGCAGACCTCAGAGCAGAGGTGTTTCCAATTAGCAAGCTGCCCTGCTCCTCATTAACTTCACCACGGCCATAGCCCCACTGTTATGGGAGGTGGCAAAGTCATAAATGGCAAGTAGCAAGGCCAGTCTCTGGATGGAGTTCACTTCTTGCTCGGGTGAACATGATATGAAGTCGTCTGGACTACTGATGTAATATAATCATCTAAGAGTGGGTGGGTGAGCAAAGAGGAGGAAAAAATTGATCCAGCATACTGTGGTGTTAGGGAGACTGACCCAGCCTGGGCCGGGTGGCTGCTCTAAGGTGGGGAGGAGGGCAGAGTACTGACTGCCCTTGTAACACAGGTGTGGCGCCAGTGCTCTGCAGTCTGCAGGCTTTGTGGCTCTGCCTTAGCAAAGTAGCAACCCTTCCCCCTCCTAATGCACGTTAGCCACGGGTGGACATAACTAAACACAAGGAATTCTTTCTGTTGCTTGCATTGTGGTAGTGTCTAGAAATGTACCTGGAGTAGGACTCCGCTGCCTTCAGGGAACACCACTATTTGGTTTGCGACATCTTGAGAGGGTGCCCAACCTCCCCTGCCACCTTCTTGTTACTGGTTGTTCCTCATGTAAAGACACAACCGGGTTTGTGCCACGTGGAAAGGCAGAAAAATACCAGATTATTTGTAATCTCTGTAAATGCACAAATTAGTAACTGCAGACACCCAGTGTACATGACTGATGGAAATGTTAAGGACTGGGAATCCATGAAAAGGACTGTGATTTAGAGTCGTTCCTGTATTCCTCCTCTTTGAGTCAGACTCCTCAAGGAGCAGTGAATTGCTTCAGTCAGTCACCCTCTGCTCATCTTTGTGTGAACGGGTGATGTATGAGTAACTAACTGCTGTCTTTCGTGAAGAGCTTGTGCGTTCACATGGAAGAGGGTGGAACCTGGTGCCTCCAGCTAAGGGGATGGTTACTGCCTTCCTCATTGGTAAAGGTTAAGCGCTTCTCAGCGATGAAAGAGGATCTTGTCCTGGCCCAGGTGCTCTCAGGTGTTTCACATGACCTGGTGCTTTAGGTAGTCACATAGATTCTCTCACAGGTGTGTAATGCCTAGCTAATTGAAAAAATAATGCTGGAAAGAAACTGTGAGAATAAGCATGGCATAATTCCATCAGCGTGCAGTCACTTGCCTGTTCGTTCCCCTCTTTCTATTAGGTATTTGAACTGTTTCTTCTTCCTAGAAATAGAATTTTGCAGAAGTCCAGCTCTACATTTGAGCTGCTGTTTTGTTCTGCCTACCAGTTACTGCTTCCTGTTGCCCCCTCGACATTGGTGGTTGCCACACATTGGTTTGTGAGTTAATATGTGTTAAAACAATTCTATGGACAGGCTCGTTACAGTACATAAGAGGTCTTTTTCCACTGCAGGGTCTGAGTGACCTGTGACAGTTAACTCTGTTCTTCCCAAGACTCCAGTGAAGAGCAAACAGGCTTGCAAAAGAGAAAAATGAATTCCCTTGCCCCAGATCAAGCAAGAAGGTCTTTGGGAGAGGTGATGTGAAATCAGGTCTCTTCTATTCCAGTTCTGTTCTGGTCCACACGTGCCCTGGACCAGCCACTTTCTCTGGCGAAGACAGTCAGAAGTATGCAAAGAGATGTTTAATTTTGGCGGCTGTGAAGGTCATTTCTTTGAAGTCAGTGTTGTCTGTGTGGATTATTTGTACTATATTTCTTTGTACTTCTTTTTAGCTACTGTATGCTTTTGATCAGAACTTATTTTTTTAATATTCGGTATGCAAAATGTCAACTTTTCATCTGGAAAAGGACTAAATCCTGGTAGCAAGGTTCATAGTAGCTCTCCTGATGCTGACAACAGCAATAAGAGGTCTCCAGTTGATGTAAATCACAGGGGACTTTCAGGATTACACTTGAATTAGGTTGCAAACTGTGTTGTATTTTTCTCTTTGTACTGAGCTGTCATTGCAAAGTTTTTCTTTGTTTGCTTTTGAATGCAAACATGATGGGCTTGTAGCCTCCAAACCTGTTACTGCTGGTTGTCCCGAAGGCATCCTTCAAGGACCTGCTGGCCCAGGAAGCCCAGGTAGGCCCACATAGGTTTGGCAATGCTTGTGCTTGGCTCAGCGAATCCAAGGGAAATGAGGATAGCCCTGGATACATTTTGGCTGCTGAAAATCATGGTGGAGGGGTGGTAGGAAGGCCCCAGGCAGGGTTACCGTACTGTGCTATCTGATGGGAGCAAGTACTGTTCAATAAATACTTTGGGCAATTTGTGTAATACCTTCTTCTGCTAATGAACTGAAGCTGAGGGGAGAAGTATGTGGGATTTTTTGTTTTGTTTTTAAGCTGTTCAGTATTACCCTCAGCTTCTGTGATTACCTGCTAGGCAATTTCTAATTTATACCAGCCTTTCAGAACATTTTCTCTGTTCTTTTTTAGCGCTTTTTCAAGGTGTTCCTAATATTTTAATTCCCACTCCAGCGGAACGTAAAGTGAATGAAGAAGGAAGTGAATGGAAATGTATGAAATGACGATCCTAAATTGAACAAGCCCGTTTGTTTTTTACAAGCTGCCGAATAAATCCTCTGTGGTTTATGCTAGAGAGGTCAACGTGCTGCAGCAGGAAATGACTGGTTACATGTCAGTATTCTCCAAGAGTTCATCTCAATTACTGGATTTGTCAAACATGACAAGCCTGAATGACTGTGTGGTGAAAATAGCACACAGTTTGACTGTTAAAGTAATTGGAGCATTGACATTTAGCCGAACTGTGAGAGAATTGCAGTAATAAGTCTAGGGAGCGCAACCGCAAGCAAAGCAGAGAATAATATTTTTATAAAATCTCCAATGAAACAGATGCTTTCTTGTATTCTGATTAATGTGAATTTCAGTATCTTTTTTTTTTGGTTTTGCATTGTAGCTTAAAAGGAAGAGATAATTTTTTGTTGGTTTTTTAGGAAGAAGAAGGAATATCAGTATAAATGGAAATTGTCTGGATTTAATATATAGCGTGATACGATTTTAATATTGTTACGTATAACCTATGTATATTCTCTAATGCCTTTATTATTACGTATAGCATATACACTATATGCGATATGTAATCATATGTGTATGTACCCGTGTAGAAGGTCATCAGATGATGATCATCACAGAAATTATTTGATAAATGTATCAGTCACTTACTTGCTACTCTACCTTGCTCAGCAGCTACTTTTGGTCTTTGAAACCTGAGATGAGGGAGCTTAAAAGTCATGACATTGGGAAATATCAAAAAGCTTTTTTCAAGCATTGAAAAGGTACTTTGCACGTAGCACTTTTAACTCTGTCCATTTTGAAATCTCTGTATCAGTGGAGAGAATCATATATACCCAATTAAAAACAAGAAGTTCCCCAAAATAGCTATAAAATATTCTTTGTAGTACATACAGGCAGCATAAGGTAGGTGTGGAAGTTGGGCTTTATTGTTGCGATTCTGGAACAGATACAGTGTAAAGTCAGGAGTAAATTAGTCAAGCCATCCACAAGAGATGCATGGAATATTTTTGTAGCATCCTATCGTGTATTTTGTAGCTACATGTGCTATGTGTGTACTTTTATATCTGTTTACAGTAACGTCAGTTATTTCTTGCCCGGCCACTAAGGTAGCTTTTGACATACTTGCAGTTATTTATTTGTATCTGTTTGCAATTACGTTTTTTATAAATAAGTCTTTTTTTCTGATTGTAAACTCTATATTCCTCAGCTTCTCTGAGGCATATTAAGACTCCGGAGAACAGTAAAACTATCAGTCACTTTGAATAATTTAGATTTGTATTTATAAGTCTGACTGGTTTTTACAATCAGCAAAATAGTATTTCAGAGAATGACTTAAGCCATAGCGTCTTCCAGTGTCTCTGAAATGGGAACTGAAATGATATTAAATTATTATATTAGTCTGAGGGGGCACATCCTAAGACGTGACCTGCATTCTGACACATTAAGTAGTAATTTCAGGAATGCATCTTACCTTCTCCGAATTTTAAAAGTGTGCCATCCTTTCTCACAATGATGGGAGCAAGTCTTCATGTGGAAAGAGAGACTGTCCTTTTCCTGTTGATTTAAAACGGACAGATAGTAAAATAATTCCAAAAGAGAGGGGTGAGAGTGTGGTGGAACCAGTGATATATCTAAAATGCCTAAATTACATTAACTTCTAAGTATGCTTTTTGTAAAGTAATTTTGGGGGTACAGAGTGTGAGTTGCCACTTCCAGAGTCCCAGGAGCACAGAGCAGCGCTTTAGATTTAAAGCGTTCCTTGCCTGGCTTGCTTAAGTCTCCGCTTCATAGAGCACTTAAACGGTATACTCGAGTCTCTCTCTCTTGTATAAATGTAATTAGATGTTTTAAATCCTTTTGATTTTCAGTGAGACTGCGCATATAGATAAGCATTTTGGTCAGTAGAAATAAACCTAAGCATAAATTTGGCTATTTTACTGAATTTGGGACTTGAATGATCTGGAGTAATTCATAGTCACAGCCTAAGCACATTTTTTTGGACAGCCTTTCCTATAGATAGCATCCCCTATGGAAAAAATGCAGGAGAATTGAAGAAAATACGGCAGATCTTTGGTTACTTTTTCCTGACCTTACTCTGAAGGGGGAATATTTTATTAGGACCAGAACAATATATAGGAAAAATAAAACGTGCTGGTGAGATGTTTTAGTTCCTTCCCTATCTGAATGTCGTTCCATAAGTCTGTATAAAATCATGGGGTGGAAAACCACTCCTCCCCCCCCCCCAAAAAAAAAAAAAAACTTAAAGCTGTTTGTGTTCAGCTTTTTCAAGTACATCCTATAAAACCAGTCATCTCAATCTCCTCTGTCACTGGTGTGAATCCACTGAATGTTGTGGAGTTGTTCCTGGTTTGGCTTTAATGTAATAGAGATCAGATACTTTTCTCTACTTTTCTCTAAGGAATGAGCTGTTATTTCCGAGCTTGAGGGGCACTATCCTTAGCCAATATAAGTCCATTCACTTTTCAAGCATCCTGGCACGCCGGGGTTGTTTGCCATCTCCTCTTCTTGCTGCCTGTCCCTAGAATTCTTACGATTCAAACTCATACTGAAATGTTCCTCAGAAGAAGGAGCTTAAAAGAAAGGGAAATAAATAAAAAGGAGCAGCAGGCTGTTCCCTTTTCTGGAGTTCCAGAGGCTGCAAGGGGTTTGCTCACATTCATGTATTCAAGAGGAAAATTCATCTTGTCCTCCATGCCCAGGTCTGTAGTTTTTCACCCTTATTAAGCATTAAACAGTTTTAATATATTAAATCCAAAATGTGAGACAATTGTAGCTGCCAAGGTTAATGTAGAGTCCAAAATTGGTGATTTGGAAGAACTGACAGCCAGGATGGGCTTTGTGGCCACGTGCTGGTCAAAGGAAATGGTGTCCTCCAAAGGAGAAACCTCCATCCAATTACACGGGACAAGCATCACGATTCTGGTTCAATAGTAAAAGAGCAAAATACTTTTGGAACAGATTGTTTTGAAAGCTTCTCAAGCGGGAAGGGAGCAGGTAACGCCTGGGATGCAACCTTACCTTTTGCTTCTCGGACGCAGGGCTGAAGGCAGAATGCGCCCTGACAGCAAGAGAGCAGCAGGGCCTGAGCTAGTCATTCAGCCAACGACAAGGTTTGAATTTTGAAATGATGGAAGTGATTCAGTGACTGGATACCAAACACAAAGTAAATCGACGTCTAGCAAAATGTTGCTGCAGAGCTATTCGAAGTAGCAGTTCTCCATTATACATAGGCCGAAATTCTGAATACGGCCAAGTAATGTGTTCTCATTGAGAGTAAGAAAGAAGAGGGCTGGGGGGTCATGCAAGATGACTACCAAGCTTTACATCCAGCAGGTTTCAGGCTGTGTTGAAACCAGAGACTTTTGAATAGGAGTCTCCCCTTTCAGTTGTGTTAGGAGTTCTGAGACCATCTGCAAAGGTCCCAGGTAGGAAGAGCGCTGATTTACAAGACACAAGTTTAACTTTTGATTACCAGCCCTGCTGCAAGGCCTAAAAACAGTAACTTTAAAGTGCAAGAGTACAATCACTTAAGATACGTGAGGCTGTTTTGCCCAGATTTTATTCTGATAAAGTCTGCGACTTTTCCCAAGAACCAAAGCCATGCAAGTCTTGCTAGGCAGAACTGCCTGTCTAAGAAGAAGCTTCATCTTGTTCAGCGAAGTGAGTTGTAACAAGTTTCATTCCAGACGTTTGTCAGTGTATGGGCCAACAAAAGAAAGCCAGTCCCAATATACTTTAGCAACTGCTTGTGTGGATAACTTACATGGAGCTGATGGAGAGCAGGTCTGGTTTTGCTCTCTGGGCTGTGATTGAAGAGCTCTGTCATTTCAGGCTGCAACAATTTAAGAGTTTATCGTCACTACCTTTGCCCTACCTCTGCTGCAATTCCTCATCCTTGTGGTCAGGGTAGCAAAAAGGAGTACGCTTGCGCCTCCGTCGCTGCAGCTCCCAGCCCAAGGAGGCTGTAAACCACCTTGGGATTTTGCTTGCTAATAAGGCAAGGGATAAACTGGAGCAGCTGGGGACCTGGAGTCACCAACTCCTCAGGTTTTTCTGTGGTGATGAGGTGGCATGGGAATAGGGCGAGAGGACTGGTAATCTCTTCAGCCACCATGATTAAATCCTGTCGGGCTTGTGGATCCTTATTGTCCCGCTTGCAGAAGGTGCAAGGAAACTTTTCTCCTCCAAGGTGTGGTTGATAAGCACTTTGCTGTCTTCGGTTGATGAATGGGCCCTGTATTGGCTAATAATTGTAGTCTTCTTTTAATTAGCTTTCTATAACAGATTCTGTCACTTTTCCAGGATTTGATGGCTAGGAAGCAAATATCAAATAGGAGTAGTAAGTAAATAATGATTTGAACAGAGCACACTCACCCACTCACATTACTTTGGCGTTTTCCAAAAGACAGGATCTTAATTTGGCTGCGGTAACTGTGTCAGCAGCAAAAATAAATGCTGTCATGTGACAAATGACTAACCCTGCAGTCGGTAGGCATCAAGCTCAAAGCAGTTGTACAAGTCTGTTCAATCTGGAGTCATTGTTTTAAAAAAGGACACACTCAGTTGAATGTGGTAAACATAATGGTGTGCTTATATCAGTTGCAGTTCTGTGATTCTTCTTGTTTAGTGAGTTCTAAACCAGGGATGATATATTATTTTGTTTGTTTGGAAAAATAAAAGTGCTTTTTCAGATATGGAAATGGTCAGAGGGCCTTCTGCAGGTGCCCTAGGTTCTGAATTTTGATTAGAAAATGTCTCCTGATACAGCATGTGTTACTTTTAGGGGAAAAGATGGGCAAGTCTGTGAATCTTGTCCCTTCAGCAGTGCTTCCATGACAGTAAAGCTTTTGAAGTAAACCTTGTCTACTTGTAAAGTGAATATAGGCTTGATTTGGAGAGGCACATTGGCATTAGTATAGAAAAGTGCTCAAGCATATACTAAACTTTGAGTATGGAAGTGTGTGAGTAGCTCCTTGAAATAGAGGTACCTGCTCTGTTCAGCAGAGCGCCCAAACGCTTGCCCAAGGAGAGGAGTTGTTTCTCCCTTCCGCCACTGTATGAGGGTCTTTTGTAAGAAGGATTTTTGTTATTTGTAGCAATCAGGGAAGTAGGAAAGGTTTGAAGGAGATTTCCTAACTTGTGGTAACACACTGCTACTATGACATAGCATAATTCACTCATCATGATTTTCCACTAAAAATATGTGAAAATGCAAAGTTTTAAGTTTGATAGCATGGAACCTTTGAGAGTTTCTGCTGAGTTTTGCTTTTGCGTCTGGAATCCCTTTGAACACCACGCTCAGGTCTGTGGGCTTAGATCGCTCATAACCAAAGGAAGCATTCGCTCATGGAAACCCTCCAAAAGCAGAGCTCTGTTTCATACCAATTTATTATTAGCCTCTTCTTAATAATATAACTCTCAGCTTTCTTTGTTGTTGTTTTTTCATAAGAAAAAAAAAGTTACTTTTATTTTTAGTTTAGTTGGGTTGGGTTATTTAAAACGAATGTGACAGTCAGGCTTCAAAGAATCCTGTGCAGTACATTTTTAATCTGCTGGTTTTAATGAATTCTAGTCACTAGGAAATACTGTTATGTAGGTCAGATTTTTTGAATATTGTTTTTCTGTGGCTGTGCATCTTGCTGTGCCTTCTCTAAAATGAGCTCCTCTATTTTACTTTTTCACAGCTTCCTGGTATGACTTGCCTAACTATAAATGTAGATTTGGTTTTATTTTTCAGCGTTAATGTGCCAGTGGCTGAACTAACACCTACAGGTGTCAAAAGTTTACTGAGCACTTGTTGGCTCCCTTTGGCTTTTTAAAACTTTTCTGGATAAAGAGAGTTAGACAGCAGAGTTCAGCTGCGATATGCAATACACAATACATAATAGAATATAAAAAGATAAGATTACCTATTACAAGAAACCATCGGTATCTTCAGACTGAAATTCAAGCCTATGTAGACCTTGAAAGTTCAGATGCTAGCATGGTATGTGATCAGTTAGACTTTAAGCTTTGACTACTGCTCCGAGTTTTCCTCTTTCTTTATCTCACCCAACAAATAGGGACACAGAGTTAGGAGGGCCGTCCTGTCCATTTCTATTTCAAAAAAATGCATCTGTATCCTAAATTCAACTTATTCCGTAATAGTTTATATACAGCCTAACTTCAGAAAGCAAGCTAGACCCTGCGACTTACCCTTTCATACTCTGAGGATCAAGGAGCTGCTCCAGGGAAGCTGCCCTTTTACATGCCGCCAGTTTTTCACAAAGTATCGTTGGGGCCAAATGCCTTGTGGAAGTCTTAGGAAGATGAGAGCTTAGACTCCCCAGATGCCTTCACCAAGAGATCTCCAAAAGGGGACACCAAGCAACGGTTACTCAAGGCCACTCAGCAGATCTGTGGCAGAGTAGGACATTGCCCCAGGCCCTCTGACTCCCAGCTCACCATCCTGCCCCTTGCTGATACCACGTTTTCTTCTGACATGTGTTGGGCACGTCCCATCATGTGTTTCACTGGGATGCTGTTACTCACCTGTGTCATTTCTTTGATTTCATTGGTATCACTCTCCACTGCTAGTGGAATAATTACTTGCATAAAATAATTTTCAGGGTAGTGTAAACAGGTGCCTATGATAGGTAGATTTTTTTTTTAATCTCGGCACTTCATGACAATTCTATTTAATTTGTTGTTGTTCTAAACAGAAACAGTATCTCCTTCCCTACTAGCAGGTGCTGCCTGCCTGTGATTGATATAAAGTAGGTATAAGAGGTGCTGATTTAGAGGTATTCAGTCAGAGTCCAATATTACAGACTGAATCCAAACCATTGCTTCCGCATCTGGTTATTTACACCAAATATTTGTGCCATCAGCACCTCCCACACCTAAGCAGAATTAATATTGCAGGAGCATGCTTTCAGGAGGGGACCTTTTTTTAGTAATAGCGTGAGGTGGAAATAATGTTTCTGTGCAGCATGAAAAGAACACATCAAATCTTACCAGTGAAAGTCTGTGGGTCAGGATATTTCTACAGAAAACGTCACATGGGCTACACAAAATTGCATTAAGAATCCTAATAGCTAATAAGAATATTGTGTGCATTTTATTAAGCGTATCTTGGGCAGGAGGATTATTTTCAGCTCGCTAGATAAAATAGGCTGTCAGAAAATTATTCTTTGCTCAGAGAAGCCTGTAAACACGAGTATCAGTTTTGTCTTTCTGAAGTGGCTCTTCTCACATGTGTTTTCTGTAGTCATAGGAATATTAAGACTTGTTGATAATGGAATGATGGCAATTTGCTATATGTAGGGTTTTCATTTCTTACTGTGCTGTAGCAGGGCAATTATGAGCAGTTCAAAGTAAAAGGAAATTTTACGGTCTAAATGAATAAGAAGGGAAAAGAAGGTAACTGAGGTGTAGGGTTTGCGTCAGAAGGAGGATGTTGAAACTGCAGAGGTGAGAGAGCAGAGCCGGCTGGCAGCCTGCTGAAGAGCACTTCTTGAATAGCTTCCTTGGTGCTCCCTGTTCTGGAGCTCGTTTCCTGGCCTTTCCCTCGCACTGAGATTGATGGCAGAGCCACCAGGGTGAAAAGGACAAGCCGTAGCACAGAGTTTGGGGAGCAGTTGTTGTTAAAATCTTGAACTTTGGCTGATGGAGTGAAAATGTGGTTGGGGGCTTCTCTTTGCTGGATGAAAGAAAGGCTAGGTAGAGTCGTTGGTACCAGTCGTACCCAACCCAAATAAAACTGATGGGTCCCAAGAAGTTTTGAGCTCTGTGAACACTAATTTGGGTTATTTATCAGTGTCGATACTTGAGGCTGGATTAAAAGAACTGCTGCGTGCTTACTACAAGTGCTGCTTGAATTGAAGCCCAGCAAGAAAAGGAAACCTGGAGATAACGAGGGCTGGGGACTTCAGCCAACAAGGAATCCAGCCCTTTAAACTGCTCCCTGGTTTGAAAGTTAAAAAGGAACTTCAAGCTTCTTGCTGGCCCTCTGAAAAAGGGGAAGTTACTCTATGGAGGGTTTTGCTGTGTCTGAAAGCGCGCCTGGAAGCCCATCTCATTGTATTTCTTAGCCTTCCTTACTGCGAAGGTAACGTATCAGGACACAGCTATGGAAACAAAAGGATTTTTTTAGTGGCAATATTGGAAGGTAAACAATCTTCTCCATCCTTTGCCTGCTCCATAAACACTCACCTTAGTTTTTATTATGTAGACTAAGTGTGATTAAAAACCAGCTGTGATGTTGGAGTTGTTCTTATTTGAATACATCGTATTTGCAGCTGAAGACAAATACATATCCTTAGAAAACACTTGTATCTTTTTATTAAAGGTTACAGTTCTTGCTGAAGCATATTTATCTGGGCATCTCTGACCAGTGACATTTCAAGATCAAGACCTTTGAGGTTCAATGTGTAGAAGAAAATGTTACTTTTTTTTGTTTTTACCTTCCAATTCGTTCACTGAGCTGCCTGAAAGTATGCTCGGTGCGTCGGCGGAGAGCTGCATCTCGCCCTCTGCAAAGCCGGTATGCAGGGCAGCCCACTGGCATTTAGAGGAAAATGCCTTTTTCTCCAGCGTCAGTCGTTTTCTGCCGTATTAGCGAGGTGATGGCCGCACTGGGGAAGGGGGGTACCATCCTGAAAATATATTAATTGTGTTTTCTTGACAAAAAAAGATAAAGAGTTCAGCACTCTTCTACCTTTAACGGGGACAGTGTGCTGGAAAATATATGAATTAATTTTCATTAATGCTTGTCCGTGTTAAAACGGCTGCGTTCAACTGCAGGATTTCCTTAGCAGCGCTGTCTGCTTCTAACACAGCGCATTTGGTACTACAGCTCAGGCCTAAGAGCTGAGCAACTGTCTTTTCCCCCTGCCTCCTGAAATGCTGGGGAAGTCCTGCGGGTAATAAATGAAAGGCTAATGTCATCCAAAGAAATTTCCAGCACTTTCGGAAGTACGCACGAAGCCCCGCAGCTCAAGGTTGCCACCGTAGATGGGGCGCTCAGCCTGCCTAGCCCCCCTCAGCGGCCCTCAGCCAGCCCTTCGTGGGCTCGGGAGCGGGCAGCCCCTGCGCCAGAGCATCGGGGGTGGCTGCAGCCCTGCATTCGCGCTCCGGCAGCCCTCCGCCGAGCGAGCAGGCGCCCACGCTTCGCACGGGTTCCCACCACCCGGCGCCCTTGATCGGACAGGAGACGCCCAGATCTAGGACGTAAGTTCAAAGCCTTCTCTGAGCGGCTATACAAAGCCGCTTGCGTGGCTGAAAAGAAGCAAGCGCTGAAACCTTACTGAGAGACCTCGCGTTGCTCAGGGCTCTTCCCTGAAGAAGGGACTGAAAGGGGGAGGAAAAGAAAAAAAGACAACAGATGTTAGTGCACAACATTTAAGGGAAAATGCCCAGTCCTACTACTGTTTCCATTCTTTAATATGCCCTAAAGCAACAGTAGGGTTATAGTCTTTTTGCTTGGCAGTTCACCTTTAAATGAAGGAATCAGCCGATGAAGGTGTGCGTGCTGTGAAGCCCCATTAAGAAGGGGCCTAATGCTCCTATGCAAGAGCTGAGCAGCGGTAGCCTAAGGGCAAATGCCTTTAAATTTGTAAGAACACCAAAGAGACAATATTATCCTGAATAAGTCTTAATTGGCTGTGATGGATTTACCCCAACTTTTCATTTCTCTAATTGACTCTGTAACACCTAACATCTATCTTGTAGCAAGTTAATCTTATGCTTATGGGTTTTTTTTTAGATGAGGGCGTGCTTGTAGGTGTTTAAGTTTAATTTATCTACCCTTTCGGCTGCCGTTGATGTGGCAGCCATTTATTCTAATGGCAGAACTCCCGGTGGTTTCGACAAGATGATCCCTGGGCTTTTACTCTGATTTTCAGTTTAACTTTTGCGCTTGCAAGTAAACCTGGATTTGGAGGAACCCTTTTCTGTTTTTGTTTTCTTCTTTTAAAACGTGATCCCGTGTTTAAAGCATCTACAGCAAACATATTTGCTGAATCTAATAATACGATAGCTAACAATTTTTAGTATTGTAGTTCAGAGGCTAATCTGCCTTGCCCTTTCCTATGCAGTGATACCAATAAAATAAATGAATTTACTCCAGGCTTGTATTAGTCCAACTGAAAACATTTAGTGAGATCGTGGCAGTAAAGGCTTTGTATATGGGATTAAAGTCACATATATATTTTTAGAGAGAGGATTTTAGACTTTTTTTTCTGCTAGCTTTGTATGACCAAATTTGTGTGCAAATGCAACTCATGTGCAATCCATGAATACGTTGTCTGTGTTGATTGTCGTCTTATTTTATTTTGAGGAGAGTCATGACTCATAAATTCGTTTGGGGCACCCTGTCTCCGTTCAGTCCGTTTCTCCACGTCCTGTTAAGTTAGTCCTGATGCTCTCCAGGCATTTTCTTCAGGCAGTCGCCTGTTTTTTGTCTTTTTTTCGTGATGATGTCCGGTATCTCACAACTTACCTACGGTCAGAAATCTCAGCATCAGTTTTAGCCTTTTCGTTCTTCTAGTTATAACATTACCCTGGAAACTTCCAGGGAGATTGTCGTAGGGACGTTATCTCTGTAGCAGCTTTTTTCAAAACAAAGCCAGATCCCGGGGGCTTTTCTTCCCAGGCAGCTTCCTACTAACGTGGTCTCTGCAGTGTCTCTCTCCTCTCTTTTGCTGTCCAGCAGCGATTGCTCCCAGACCCACCAAGCGCGCAGGCCCGTGCCCTGCTCATATGGGCTTAGCGATACCAGTGGTGCTGTCCGTGGTTAGATTCAGCTTCAACGGTGCCCAGCAAGACAAAGCTTATTGCCGCGTAGACGCAGACATAGCAGCCGCAGGTTCCTAGGTCTATTGGAAAGAGAAGTTTTCAGGGCAGTGGAGATGTAATTCACCAGGAAATACCAACTTTTCTCACTTTGGCTAAATATCTAAAATATCCTTATAAAGAAATGAATCATCTCATTGAAGCAAATTCCTGCTGATTTTGTGCTCAAACTTGCCACTTTCCCAGCTGCCTGCTATTCAGTACAAAGGCAGGTACTGAAGCTCGGGGGAGCTTTTGTGACCGGGATTCACATACATCTGTGTTTGCGGTAAACAGGAATCTGCACTAACCAACTCCTGCAGCCTGTTGCTTTGTGCCTGAACTTTTCAGTCTTTGTTACTACTACCCAGCAGCCAGATAAAAATAAAGCAGAGGCATAAGGGCTGAAATATTCAGTAAACAACGCAAGCAAAGAATGTCATAAGAAGTTGCATATGCAATGCTAAGGAAGCTACAGTGAGCAAGTTGCTTGTGTTGCAATCTGCGTTCCCATCGGCACAGCATGCAGCTGTTTCTCTGTCCCATTCCCCTCATGGCCCATGCACAGAGTCACCTATCTTCCATTTCTGTGATGTGCAAAAAACCGGAGAAGATGTTCAAAGAAATTTTTTTCCTGGCTCCCTCCTACGTGCATTCCTTACAGTGCTTGTAAACCGGTTGGGTTACGTGTATCTTTCCGAAGCATACTGAGGTAGCATTTTATCTGATCTTGCCCCAGATTGGTGCAAGTTTGCAAAAACAAAAACAAGTCCTAATTTTTGCAAATAGTAATAATAACAATAATAAAAAGAAATCAGTGCAGAAGCCTTTAAATAATGCAAAGTAAGGCCGTATGTCTCCCTGGGAGGCAGAGCTGCGATTAGCATGTTTGAATGCCTTACTACAAGTGATACTTTGTGAAAATGTAGTGCTTTTCGTGGGAATGAAAAGTGCAGTTGGGAAGCATGCTGTTAATTAACAGAAGCATTAGCGTAGTGTTTGCTGTGATTTCATCCTAACTTAACAGAGCAGAACCAAACTGAAGAGAAAAAAAAATAAACATCCTGAGAACTTGAGTTTGTAAATTATTCCTGTCCCCATACATTAGGATAGGGGTCAGAAAATTGTGAAGTGTTATTTCCAATTCAAACTTCCCTACATTTTAAGTAGGTAGTCCTAGAGGTTTGAGATTATTCCTAGATGTTGCAAAGCTGGGAAGTGAGCTGGGCAATCTTACATTGTTGAAAACTTAGCAACGTTTTAATGCGAGTTCAGACTGCTACTTGACAGCTGGATTTTCTTTGCGGAGGGGGGAAAAAAAGTGGTAATAGAGCCTCCCTAGGGTAGCAGCGTGTCAGGCCAACGTCAGGACGCGTACGTCAGGTTCAAGGGCCTGGGTGCTGTTTTGTCGTTGAAACAGCAAAGATTGTTCCAGTCTACCTGTTTTCATGGTTTCACAGTACTCCTGCTAATGAATTAGGTCTATTCTGGGAGCCACCTGGTACAGCTCATCACTAAATGCTTGTGTTTCATGAAAAATAATATTAGAAATGCCAGGAAAGCTCATTTAACTCATTTTATTAGAAAAGTCTTTAAGACAGGCAAGCCATTCCTGTTTTTGTACTTATACCTTATTTTCTTTCATGCAACAATACTGCAGAGTTTCTCCTTGTCACATGAGGACAGCTGGTGAGTGAAGCTGTTGTCAGAGCGAGACCGTGAGTGTGGTAACTCAATGTGACAAAATCAAGCATTGTTACAGATCAGCGACAGAAGAAAAGTGCACTGTCCAAACTGTCACTGATACGTTATGCAGCGGCAAAAAGGCTATCGCCTTCCGTGTTGCTTTTGAAACTGTTTGCATTGCTTGCCGCTCCTGAGGTTGCTGAGCCCCTTGGTCCCTTGCGTCACCCGAGATCCTGCTCCAGCAGAGGATAAGACAGTACCTTTGCATGCTGGGCAGCCTTAAAGCAGACTCTTAGCATGGCCGTTCTTCTGGGAAGCGGATTGAGGAAGCTTTGCTGCTTCTCCAGCCCCAAGGTGTTGTCTTTGCCTGTCTTTCAGAGCCTCGACTGATCAAGCTACACCCAGAGGAGGACAGCAGTGGCTTATTTTCCCTTCTGCTGGTGTTAGTGCTGACATAGCCTGTTGGGGGTCAAAGAAGAGAGATTATTGTTCTCGGGCTTTGTGTTTCTTGCTCAAGAAGCAAGAAATGAATTTTTGTTTTGGGGATGTTTTTGCCTCTGCTCCCAAAGTCATTTCATGGCTGCATTTCATTCATTTTTAAATGGCATATGCTTTGTAAATGAATTTTCCTTCAGTGAAGGCCCAAGTGCGTGTGGATACTTAAGTCTACATTACGGAAATGGAAATGCCCAGTGCCATAGAAGTGCCCGGTGCCATCGCAGGTCTGATGCGAGAGCAGCGAGCGCCTCTGCCTCCCCGGGCCCACCACGGCACGGTGCAGCTACAGCACCTCGTGGGGACTTCCAGACTCTGGGCAGGTCTTCACTGCTGCTTTTCTGCCTCTAGCTTTAGCACTCGTGGCCCAAATCAGTCCAAAGGGGATTGCGTTTCTGAAGCAGCCTTGTCTCATGCTATGGAGAACGTCGCGGCAAGTCTGGTCTGGAAAGCAAAAAGCGGCAGGGGCCGTGTAAACGGGTCGGCGATCTCGATCTGGCTCACGCCGCGTGCACTAGCTATAGAGAGACGTGGCTGGAGCGTGGGACGGCTGGCCGTAAGCCGTCGCACTTTGTCAAATCACTGCTGCAGCTTAGCATCTCAAACATTAAGAAACACTGTGCAGAAACCAGGCTTTCCAGCCCTAAACCCCATAAAGACAGGTCTGTTGTGTTACAGTTGTGTATTAATTGTGCAGCACTAAACGTTAGCAAGAAAAGATTATTTCATGACTAATAGTGGTGAAAAATCAAGTGATGTCTTTGTGACCACTGTGAACAGGACAGCATTTGTAAGCCAAAGACAAAATGCAAACTGTAAAGCTTTCTTGTTCCCTGTGATCAAGCTATATTCCTGCCTCACTGTGCATAGCAACAACTTCAGGGAACAAAAGAGTCTTTGTTCAAAATAAATGATTACTCAGTCCTTTTTAATTTAGCATAAAGTGACGCTTTATATTCAGAAGCTCAGATGTGTTTGCAAATTGTTGGAGAGCCTAGAATTCCCAGCATAATAAAATTATACTTTTAAGAAATATAAGCAGAGTAAGCATGGTGGGGAGAAAACATGGGCTTGAAAGAAAGGAGGGGCCACAAGGGAAGGTAGGGCTGCTTTCTCTTCGCGTTGGTGGCTTGCATGCCATACAGCTATGGCTCTCATTTGAAGAAATCTTGATGTGTGCTGACTTGTACCTTGTATGACACTAACTGTAAAACAGAGCAAAAGTGGAAGTGGTATTGATGAGAATGATGAAAGTTAATGAAGCAATTCTGAAGGCGTAGCTGTATTTCTGGTTGAAGAAATTCCCATGTGCACAGCTGGGAGGCCTGTCGGTTTTGCTTTGCTGGCTCTGGGAGGTGGACGTCATGATGTCGTGCAAAGCCAAATGGGTTCAGGCTTTTTCCCCAAGACAGAGACTCTCTTCATATCTGTTTCCATTATGGCACTAACCCCACTGGCAGTCCTTAAGAGAGTGTGTAGTGTTACACTAAAAAACAACAGGAAAAGGACTTTAAAAGGGGCAGAAACAAGCTATTGGAAGTTAGGAAAAGCCGAATGTGTGGTTTCTTCTGTGCCTTCAGTTTGGCCTTATTATACGTATGCATTGTGTCAGAGCCTTGAATTGCCTCGTTGCCGGAGTTTCCCCGGAGAGGCAGCCTTCCCTCTGTGCGTGAGATGCGCAGCGGTCCGGGTGCGTGCCAGTTTGGCGCAATGAATTAGGATGCTGTCGAAGAAGTTAATCTAGGAATTGACAGCTGTGTAATGAAGAGAGAGGGTGACTTCACGAAAGGAAATGATGGTCTTGCGTTTAAATCGGATGAACTTGAGGCAGGAGGCTTCACCGCTGGCGCTGCCCCAGGATTACAGGGAGAGGGGTGGCACTGGGGTTGGGAACTGTGTCTGGGCACGGAGGGCAGGGGGAAGTCCAGCCTGCCTTCCCCTTTCCCCTTTCCCCTTTCCTTTCCCGTGGCTGCAGGCCACGGGCTGGCCAGGCTGACCTCGGGTTCCCAAAGGCTCCTAACACAGTGTGCGCTGCTGTACCAGCCTCGGGGAGCTCAGCTGCGGGACAGTCTGTGCTCAGGACGTGTTGCTATCCCAGGTCTGAAGAGTGCAAGGCCATGGTGAGAGCTGGTCATTCGCAGTAGTTTGTAACGCTGGGGGAGGAGGGGTCTGCCCAGGCTTGAAAACTTAAAAAAATTCCACTTGGTCCCGAGATGGTGTTGGCTGGAGGCTACCAGGGTGCCAGCTGTGCAGGAGACAGCAAAAGAAATTTTGGAGCTGAGAGACAGGGACTTTTGTCAATGCAGGTTTTGTTTTAGAGGACGAGATGTGGGTCATGATCTCAAACCAATGAGTTGCAGAGCTCAGCAGGCCTCAGAGAGAGGGGCTGCTAAGAGTATGCAGGCCTTAGCTACTTAACTCTTTGCGAGCCCATGGCCATTGGCAAGAGCAACAATTCTTTCTTGACCTGGAGGAGCTTAATGAGCAACCGCAGATGTGAGCCTTGTTTTCATCAAACAAGACACCGCAGATTATTAGACTATACTGTGGGGGATTATATTTTATTGGGGGGAAGGGGAGGAAAGATAAGGCCTAATTTTGAAGCTTAGATCCATCTGTTGGGGCTCCGTGGAAATACTTGTGGGTCTAGTCAGGAGGAAGGGCCGCTTCCAAGTCTGGAGTTAGTCTGGTCTTAGTTTCAGCCTATCTCCAAAAAAAGACGTTAGCAAAATCATCAGAAGGAGACTGTTATTACTAAGACAGGCCAGCATGCAGACACAAAAACGGAACGGTAGAGTTTGCTTCGGGGGCTTTGACGAAGAGAGCAAGAGTCCTGCTGATGCTTCTTGTTGTTCCTTGCCGCACGCTTCAGTTTAAGTATCCTTCTTTAATCATTCTAGCAGCTTCCAAACTAATCAGATTACTCATGTGCTGCTTCCTGCAACACAAAAACGAGTTTAAATCCACTTCAGGTGAGAAGGGAGAATTCAGTTAATAACAGTGAGCCATTTCCTCTGGCGTGCCAGCAGATCACTAAAATAAATCCGGTTTGCTTGGCGTGCCTTTGACAGGACAGCTGCAGTTGAATTTCACCTGGCAACACCTGGGCCCTAGTACTTTTCTAAAATGGGGGAAAAAATAGAGATAAACCGTTATGGAGAAGTCGTTTCTGCAGTTCTGCAGCGTTAAAACTCGCTGTAAGCATTTTGCGTGCTGTTTCTCTAAGGATGAGGAGGTGGTATAGCCTTTAACAGTAACGCTAACGCGTTATCTCCTCTCTAGGGATCTCACAACATTGCAGAAAAAATAAAGAGCATTTTCTTTCAGAGATCAAAGTATGTTTGTAACCAAGCTTTCATTTTCTTAGTGAGTCATAATTAATGTGTAAAAAAGCAAAATAAAAACAATTCTTTTGGCCCTTTTCGGTCTGTGTTGAGCATTTGGTTATCATAGCTAACTGGAAAGCATTGTGTGCCACTCTCCTAAAAAGAAAAAAAAAAAAATCACACCTGTGACTGGATGCAGAAATTGTCAAAGAAAATTCGCAGAGTAATTTAGCCTCCAGATTTGACGCGTCTTTCCAATTTGGTTGAATACCGACACTGCGGCTCTAAGACTGGTAAAAGCAGCACTAGTAAGAAATGACCCCTCCTCTTGTTTTGTTAATGCAAATACAGTTACACTGCAACTGCTGAGGGGTTCAGCTCCCTGAACGCCTTCGCTCCTGCACCTGAGACAGCAGGATTGCGGAAGGGCAAGGAATTGCAAAGAGATACCAAATTGTCTTGTGGTCCGTAAGCAGCAGATTGGAATCTTGGCTAACCAGAAAGGGGCAAAATTGTGAAGGAAAAACGCCGAGTCCGATGGCTCGGGACCGTCCATTTTGTGTAGGCAGATATGGCTTACACAAATGTTTCCGCAATCAACCAAGCCGGTTTAACGGGTTACCCTTCCTGCACTGTTGTTCAGCCCGTTGCAGGTTGTGCCGGTTGCACGTTTGCAGGGCTGTGCTACAAACCACATCCAGATCGTGCTTGGTTTTGGTTTTGGTTTTGGAGTCAGCTCACTGCAGTAATGCAGCGTGCTGTTGCATCAGCGTGTCTGGGGGGAGAGAGGGCTGCAGGGAAGAAGCAAACGTGAAGAAAGACGGACAGGGACTTCTTAAATGGCGTTTGCCCTCACATAAGACACTTGTGCAACTCTGCCTTCGTTTTTACAGGATGAGGGTGTGCAGTGCGACTGCGTTTTACGCTGCACCTCCTTGGCAATTTTCTCATGAAGCAAAGAGAAGGGAGAATTGTCAGAAATAGCCTGTCTGTCGAAGCCAAAATATTTTATGGGGACGAAGCACTTTCGTCATCTTCCAGTGAAATGTTCCTCGTTTTCTGTCAGGTTGCCTGGGGGGCTGCTAAGGCTGTGTCTGCAATAGCATGTATGCTGCGAGGAAGGATGGGCAACGTGCATGTAGACTGCCCTGCCGCGAGACCGGGAGCTTAGGAGGCTGAGCTGACCTGGCTCCATGGCACTTACAATTCTTTAACAAAAATACATAAATAACCTGCATTTACTTTTTATTTCACATCCCTGAAAATGTGACTATTTCAGCTTCATGCACATGTTTAGAGTATCATGAGTGTTTAGAGGGGCTAGTTACATTATATGTGAAGCCAAAGCACTCATAAGCTGAAGACCTCTTACAAACTGCTAAATTAGAAACTGGATTTCGTGCGGATTTATTGCTACCTTTAGAAGCTACTTCTAAACCAGGTTTCATTCGTTTAAGGAGTGCGGTTTATTTTGTGATACTCGTTTTAGCCAGATTACCCAGTGACTGAATAAAACAATACTTTGTTTTACACACAGGACTATACTTCAATGCCAAACGTAGCCTGATGCGCAGTCCATTTGATATCGACTGTGAACAGTTCTGCATAAAGCTGTAGCCAAATAAATTAACCTTAGGACACCTGAGAATGGCAGGCGCACTTATACAAAGTTTGGTTTCTTTACACACAATGTACAAGGGAGGATAAAGAGATAGTATTTGTCAAAGTGTCCACAAGCAGTGGTTGAACTAGCTCCAGAGTTCATAGTGATTGCTTAACTACCACAGTATTCTAAGCTTTTGGATTTAATCTCCTTCATTGCCAATATATGGCAAATTGTTAATGTTTTGCAAAAAGTGTGCAGTGGTAAAGCATCTTAAAGCAGGGAACATGTCCCAAAATAAGTGGATTAGCTTTTTGCATATCAGGAACAAAAGGGACACAAAATCCACCTAATTAAATTTATTTGGAATACCAACTCCAATGAAGCCAAGACTTCTAATCCACTAAAGATGTAAATGACCGCTCTCCTTGCAGAGTTCAAGGTAATGTTAGCAGCATAGTGATAAAGCTGTGTCAAGGCTCAATCGCTTAAGCAGTCCCACTGAAATTAAGGCTGCTCAGGTGATGTAAACCCCAGGATGGCTTTGTAAACCCACTGTGCTGCGCTACCCGTGTGCCCCTTGTGTGGTTACAGCTTGGACTAGCAAATGAACACATATATAGCTGAGACTCCATCTCCTAGCACAGTACGCTGTTACTGGTAAGTACATGGTTGTGGCCATGTATTGGGCTGGGAGGTTGTATCAGCAAAGCTTTAGCACCAGAAAAATGACATTCTTGTCCCTTAATCACCAAAGTTATGTCAGCAGAGACATGAGTCTTGAGTTTGAAATCACATGATGCGTAGATCTAAATAGCGGGACTCTACTTGGCCAGAATTCCCACGGGAGCTGAGAGGCCGCTGTCGGGTAGGAAACGGCATAGGCAGCTGGGTTCGGACAGCTTCGGTTCCACCCAAGTCCTTGGACAAGTTTCTCTATATTCTTCCGCCTGTAAGCCTTCAGAGGTGTCTACCCAATAAGGAATACCAGGCCCAGGGACTTGGGAGGAATTTAACCTCTCTGAACCTGGACTTAAATGTAACTCTGCCCATTTCTGTAGTGCCGATGCTGTCAGTATAGCGCTTTCCTGCCTATCTTTGGGGCAAGATGAATCCTTGCTTGTTGCTAGCCCTTTTACTCTAGTCATCCATCCATGCTTGTGTTTCACTACTCGTGGCGAGCTGATTCTTTGTGAAGAGGGGCTGGAGACCAGAGGAGTGTCCCTCTTGCAGGGCAAGACAGAAGTCCTTGTGCCTGCTCTCAGGGCAGAGCCTGGTGTGTTTGATTTAGAGAGAGAGATTTTCTCTCAGAGCTTGGGCTGCAGCTGCTATGGCAAGAGATGAAAAGGGGGGAGAGGGAGAGAGCCTGGCCAGTGGGTTCAGGTCTTCGTAATGATGCTCCTATATACCCGGCAAATGTATTCTGTGGTTAGAGCTGGAAAGTTGAATTTATCCTTTGTGGAAAAATAAGACTCAACAACAAAACAACTCAGTTTTCCATGAAAAAGCTGTTTTGATGAAAAATTTTCAAGTAGCCTGTCGGTGCATTCGTGGGAGAGGCCAACAAAATGCCTTTTGTAATAGACTGGTAAAAGTTTACTTCCTACCAATTCCTGCATTGCTTGGAGTTGCAAGCCCGTGTTTTGCTAAAATATGTAGCTATTTGAAAGTATATCACTGTCAGGAATTTCGTGGCCCTGAGTAAAAATGTCTCGTCTGATGTCTTTGGTGGCAAAATTACTAACTCTGTTTCTCCTTTTATGAAAGAGTGCCACTGTTAGTTTATTCGGTCTGCATGTAAGGTCAAGCTAAGTTGTGTTACTAGTCCATCAGTAAGGAGGAGGTAAGACTCAGTGAGTTTATGAATTTCCAAAAGTTTGATGGCAACGTAGTCATCTTTGGAACAGCTAAGCTGTCAGCAATCATAGCGTTTGCGTGTCTGTCGGTATGGTATGTGTCTTTGTGGGGGGGGGAAGTGAACACACACCTGTTTTTACATCAGTTTGTGTGTTCCGTGGCCCAGAAAGGGAATGCCTTGAGTTATGTATTTGCATGAGCTACTTAAGTATTTAGTTGTCTTTGCATTTGATACTTGCAACTCTTTTGCTGTCATTATTTTTGATAATCTTCTCGTGCAGCATTAAAATACACTAACAACTCCGTTTCAGTACTGCGATCATCTTGGTTATTTGCATTTCAGGGAGAGCTGAATTTCATTTTTTTCATAGCAAAAATGCCTAAGAAGAATGGGTGATATCTGACAAATGTTTAGCTAGCAGAAATAGGACTCTTAGCCTAGTTTCTCCTGTATGTACACAGGATTTGCAGGATGTACACAGTGTGGTTAGGAGGAAGGAGAAACACTGCGCTTTGCCCAGCGTTCGGGGATGTCATCACGGATATCCCTCACGCACACCTCATATAAAGTATGATTCCTTAGGCTTAAGGTATCGTTGGAAACGTCTTCTTTGAAGAAATGCTCTGGGAGGCAGGGGAGGCAGTGATGTGTTGTTGGTTTTGGGGTTTTGTGGTTTTTTTTTTGCTTTTTATTTCAGTAGCCACAATAACAAATCACTGATGTAATTCTTCTCTCTGATCTTAATACTTCACCAGGATTTATTTCTCCAACTTAAAAAAAAATAGAAAATGGTAAGGTTCAGTATTTTCAAGCTGTCTAAATCTTTTTTTTTCCCCCCTCAAATTTGCCATTAACTAAATCTGTCACAATGCGAAATGGTGAAGTAGAGCCACTTGGAGACTATTGGCAAAACCCAGGGAATCCTTGAGTGTGGTTCACCACCTTTCCTACTTACAGGACTAGGAACTCAAGGGGAACGGAAACATTTAACATGCCATATGATATAACATATCTAATATTTCCTTTCTCTAAAATGCCCTCTTTTTCACCCTTTTTTCTTACAGAAATTTACCAGCAGCCTTTTGTAAGCAACATGTAGCTGTGGAAACAGTAAAGGAGTGGGTTATCTGTAGAAATGAAACAAGAATTGCACTATCTTCCATTCTGTAGTTTTTAGACGTTTTTAGCCCTGCCTCCTCAAAGGTTCAGTTTGCACCCAGAAAAGCACCACGCCTGATTTTCTACTGTCCATTCAACCATGGTGGGAGATCAGAGGAACTGGACCTTTAATTGTAAACATACCCTGCAGCTGTCCTCTCCTGCTCTGCTTTCAGTTGTTTGTTTTTAGGGGTCAGAAGGGCACAGGCAAACATTTTAGTTGGGCCAGTTGCACTCCCATATAGTTGGGCTTCATTCCTCCCAGAAAGACAATACTGATGCATCCTTGCCTATCTCGGTGGCAAAGGTCTTTAATCCTGCGAGGTGCCACGAATTTGTGCCTCGATTCCATGGAGGAACGTCAGGACTGGAGTAACCTGGGGCACATTTAGAGAGTAGGAACAATCCAAATTGGCATTTACATTGGCCAGAGCAATACATAATCTGACATTTGGGTATAGATGACTGTGATAAAAATGTGGTTGCTGCTGCGTTAGATGAGAGCAGAATATTATCTCTGAGCACTCAAGGAGCGTTGTGGCTAACGTATGCAAGTTTACATATGTATATATTGTATATATTGCATGACTGATTTCACAATGATCTTGATTTTATATTAAAATACAGTATGGGAAGACACAAGATAGCTTGAGTGAATGCTATTGGTAATGTTTGTGCAAAGACAGTACTTTTTCTTTATGATAGCAGTTGAATATTCAGAACAGTAAGACGTGAAAAGGACCCTGCTCATGAATTCAGTATTAAAAAAAAAAAAAAGGCTCAGAGCTGTTGCAGTCTGGGAAAATCTGATTTGTTTTATAAATTAATACAGATTTATTCCTGTTGGCAATATTTTGGCATCATTTTCCAATTTATAGAAAATATATCTATGCTATTACCAGTGCCCATTCGTTTTATAGGCGAGAAAGCATGTTGCTGTGAGCAGCCTCTTGAACAGTGGTTAATTAAGCAGAGCAGTGATGTCTCCCACACCGATTATTTTCTTCTATATCTTATCACCTTATTGAGGTGGAGAATAGCTATAGACAAGAATAAATCTGCCCATTACGAACAAGGTCCATTTTGATTTCAGCAGTTCCTAATTGATTCCACCTGAAGGATGTATAATAAGCTGTAGATGAAAATCAATTAAATAGTTGAGAAATCAAGATCAGAAGGCAGTTTATAAGTAGCTTTCCTTCAACACTGCCAGAAAAATGGTTCATTTGTACGGACAATATCAAGAGGAGAGGGAAGGGGGAGCCTGCAGCGTGGTCCTCCTCCTTTGCTGATCTAGGAGCAGCTCTGCCGAGCAGGTTATCTCTTCAGTGGCATCCCTCGGTGGAATTAGTTGAGTCCAGGCAGTGCTGGGCAGTTTCTGTGAGTAGTTGCTGGAGGATAACTGTCCTATGGTTATTACTATTTTTTAAGATACAATGTCTGTAGAAATCATTTGTTTTGCAGAAGCAAGATTTGGTAGCACAGGGGTGCTACCAAAGTCACCCAGTTATATGAGCATCTCCACTTAAATAGGTAAGGAGCTGCCTGTGTCTAGGCACTTGGCAGGCATCTCTGCTATTTTTATAGACCTACATTGTTTTTAAAAAAGTCTTGGAGGATCTGCGCCATTAGCAGTATAGCCTTTAAAGTGTCCTCCAGAATAGTTCCTATGCCCTGCCTAAGGAAGGGTGGTGGGTGAAAGGCAGGCTGGGCTTTTGCAAAAACTGATTTTTTTCTTACCCGTGGAGTTCAGGGGAAATGTCCTGGACAGAGCATGAACTGTTCTTCCCACCGCTTGCTGAGATGTATCTCCTGTGCTTGTGGGTGGGCCTTTGGTGACAGGAGAAGGAGAGCTTCGGTTTGGGTCTTGTCAGGCAGTAAGCACATGATCGGCAGTCCTGACTGGGGAAGGGCTTTCATTCTTAACCTTTTTGGAGGAAAGTGCAAGGCAGAAACAGTACAGCTAGAGCTTTCACCTCTTCTTATGTTGTGTTCTTGTCTTATTTTAATGGAAGGCAAAAGAGAGCTGCAGATTGGTCCACAGTGGCACTTTGATGATCACAGTCCAGTAGTCCTGCTGGAAAATATTCTCTGTGGCACAGTCTAACTCGCCAAGAGCTCAGAAGAATAGGTAAAACTAGTTTCTTAGAGCTGAAGCTATAGCAGTGAATTTAACTCTGTTACAGGCCATTGAAAAATAGATGTGGGGTGGCTCCGTTCCCACCCTGAGGGAGCATTTTAAATGCAGTCCTATGCAAAGCAGGGATCCTCTCGTGGCAGCAGAACTGTATCACTGTTGTGAATGAATGCTGGAATTCCAGGTCTGAACCCAAAACAAGTGAGAAACCAAACTGGTTACTCTGGATTTACTGAAAGACATGGTTTTACCTCATCAGAAAATTGCTTTCATGAGGGCAGACATCATCCTCGTGCTTGCTCTGTCAAGTGCTTGTGTGAGTCAAGTGTAACTGTAGCTATACGGTGCCTTCAGAGCTCTGGATGCTCTGCCAGGAGCACCCACCCTGATGCTTCCCAATCTTCTACTCCTACTTCATGGTTAATCGACGAGCAGCTGATGCAACCCCAGACTCTTAGCACCTTTTGATCTTTTCCTCTCCTGTCAGTCACTCCATCTCCACTGAATCCTTCCCTGTCTCTCTCAGTGCTACTTTCATCACCTTCTTCGAAGAAAAAGAGTCTCTTCTGAAAAGTCATGTTAACTCATTCTGCATTCCCTCTCTGCATCCTGCTGATGCTGAGTCAGTCTGGTGCTGGCTCAGCACATCGCCAAGAGCATAGACCTAGCTTCTAAACATCTGAGCAGGTGATAACATCAGCATCCAAATGGAGTCAGTACCAGCAAAAAACTTACAATCGTGTTGTTCTGTGTGAATACTCTGAGTAAAAAGCCGCTTCCCTGGTGCAGTCCTGCCCTCAGTGGACCCTGACCATACAAACTGTTCTGCTGTAATCAGGGTTTAAGGGAGCGTGTTCTCCTCCGTCTCTTCGGTTGCTACAAACACAATTCATTGCAAGTTCACATGCCTAACCCAAGGTATGTATCTGCATGTTCAAACACTTCTCCTAAGCATCCTTAAGGATGCTTTTTATTCAATGTCCTGGGGACAGAGGTGCCACCGAATCACATCTGACCAGCAGGACAGCTAAGACATCCACTTGTCCAGTGGTGGTCACTGGCCGGTATTTCAGAGGCAAACTCGTATTCATGTTGACTGTTGAGTAATAGCAGACCTCAGCGAGTGGTTCTAATTAAGCGTGTGTACTTCCATTCATTGGTAATATTAGCAAGAGGAGAACACCAAGCTAGTCAAAGTATAGTAACGCTCTGCATATCTTATGCTTCGTACAGTTTCCCTCGAAGCTCTAGTAAAGCACTGAGTAACTAACTTCTTTGAATGACCATTTACCCTATGCAACTACTGTGTTACAGCCCAGACTTGTGAGGCAGAATATGGGGGGAGGCAGTGAATTGTTCTAAAGTAGAATACACACACACACACACACACACACACACACACACAGAAAAAAAAATTGTTAGTGATCTCCTGTTAATATAATTTCCACAGTCATGCTTTGATACAGAAGAGTAGCTGTTTTCAAGGCAGCTTCTCCCACATTTCAGTCAAATAGAAATCTTCAGTGAAAAGGTGTTACCTTCTACCAAATCTTCACCTCTTCTTTAGACATCATAGAGATATTGGGAGTTTGTTTAGGAAGGAGAGGTCTTGTTCTCCTGGGTTTTGGTTAGTTCCTCAGCGAGCTGCTTTACATTGAAGTCTCCTTTCCTTTTCCTTAGCTATGTATTTTTGGTTTGCGCTGTGTTTTTTGAACAAAACCTAAGGATGCTTCCCAAAAGTTTGAGATGTTTGCTTTTTGCAATGCTATCTTTTATGAAAATAACTAAGCTTCCAAACATAGTCTGTCGTGCTTGCCACCTGACTAGACATGCGGGCTGCCAAAGAAGTTTTGCATCTCTTATTGCCTATAAATAGATCAGTAACATGGAAACTTAGAGCTTTCCGTGGTCCTCAGCACACCTGCTGTATTTTACTCAGGAAGGGTGAAGCAGAGAAATATAGAAGTAAAAAAAGTTTGTGTCTTTCCTTCGTGCAGCTTTTCCATGGAGACATTGCACGTGGACGTCTCTGTGAGCATATCTTTAAGGGTGCTGGGGGTTACTTGCCCTGAATGGACAAAGTCCCAGGTGGTGGGTGGGACTGCCCTCTGGAGTGAGACAAGATTCAGTCTGGTCGCAGAAGAGCTCACATGCTTGAGGCAGTTATTTATGACCACACCGCCGTGGGAATCAGGCTATTACAAAACTTTTTAGATGCAGCTATTTGGTTTGCATTCCTTTAGGGACAGAGGAGTTTTTTTCCTCCCTCATTCTGCAAATTGTATGGCCTCCGTGGATTGTCCTTACAGTAATTGCTAGCAAAATGCGTATGTGCAAACTGGCTGGATAATCTGTTCAGTATTTACTAAATACTAACTGTGGTTTGCATGGAGCTTTAATAAACCTATCCATAGCACAAAAATGAACCGTAGTCAACAATGGGAATTTCCACTGTGTTGAACAGAAACAGGAATGTTACGGATGCCTTGCACTTGCTCTTCTGATATGTAGGTACCCCGATTCATGGCTATTGAGATGTGGGAAGTTGTCCATCCCGGTGGCTGCTAAACCATCTGCTGAGCAGTCCATGCTGTAACAGGTTCTGCACCAAACATTAACCTTGGCCACCTTTGGAAGGATGTCAGGTCCCACTGGAGCCTGGGTTTGGCTGGTTTCGGATAGGGGCTTTTATTAACCGTTAGTGATCGTTTCAAATTACTTCATGGTCCTAGAGGGTGAAGTTGCAAGTGTAGTTCATAGGGATCAAAATTATATTAAACTAATCGAGAACAAAGCTTGATGTCAAATTTGCACATAGTGCAGCTTATGCTAGAACGTCTTATGTGTTGCGTCTATGAACTACACCCAAACATTAAAAGGAACTGACTTAGTGACTCATCTTTCCATGTATCGTATCATCCATCGGAAAAACAGCACTTTCAGAACCACAGAAACAGCTCAGATTGTTTTGACATCTTCGGCGGCATGCAGCATAGATTTGTTTTCTCTCTTCTTCCCCTGTCTCTTCCCTCCCTCCAACTCCATCTCTCTTGTCTCTCTCTCTTCCAATTTATCTGGATTAAACAAGTCTCTGATTATTCTTTATGCCACTGCAAATAAAGTCATTTTCAGAAACAGATGTCGAAAGAACCCAGTGAAATAATCCTGGAGGCAGATGCAGTCTTCCATAAGCTGCCAAGCGCATGGTGCAATCAAAGTGATGAAACAAAATGGAACAGGCTGCAGAAAAAGTAATTAAATTATAGTTCCATTGTAGAAGCACATTTTAAAATTACTGAGATTCAGAGCCCATAATGCTAGTATTATAGTTGAAAGAATACTTGCCATGGGTCATGAACGTTTTTTTTTTTTTTTAACAGTTATTAATCATGCTTGACTGGAAAGACATGTGTAACCTACAACAAGCAATGGCTGTAGTTGTGCCAAAGGAAGCTTTTGTTCCCTGAAGAGAATCGTATCAAAGGCCAGTGTGTCCCATTATTACATGGGCAATAGCAAAGCGCAGCATCTGAAACGGGGCTTTTCAGATTTCCATGCAGAGTCCTGGAGGCGGAAAAAAGAAAACAAGTATTGTATCTTTTTGAATACTCTGCGACCTCCTTTTTCTCTTACCAAGTTAACTTATTCATTGACTAAATAAAAAAAAAAAAAACCTCTAGCACACCCCTGTTCTCCCTAACTTAAATAATGTCAAGGTTCTTGTAAAAATAGAAAGGAGACAGGAAATGTGTGAAGTCCTGGAAGTTAGAGATGAAAAAAACCTCATTAGTTTATTCTAATTTTTCCTTTCCATTACAAGGTCAGCAGGAAAGCAGATAGAAAATTTTCTGATTTTTTTTTTCCTTCAGAAAGTGCCAGTTTGTCAAAATCTAAATGTTCTGTGGGAATGTGTTGATTTACTTCTTAAAAATACTAAATGAAAGGATTTGATGAGGTCTATCCATACTGTCTTTGCAAGATTGTAAAATTGTACTGTTTCGGGTTTTCCATTTCAAAGTGATATTTTTACTTAGAAATATATTATACGTAATAGAATAAAACCAGCAATTTGAAATCTGTACAATAATTTAATTGTAGAAAAATAACCTCTTTGGATTGACGAAAAAGAATTACACCATACACACACAAACCAAATTGTTTAAAATTCTGACATTTTGCTTCAATTTAGAATGAGAGTAAACCTTACAAGAGTGGAATTTACTACAAAATAAGCACTCTGTCTAATTTCTGTTTAAGACCTGATCCAGCATTCCCGATGATAAGTGCTTCTGCTGACTTCAGTGTATTTTTATAAGGCTTCTAGGAAGCTTTATGCAGCTGTTCAAAATGGAAATGCCAGAGGCAGTGCAGCTTCTCAAGAATATTATTCAGCCCAAGAGATACCAAAAATTCAGGTTTTTGGTCAGAAATTTAGCTTTTAATTGCTTCCCTTTTCTTGTAGCTAAGTCATCAAGCAACCACAACTGCAGCATCCTAGTTTCTCATCTTTGGTTCCCTCAAAGATCAGTAGCCTTTTTTTTTTTTTTTTCCCAAATACTACTTGTTTTGAATATTGCCTTATTTGTTGCTGGCTAAGCTTAGCCTTCTTACTTTGGTAGTTTTCCCTGCTAACAGTCTTTCCCACCCTCCTCTGAATGAAGTCCAGCTTTTTCATTATTTTATGGTAATGGAGTGTCCAGACCTAAATATGAAGCAGGACGTGGCAGCTTCCTATTCTCCTGCTCTGAAATATAGTGGTGCAGCTTCTCATCTGCAGCCTGCTGTCACCCCCAAGGGTTTTGTATCATTCTTCCTTTGAAGATTTGGCTCACTGTTAAGAATTTTTTTCCCTAATTGCATTGTCCTGGCTTTCTTCACTGCAAATCTTTTCACGTTGTTGTCCTCCTGTTCCTACTTCTCATTGTTCGTCTCCTTTTGTAATGTCCACAACCTTTTCAACTGAGTGTCACCTGTGGGGGTCACTAATGTGGTGCTAACGCCCTCTTAGAGTCATGGATGGAGATAATACTGAAACTTCCCGCAGTGCTTAGCTTTGCAGTAAGCTGTTACTCAGTGCTTCTGGGGCAACAATTACTTTTTCTGGATCTGTCCTTTTTCTTCTTCAAATGAGCAAAGGGACCGCTTTGTTGTCGGTTCCTCAGCCGAAGGTGGGTGGGTGCAGGCACATCAAACCCTTCCCATGAGCACAGGACCAGGAGGAATCCTGCCCTGGTTTTGTAGAGCATGTAGGGCCAAATTCTGTATTCTCTTGTGTGCATGCAACTCCATTAAAGTCAGCGGGGTTGCAGATGAGCAACAAAGCTAGTGAATTGAGTGGAAAAAGAAAAGAGATGTGTACCCTTTGTCTGCTTAAAGCCCTTTTTATAGTGAGTTTCTGAGAACATGGGAGATTTTTAGAGATGGTATTCATTATTCCAGCGGTTGGGAAACTACCCGACCCTGGATTCCTAGACATTTTTGGTCTATGACCTTACTTTCCTCCCTGTTGCATAGTCACACTTTCTCCAGCAGGTTGTGTGTGACCTCTTCTCCCCCTGGACCTCCTCTGTAGCACTGCCACAGTACCCTTCTCTGCCTTGTCTCGCTCCGCCCCTCTCCTCCGTGAGCCCAGGAGAGCACGTGGTGGGGCTGGCTTTCAGCTGCTGCATGACAGGCGTGTGTCTGTCCGGTGACCTGCCGCCTGCCCCGCTGGCAGGAGTTCACCACGGGGAGCTCATACCACAGGCTTGTCTTGGGTGGGAACACGCTCGTGCTCCTCCAGGTAGCCTCCCAGTGGGTTTTTGTGCAAAAATGTGTTCTTCTCTGTGTAACATCGCACAGCATTAGCCAGTGGACAGCTTTAGCAGTTGTCTCCTCCAGTGCTAAAGTAAGATCAACTGATTCACTTTAGACCTTGCACTTTCAAGTCATTAATAAATAAACTATTTGATTTTTCTTAGCCTCTGAATACTTCATCAATTAGACTTACTTTTGACTTTTTGAAGATCCTCCTGGTTTAAATCAGTCACAAAGATATTGATTTAAGTGGCTTAAATCTTGGCATTCATTTAGCTCTTTACTCTTGAGTATTGGCTGTCCATAAAAGAGTCATTTATTGTGGGTTGGGTTTTTTTTCCTTCCTTTTCTTAAATCTAGTTTCAAATAAAGCTCTGGGAACTTACTGCTTTTGTATCCACTGTGTAGTGCTGGGGTTCACAGTGAAGCTCTTATGGTGCTGAGAGTTTTGACTCATCACCAGTGAAATGGTGATTGAGAACTGAAATACTCATCTTGTGAGAATTGCTTTTGGAGGCAGCAATTCCAAAGCTCCGACAGGATATCGCAACACAGTTTTTTGTCTTTCTTTTTATCCCTGTGAATGATGAAGTCTTCACAGCCCAGGGCCATGTTTGCAGCTGTGGCAGTCGTGTTACCGTTGGACCAGTTTGTTCTTTCTTCCTTCACAGAGAATTCCCAACGCTTCCTTGCTCCAAAAAAGCATGAGTGGGATATCCTAGAAGGGGGACCTTTGACTGATAGTCCGAAGACTGAGACCATTTTTCTTGTGACAGAATTATAGGATCCTGTCTTTTTCTCTCTCTTAGATGCTGTATGAATTTCTTTTTTTTTTAATGACTCTCTTATTTTATTTGCCTAGGAAGCTTGAATGGATTTTCAAATCACAGCCTTGTATATAACATAATTAGGATGATTACGAAAGGCATCTTTTTTACTTGTTTGGTTGTAGAGATTCAATTCTATCAATATATAATATTTTTCCATTTAATAAGGTGAAACATATTATTGTTGTGAGCCTCTTTTCCCTTAGCAACGAGCATGTTTTATAATGAATGGAGTGAAGTAACTGACTCATGTTTATCAAAGCAGAAACTTCTCCAAAACATTTAGTTTACAAATGGATTGGGTAGATAGAATAGATGTTTCGAAGGCATGTGTCACTTGAATATTGATGGAAATATAAAAATTCAAACATATATAAATATCTGTTTGTTCTGTGCCCAGTGGGAACACGCTTACTGGGTTAATGTTTCCTGTTAGAGAAGTTGCCGTATTTCTTGAACTGCCTTGGGACTTTTTTTTTTCCTTTGATCGATACAAAGCTATCACTATTCTTGTATGTACTGGCAAAGGAAATTATAATTCTTATTTGTGCGTGTGTTTGAGACCATTTTTGCTAAAGAGAAAAATGTAAAAAATCATGCTATTAATATCTGCTCATGAGATCACATCCCAGCAATTTTAGTGTTTATACACATCTACAGTGTTAAAAACGGACCTCAGTTCTTTTCCAGCATTTAGCTATATTCTTCATATATATATATATATACACATCCTATATAAAGATTTATTGACATATGTAAACAAAATGTAAATATACATAAAAGTCTTATATAAAATAAAATATCTTGGAAATAGAGCCTGTGAACAAAAAAAGATGTTAAAAAGATGCAAAAACATTTATTTTCAAACCCATAAACAACGTTTGTTTGCCCCAGAACATTTTGAGACATTTTATTTGTTTTGAATTAAATTGAGGTAAATTTACAATTGAAACATTATTTCAAAAAGAAGAAACATCATTGATGAATCGTCAGTGTCACGTATTTGAGTTTAGGGGGCAGAGATAATGTCACCAATATAACACGCATGCCCTGCGGTTTGGTCATTAGAATCTGAGTTTAGGGGGAGGAGGGTCGGGAAGAGGTGTGAACTGAGAATCTTTTATTGTATGGTAGGCATTATTTCCTGTGCTGGAAAGACCACTCTTACAGTTGGTGGTCTGTTCAAATCTTACCACAACTCTCAAGGCGACTTATATGTACATTTCTTCATTAGATATGTTATCTTAGACCCTATAGAAAGGTTAGTGAAAGTTGGGATGTTTGTTTCTTGATTGAACATAGGCAATTAAAGCCAAGTTTCTATTTAAAACATGAAGAGCAAGCAAAACTTGAGAAAGATAATACTTTGCTGGGAGCGTTTGGGAGCCGTGGGATAAAAGGGCAGGTAAAGCTGGTTTTGTTCTCAAAGCTGTGATTAGAAAATAGTCTTTGGTAAATCGCTGGTTAACTGTAAGGACGTATTGTCTCTCCTGGTCTCGGAAGCTGCCTGGTCCATGAGGAGGCTTCCAGTCTGAGGTCATTGTCTCCAGCTTGTCCAGATTTCCTGAGACTTGATTTCCAGGCATTTGATAGCCTCCAGTGCCCACTTGTCAGGCGATATTTCCTGAAGGGGTATCAGTATTTTGGCAAAGTGTGTAGCTGTCTATTCAGACACAACAATTTGATATTAGCTAATATTAGATAATTAACTAATGCTTAAATGCTGATACTGGGAGATGATTTTGAACGCAGCGATACGGTAGGCTTTACTGTGTTTCTGTGAGTTTTCTTCCTGTGGTGAATTTGCTATCCCGTATGGTTTACCCAAAAAGTTTTACAAATATGTTTAAAGTAGCAGAGTCAGTAAATACGTTGCTGTTCATTTGCTTTGCGTAAATCAGAAAGGGAGCGTCCCGTGCCATGGGCTGAAGCGCCGGCTTTCCACCGGGTATAAAGCACACTAGCCTTTTTAAGGAACAAGGCTCCCTCCTATCTGTTAAGCTCAGCAGTTGAACATGCATCAGGTGAGAGCAAAAGGGACAAGTCTCTCTAATCCTGCTATTTAAAGATTTTTTTACATACGGTTATCTTCAGCCAATCCGGCTTCAGATGTAGGTACCTATATTAGTGCTATAGGGTAAGGGCTTTTCCTACTTTCGGGAGTACACAAAGGCAGCTTCTTTAACAGATAGCAGAGGTTCCTCCTCTAAAAAAAAAAAAAAGAAAGAAGTGTTAAATGTCTACCTTAAGAGAAAACTGGTACCTCTTTAAATGCTTCATAAAATTATGTTGGGAAGGCAGCAGTCCTGGAGTCCTGCCAGTTTTTCTACTTCCTATTGCCTTTAAAAGTTGTTCTGCTCTTCTTCAGTCTGTCATTTTCTTACCAGTTTTGCCTGTCTTTGGCCAACCTGCTGCTTCCAGGTATCTGCAGTAACTGCAGAGCTCAGCGTATCGCAGGTACAGAGATTTTTACAGTAGTCAGCAGAAGGAGCACACGGCTTCGTTAAGGTGTGTAACTGTCTGCTGTTGATGACGTTTAACGAGTGGAATCATGTGCTGCTCCTTCATCCCTTTTGTCTTTCGAGCTAGGAGCTTACCACTTTTTTCATAAAACAGATGTTTTGTGTATATCTGTTAGTATACTCGATTGCTGCTCTGTCAATGGCATTTATTCAGTTTACCCTCATATTAGTTAATTGTTGATTTAGCTCTTTTGGAACAGGTGCTTTGTGAATTTCCTGGAAACTTGTTATCTCCTCTGTTAGTTTTAATTTTGTTCTCGACCTCTTCCTTTTTCTTATTTTTTTTCTTTAGCGAAAGCTCATTTCATCTGAGCTGAACCCCTACTAATTCTTCTGGTAGAGCAAAGAGCTAATTTTCCGAACAAAGGATTTGTGGATCCATCCCAACTGTGGACTTATTTCAACCGGGGCATGATAGGATGATGTAACGAAGCCAGGTTCCACAGATCTCGTTCACTTCGTTAAGGAGTTAGAGATTCCCATTAGCTCTATTCTAGGATATAAATGCTAAGGATGAGAATAAAGTGTATAATCTCATTCCTTTGTGTACAGTCCTCTCTAGTAATTTGGGAGATGGAACTGTTAAAGCAGAAAGGTTAATACCGCACCTGCTTCCTTAGCTATTGTTTTTAAATCAGATTCTCCTGGTGAGGCTTCTGTGCAAAACTGCAGTGCTTCAAAGCGTGATTTCTCCTCTTCCAAACAATTATTGCGGGGACAGAAATCCTTTGAAGAGTAATTACTGTTACTGTGATGTTCTCGGGGGGCATCCTGTGAACCTTTTGTTCTTAGTGATCGCACAGCAACAGGGTTTAGGAGCAGTAGATGTTTTTATCCTTCAATGGATTACATAAACTGACAAAGCATGTGTTTAGCAAATGTCCACTCTTCTTTTCTTTCTTCATCTGCTGAGACAATAAATAGGTGGTGGTAGCTATTACTTTTCACCTTTTCTGAAAAGAAGTTCCTTAAAGGAAAACGATCTCATTGGAGCTGGGCTTGCTTTTGGTTGTGCTTTAGGGTTTTTTTTTTTTTTTAGTTCTGCCAGTGTTTTTCTGTATAATTACACTGTTTAGTCCTTTGACATCCAAAGATGTTACTTTCAAGTGAAAAGCCGTGGATAATAACTGCTTAGCTTATCAAAAAACTTGAAAGCCAAGTACTTAATTTTTTCCATCTGATAGCATAAACCCTTTTGTGGCAAATACCTTATTTTTAATTATTTGAATTCTTCTATATATGCCTAAATTTGGCTCGATTTCTATTGGCAATGTCACCAGTCCTTGTCCTGTAATAATTCTCTTACATTGCCTTCAGTCTCCTTCTCCTTTTCTGTATTCCCTTCAGTCTAAATGAAAGAGTAGAATAATAAAAGTAGCATAAATCTGTCCCCAAAGAACTCTATTTTGCTGAAAGCGCAGGTGCCTTCTTCTCATCATGATCACTTGCACTGTTTCTTCCAATTCTATGGAGATCTCCCTCCACCTGGGGGACTTCTGATCAAGAGGACTTAGTTACAACCTTTTCATGGTTGCCCGTGTTTCAGTTTTCTCTGGTCTTCTTTGCTCACTCCTTACAATCTTTTTTTTTTCTTTTCCTTTTGTAACAGCGCTTTATTATCTATTTTAAAGAGTTATTCCTAATTAAACCAAACTCTGAACTATTGTCTTCATAACATCAGTGTGTTACTGTCCAGCTTCCAGTGCTTCATAACTGCTGAGACAGTTAACAACTTCTTTGTTCATCTTTGGGTTACTCTGCCCCTATCTTCATCTTCTTGTTCAGTTCCTGTCGTCTTTTACCGCCCCCCCCTTCCCTCTGGCTTGATCATCTGCCTAGTTCCCTCCTTTGGGATATTTTCTTATATTACTGAAATGACAGGTTTATTGTGAGAGACTGGATGTTCTCACGTTTCCCCTACTTAAGTTTTCTTCTTCTGAACCTACTGATATATGGGAACTAGATGACTGAGTTTGAGTAAATGTCCTCATTTGAATTATGCTTGGCTTCTACAGAATGTCACTATAGTTTCCCCTGTTCTTTTCTCTTTGTTAAAAAGAAAAATTTTCTTTCCAGTGGAACTTGTCCTTTCCAATCTTATCTGTAGGTTTTTTCTTGCTTTCTTCATAATTACATCTTTCTGTTGATGATGATGAAACACTGTAATTAGATTCAAGGGTCCATTTTGAGCCTCAAGCTCAGGGAATACTGTGCTGGATGCTCTGACCAGTTTCATCTTTTCTGCAAAGCCTGGATTTAACAACCATGCAATCAATACCTCACCTACCAGAGCAGGCCTCCTCCTTGAATGTTTTCAGGCAACTCTCATTTCCACATTGATTCTTCTCACTTTATTACCTCTTGTCAGCCAACTTCAGCTTCAGCTCTCTCTCTTTCTCTCTGCCTTTCTTCTCCTTTCTGCTTTCTCCCTTTGCCTTCTAGCACAGCCCTGTGACTGTGCAGCTCTGCCCCGTTGCACTCACCTGCACACGCTCTCACTTTTGCTCCCTCAGTCCTCTTGCTCCTCTGCATCTTCCAGATGAGCAGCTTTCTTCTCTCTTGGCGGATTCATGGATTTCAAATAACTTCTTGTGGCTTTCAACTTGGAGATCAACTGCCTGCGGTCTGCCTTGCAACTATGTTGATTTTATTTATCTCTGGCATCCCTGCCTTCTGTGGAGTCAACGACTTTCCTATCCTGCATGCCTGAAGCGCTCACCTTAGAGTTTTAAAGCATGTATTTTTTATTTTTTTATTATTTTTTATTATTTTTTTTAACAATGCAGCCATATACTCTGCCATCATCTCCATATTTCCTTGGGAGGGGATTAGTAGGTTTGAGGGACAGAAGAAAAGGGGTATGATGTTGACTTTTCATGGCTTAGGCTTCAGGCAGCCATCTTACCCTTGCTCCCTCTGCCTCACGGGTCCCTCACCTGTGTGAGTGTGTGCTGGTTGTGTCACTGGCCTTCAGCTGTATAGCCCATCCTGCAGCTTAGATTAATTCAGTGAAATACTTGAGGATCTGTGTTGTTCTTTGTAGTACTCTGGTAACACGTGGCTGAGCTGCGTGTTGTTCTAACCACCTAATCCGCCAACAATTATTGAAGTGCCTTGTTAGAAAATTGATAGTTTTTGTGTAGTGAATAGTGAGCATACAGGACATCCCATGCTGTTTGTGCCAACTTGGGTTATCTGATGTTGAAAATATATACAAACATGCACCTACATATAAAACCTATTTGCATTAGATCAAATATCTATTTTATGGGATTTTTAAAAACCGTTATGCATGTTTTTATGCATTTGGATGCATATTTCCAGCTGAAGAGGAATTTTCACTTTTTATATGCTAAACAGCAATGGAAGTGTCTTCGGATGTTCATGCTCAGCCCTGCAGGAGGCAAGGATCTGCTGTTGGCTGGGACCTAGCTGAAGTGATCTGCCTGTCCTTGGTCCCTTTTCTTGCTTGTTACTCTGAGCTGCAGAGCCCTAGGTCTCCCGTTTTGTGCACTCTGGTCCTCAGGCTTGACGTCAGAGGGGACATGTTGTCCAGTTGGTCTTCTGGCACTGCCAGCTCTCGATTGAAGGCAGAGTAAAATGCATAAAACCTTACTCCTAATATGCAGCTGAGCAACTGACAGTAGCTGCATGTGCAGTATTCTCTTTGCTCCCCTGTGGACACCCTGACTTTCCTCTGGAGTCAGGAAAAGTGTGACAGATGGATTTTTTCCTAGCCTGTGTGGCTTATCTCCCCAAGCCCCCAGAGTAGCTGTGGGACCTCATCACAAACAGCGTGAGAAAGGCAAGCCCTATGTATTTAGCGTAGCGTTTGCTCACACAGGTAGGCATACATAAACCAGAAACATAATAAATTGTTCAAAATGCCGATTTTGCAAAGGAAAGGGAAATGATTTTACTGATTAAATATTCATGATGTGCTCTATATTACAGCAGTAGGTTTATAAATACATAGATGGATTGCTGGCTGGATAGGAGGCTTTGCAGAGGAAACCATGCTCTTCCTAGTGCCGGGATATGACATCTCCATACCCACAGAGATCGAGGCCAGCATGTTTGTGATGATGCCTTGGAAAAAAATCACTTTAGTTAAAAATAATCAAATACAATAATATACTTTATTTTGATCTCTCTTCAAAACTGAAATACTCAAGTAATTAGCAATCCTCTAGGTTCACTTTACAAAGCTGTTAATGTTTTACTAAAATACATGGACTCTCAGGACACCTGGGGCAGCAGTAAATGTCCTGGCAAAATGACCACCCTTCTGTCTTTACAGTAAATGTATAGCTTTCGTGTATTTCTTCCCTATTATGTGAAGTTGCCTTTCTGAATTCATTGCCTTTGTGTGTCACACAGCTGCCTGACTTCTTGCACACACACACGTGCTCTCGGCCCTCCCCTAGACATCTGTGCTGCTTCTCAGCACCAGGTGCCACAGCTTGTTGGGAGGAGGGGTAAAAAAAATTCCTGCAAAAAATTAGAGTGCAGTGATATTTTTACCAAAATTTGCAGTGGAATTTTATCTTTAACCTCTGTTTTTAATAAGGACCCAAAAGGCATTAGCTAAAAATACATTTTTTTAAGTGTTCATCTGAGAAAGGTTACGATTTGGGGTTGGCTTCCTGCAAAAGGTTTTCCTGTAAAATTTTTTTGATGTGATCGTACTACTGTAGCATCACAGCGCTCAGCAAAAGGCCACAGCAACTGTGGATCTATTTGTTATCTGGGATTTTTTTTCCCCGCATGGGAATATATTTTGTTAGAAATTTTCAGGCTTACCTTCATCACCAAGTTCTGATCCACAGGAGGACTTCAGTGCCTAGCTGCTGCTTGAAGTACATCCACTACGTGAAACCTTCATAACATCCCCTAAGCTACTGTAGGTTTCTGGAGATCTTGGGTGGCTAATTTTGCTCCAAGAAAATCCAGAATGCTGAGCTGCGTGCTATTATTTATACATAAAACTGCTCATGTTTTTTCCTTGACAAAGCTGAGCGGTAAATGCTTTGCTCCTGCCTGATCTCTCTTAGGAGCAGTCCCTCAGAAAGCAGCAAGGAGCCGGTGAGCCCCGTGGGACTGTTCCCCTGCTAGTCTGGGAACAACCGTGGTGGCCTCCTCCATTCTCCTCTCTTTATTTGTCAGAAGGGACGGTCTTATTCACCCATTTGCAGACTCACCTGTGAGTCCTGATCTAACCTTAAAGGAGGAGAATACAGCCCAATACCTTTCTCCGTCATTTCCTACCAGCTGACTTGGGCCATTTTCCGCTCACGCTCTTGACCGCATGGTACATCAGGGGCACAGCCAGGCTGTTTCTGGTTTCTGTCTTCCTAGGCACCTTGCTCCCCGTCTGCTTTTCTCCTTGCAGGCAGGTGATAAGATAATGTAGGTGATAAGCCTAAAAAAGTGCCAAAAATAGGATTTATTCCAGTGGTGGCGGTCTGCCTAGTAAAGCATATGGGATGAAATGTAGGGGTTCTTTGTTGCTTAGGGAAAATCAGCCTTGGTAGGTAGATGGGAGCAGGTAGATGGGAGCTGCCCTGTGGTAGACTCATGGACTTGCTTTTAGGAAGGACGAGTTTATGTTGTTCTTTCCCCTTTCTCTTTTCACCCCTTTTCCTCAAACATGTCTTCTTATCCTTGCAGTCCCTGGGAGCACAGATGCTCTCTGTGGCCGTAGATATTCCTGCAGAGACATTAATGAAAACTCTGCACCTTCCAGGGTGTTTTCCAGAGGCACAAAAGTCACGTGTGGCTTGGCCACTGGCAGATTTGGGCTGAAGCAAGAAGCATGTACTCAGCCCTCAGAGGAGTTACCCTCTGGGATGGTCTTCCCATAACACACAGAATATCTAATGAGGGGAAATGTCAGTCAGCAGATTAAGGCCAGATAAAATGGAGTGCTTTTCCTCGTATTAAGTAATGAATCTTTGAGACCAAAAGTTTTGGAGGCTGGGAGTACAGATTGAAGAAGGGATTAGACGAATTCGGAGAGGACTGGTCCATCGATGGTAATTCAAAATGTCGGCCTGGGTGCAGTCTCTCGCTCAAGAAGATCCTGGATGGCTGATTGCTGGTGGCTGAGCAAGTCTATCAGGGATCACTCCATACACCTTTCTTACGCTCTTTCTTTAAGCGTCTTCTCTCGGCCTCTCTCACAGGTAGCACTTTCAGCTAGATGAGCTTTATTTTGGTCTAGTGTGACAGTCCTTACTGGCTCTTAAGGTGGAGCTTAATCAGTTGATGGAACAGTCTCTGCTTGATGCGGGATGAAATCCTGCGTTTTCAGGAGACTGATCCCGTAGGTCACCTTGGAAGTTTGGTCCCATGTCTGAGCCATCTTCACAAGGGGATGCCAGCCTGCTGCCCCTGTGGATGGCGCCCTACCTTCAGAGCTGCCACCCACAGCGTGGTTGCTCCTCAGGGTACTCAGAAGCCGGTGCCTGAGCTAGCCAAGCTTTTGAGGAGCTCCAAAACGCAAAGCTAATAGCCAGGCTTGTCATTAATAAGAAACAGTTGTTAAGAGCAGTGATGTGTGTTTATGGGTTTTATGTTCTGGAAGATAGGCCTGAAAAGGACAAAAATAAATAAGGAAACTCTAGGCCTTTTCTACTGTGAAATTTGCCTGCCCTGGCTAATATTCTTTCCTGCCCCCGTTTTTGCTTGTAATGGCAAATGTCCTTGTGTTAATAAACTCATAATACATGTTATTCATCCCTTCAAGGCCAGTCCTTGCAGCTTTGTTAGTGTATTAGGATATTTATGACTTTGCAAATGACTGAAAATCTGCAATTTGTCATTAGGAATTAAGAAACATGTTCCTTCCACTTAGAGCTGAAGCTGAGCTTTGGCCTTGGAGGGACTGAGCCATCTCTGGGCTTGGCAGACAAAAACAAAGTCAGACAGTGCCCAGATTTACAGCAGCAAGTGATTCTTAGTTACTCAGATGTCTCTGATAACGTGTCATCTGCTGTTGCTGGTAGGGATCAATGTTTAGGCTCAGAAGTCATTTCTTTCTAGCTGGAGAGAAAATAAAAATCTCTGTTCTGCAAGAGCAAAAAGGGAAAGAGGTAGTAAGAGAGCAAAAAAGGGAGAGAAGTGCAAATAGTGCCACACACATGTAAAAATATATGCACGTATGTATATACATACACAGCACAAGAGATGAACAGAAAGAAAGTGCTGTTCAGAAGAAAACATTGCATTTCAATTTGCTGTGCTCTGTACTTTCAGCTGGGGAACATAGGAAGTTAAGAGAATTGTTAGGGTTTCAGGAGAGTTTGTCATGTAGTTGCAAAGGGCTAAAGACTTGATTTTGACAATAATCAAAAGAGCCTTTTGAGCACTAAAATGTAGTCCAGAAAATCAGAGGGAGGGATGTTAGTTGTTTTGTACAGCATGATCTTCTCAGTTCATAGGAGCTTCAGCCACTCAATGGTACCTTTTTTTTCCTTCCTCTCTTTTCAGGTTGATTAACTGACGAGAAAAAAAAAAAAAGGGGGAAAAAAAAAACGAAACTGCTTTCAGCTATAGAAGATACAAGGCCAGGATGAACACGAAGGACGCAAAAGTGACTGAAGGAGGTCTCAATGTCACGCTCACCATACGTCTCCTCATGCACGGCAAGGTGAAGCGTTTCGCGTTGCCCCAGCCGTGGCCGTTGGTTGGGCCAGCGCGGGCGGTTGCTATCACAGCCTAGCAGGGACATTCACAGAGGCTCTGCTCCTCCTCCTCCAAGTCCAGCCAAAAGCACCATTGCCATCACTGAAAAATCACCCCCTGCCTTTCAAGGCAGCATACTTACTTAAATTTGTATTACGGTCCAAGTTCAAAAATTCATTTTGAGCCATTCCGGCAGCAAAAAAGAGTTCTTAACTGATAACTGATAGGTAGCCAAATTTTAGACAGACCCTTGCACAAAGCTGATCTGCCTACAGCTGCCATCTTTTCTCGCCTTTCTCATCATTTGCTGGACTTCGCGGTCTTTGCAGCAGTGGCCACAGAGTTAGTGTGTATTTCTGTTGTATTCACCTAGGAGGGTTCTTCATTAGTCTGATGTAGCATCTTTCTAGAGTGAACCCCCTGGTATAGCAAGCGTTTGTCCAGGTTGCCTGCGGGTTTGGTTTGGAAGGTCAGACTGTAATTTCTTTTCTGTCCAGCGCAGCACTTAAACACGTGGGTAAGTGTGAAATCTGTGCCGTAGGCAAGGTGCCAGTTCAGCACTGTCACACTTGACCATCTGATTGCCGTTTATTTCACATCACAAGATCACAAAATGAGTTTTAATTCAAACATGTTTCATAGGTTTGTTTTGCAATGTTTGCATCAGGCAACAACAGGCATTTTTAGGCTTAAGGAACGGATGTTAAAAAAAGGAGATGGGCCCGGCTCTTTTTTAACAAGGGACCGTGAAGATATATGTCGTTCTACAGATGAAATTTATATACATACATCTAAACAATTTTTTTTGCTCCTGGAATTTAATTTATAAGCTAAAAATACATTTATATTTTAAAACAATGCATGCTTTCAGCTCTCTAGATCACTGATCTGTGGCATGAACACGTATATGATATACCCACAGCACAAATATGGGAGGCTAACGTAGCTCCATCTATATTATTCTTGTGGAGCTGTGAGGAAGTATGAGAGGGTACAGCTTAAGTTTGCAACTTAAAAAACCCAAAACTTTGGATATGCTGGAATTAATGTACTGTGGGTGAAACTATATATTTTCTCAGAAATGAGTCAACCGTTTTGGTTGATCTTTTTTTTCCCCAGAAATATTCAGCTTCAGGCAGGCATCTGGTGTGTAAAATTTACATCTTAAATAGGAAACTGTCAAACTTATTTATTAACAGTCTCTTTTACCAAACCCACCTAAAATCTGTGCGCATGTCTGTGCTCAAAATTAGTTCTTAGGGTTTCAATCCTGCTGGGTCCTGGTCCCAGCCCAAAAAAGCATTGGAACACATCTGTATCCTGGTAGGTGTAGGCAACCCTACCATTTGGGTGTAGGCAACCCTACCATTTTCAGTCATACTCCTGTGTGCTTAAGGGTGCCTTTTTTTTTCTCTTTTGCTAATCACTCAGCTCAGCTTCTTTCAGAATCATGCCACTAAAGCCAAGTCAAGTATCTGTCATTTTCAGGACAGCTGGGGGCTGGGGGGGTTTTGGGAAACAAAAGATAATCAGAAAATAAATTTAAAAAAAAAAGATTTTCTATGTTGAACATAGTTGATTGTGTGTGCAACCACTCTTAACAGTAATGAATGTTATGTGTCCAATCTTCAATGCTTACGCAGCATTAATCTAAATTAAACCTAAAAAAGCTGGGCAATTCAAAGAAGTAGTGGGAGTACAGCACACGTCCTCAGATAACAAGGCGCGATGGGTATACCGTGAGCTCCACTATGCTCCAGTCATTTATTCTATTGTTCCTAAGTATTGCAAAGAGTACATTAAATTAGAATTTATTTTGGTGATTAAAGTCAGACTCTTATGGTGTCCTTGATGTCATTTCTGTGATTTAAAAATGCTAATATCAAGGAATGAAGGCTGTCGGGATTTATAGGAACTCACTGGGAGGAGTCACTCTTGTCTGTGCCTCTGAAAAACAGAAGAGGAAACATGCTCCCTTGCTCTTCCTTAAGATTCATTCTGGTAATGGCACTCCTGGAAATTGCTGATCTCTCATTAGTATTTCGAGACAAAACATTTAGTTGAAGCAGAACTTGGGTTATAAATAAGTGGTCGTAGCTTGAAAGAGAAGAGGGGAATTAAAATCGTGTTTTTAAAAATAACAGCAGCAAATTGGATTCGAAGAAAGATAATTCTGAAGCTATTTAGTTCTTAGTGAATTTCATGGAAATGCCAGGGTCTCTCCTGGATAATCTTAACTCTGTCCCTAAACCCCTATTACCAGTGTACCTAAGCATTTCTGAAGGGCTTTATGGACACAAATTGAGAGCGCGTGCGTTTGTGGGCAAACAGCCCCCGGCTATCAGAGCCCCCTGAAAGGATTAGCTGAGCTCAAAAGAAACACTTGTTTTCTTTTTCTTTCCTTTTTCTTTTGTGCCAGAAATGGACCTGTTCTAGCTATCTGCCCGTTAGAGGTTCTTTGGGTTCTTGGTGTTTCTTTCTTGTTATTCCTTGTTCACCTTTTGCTGAATTTTTATTCCCATGAATTGCAGCCAGCTGATTTTCTTGCTTCCTGTAACTAGTAACAAGGTTGAAAGTTTGTGGAAAACTGTAGCCTTGCCCACAGATCTCTGTCAGTGTACCTTTAGTACTTAATATCTGTTGCGCTCTTGTTCCGAAATTGGGCAGTTCATGACAGAAGAAAATAGCTCCAAAAAAGCCCTTACATGGACTATAGTGGATAATGATGACATGATTTTTGCATGGTTTGGATTTGTACACAGCCAATGTTCACAGGCTGATTGAGACCCTAGAGATTCCCTGTCAAAAGTTAAAGTTAGATACGGATGGTAAGCAGACTGTGCCAGTACAAAGAGGTGAAATTTCAGGAAAGCAGTTTAATGGAGATTGAAAAGTTGGGTGCGTGAGGCGAGGAATGCGAGATAATATGCAATCGCACCAACGTGGAAAGGGCCCCGGGGTCACGAATCCGCTTTGGGACCTGTCCCAGAGGGGTGGCACAGGAGTCGTTGCTTCCTCCCTTGAGGACAAGCTTGCAGAAGTGCCTTGTCTCCCAAGGGACCTCTGCTTGAAGATGTGTCTGTGAAACTCTCTAGGGGCAAGAAGCCAGTCAAGAATAGATTGCATCAGAGAAAGCTTTTAGAGAAAGGGGAAGGAGTTCAGAAATAGGAAACAAAATGGATTAATGAAGTCAGGTGGGTTAGGAAGAATAAGAAAATAATTCATAGGTAGGGTGAAGGAGGGACGAGAAAACTGGGAGGGAAGCAGGCCTCTTACTGCATAACAAGAGGAGTGAGTTGGAAAGCCAAGGCAGTTAACTGGGGAAGGCAATTTGAAAGATGCAGGTTCGGTGAGGGGAGGAGATCGGGAAAGCAGAAAGGCTGCAAGGTGTCAGATGTGCTTGTGACTGGAGTAGCGCATTGGGGGTGTATTGGGTTGGAGAAGAGTGCCATTGCAGCGGAAGCGTATGCAATTTTGGATGTATGTACAGCATATGATGGGGCAAAGAGAGGGTAATTACCTTACTGTACTTCTGGCAAAATCGCACCTGCGGTTCTGTGCTCAGCAGTCAGTGCCGTGTTTGTGAATGATGTTGAAAACTGAGTGGAGAAGGAAGGCACAGAAAAATAACAGTTTTCAGAGGCTGAAGAGCCTATGTTTAGCTTTCTTCAGGCATTCTCACAAATACTTGAAGTGAATAAATATGAGCAATGGAAAGTCATTAATTTGAGTGATACAAGGGCTTGTGGCTAGCAATGATGGGATAAAATATATTTTTGAAAATAAATGATAATAAGGGAATCCCAGGAGAAACCCCTGGCATTCAGATTTTTATGAGGGTCTGGGACTGTCCCCTAAGCAGATTTTAAGCGTGTCTGGGTAGGAGCTGCACATGTACAAAAGTATAATCTGCATTGCTGGGGGAAAGACAGGACTGCATGGGACTTTGCCTTCTCTGATATCATTTACTTGATGATATGTTACTCATAGTTTCAGAAATACAGAAATAGAAAAAGTGTACCTGCAGAGAAATTTTCAAGGGTGGGCAAGAACCTAGAAGTGCCTGGTTTTTTTAGGCACTAAACTTTTCATACTTACAGCTTTGTTTTAGATGTGCTGGGCAACTCTGTCTCCCAGTGGCTTCAGCTGGGTCAGTGGGTGCAGGGGAGGGACTGATTACAGTGGGATTGCATCCAGCCTCAGTGGTGGCTTTTGAATGTATTGGTGATTATTTTATAACGCTATAGAGTTTTCTACAGATGAAAAAAAAATTCAGACTCATTAAAGTGCTTGCTCACACTTAAAGACTCAAATACAGGCAGTGTAAAGCTGTGAAGAACATTGCCGCTTTCATCTGCATAGGTAATATAGTCTTAGTGTCATGGATTACTTTTAGCAGCTGCTTTTGCATACCTGCTTAATTCATCCCTGAAAGAATTTTAAAGCAAGAAAAGAAATAATTAATTTTTTCTCCATCATGAAGGTAATGCCCTCCTCCTTTCTCATGTGTTTCCTTTTAATTTTTACTTATTAAAATGCAGCATAAAAGAAAACAGCTCTAAGAATCATCTTTTCAGTAACTTAGTCCAAGCCCGAAAATACCAACCAAGTCAATGTTTGATCTCTTCTTTCTAGTTTCCATGAACGCTGTCAGGGTATTATGAGGATTGACTGTCCTGCTTATTGCTGGTACAGTTCTTCTTTTGTTTGTATGCATGCCTGTAGTACCTAAGAGCTCTGGTCATGGAGCAAACCTCAGTGTGCAAATATGTGCAAATCTCCTAGTATTACTGTAGTAACAGCTGAAAGTTTCTCACTGTTTTCACTAGCCTAAAAAATCAATGGAAAGAACAGAGCTCTTTTCCCACAGCCCATGGGCATTGTTTGCTCCCCAAAGCAGTCTCTGTGGCCAAATTTTCCCGCTTTTGTTAAACAGAATCTCATCAGTCCGCAGTTATAATGAACTGAGATGGCAAAAGGCACACTGGTCAGTGTGGCTGTTTCAGCATGGCAGGCAGAAGAACAGCGTGAAGGGACAGAACTGTTTTTGATTAGTTTTCTGTTTTTGTTTTTGGTTTGTTTTTTTGTTTTTTTGTTTTTTGTGGAAGGATGAGAGGGTTGGTGTGAAGTTGTATGGTGATATTTTATGAAAATTGATTACCCATCTGCTATCAAAAAGCAAATGAGAAATGCCCGTTGGCACAGTTGCCAAAAAAATGATAGACGGAGATGTGGAAGAGTCATAACACTGTTGTCTCCATCAGAAGGGCCATAATTTGAAGGTTTCCTCAAACATTAGCACATTTGTTAGCGTGCGATCTGTCTGAGTAAGGGCTTGGACTCTAGCATCTTAACTAAATTAGGGCTGTTAACATCAGACAGTGACTACTGAAGCATCACCTAGGAACATGAGATCTCCTGTGTCAGCAAGGCTAATCCCACATAATCCCAAAACACAAGTAAGACTCTCAGTTTATCCGATGCAGCCATTTGTTCCCTGAGATAGAGCTGTTAAATCATGTTTCCCAAAACTGACTATGGCCTTTTTTTTTCAGCCTTTAAAAATACTGATGTCCCATGTGCACCATACAAATCAGAACATCTTCATGGAACGTTTTCATGGGATTTTTCATGCAAAGATCTTCATATTCTTATACAAGTGTTTAGAAACGTGTCCTCAGAGCAATGCTAAGAGAAAGAGTTGGGTTGTTGTGCCTTCTTACGGATGGAGAGAGAGACGGTGGTGGCCTAGAACGTTTTATCAGAGCAGACGTTTGCTGTTGTCAGGATACCTCTTTGTGTTGTGGCGGATGTGCTTCCACGCCATGGAAGGCTGTATTTCATCAGTGCTCTTCTAACAGGCTTTTTTTTGTTTAAAGAGCCCAGTCCTGTTGGTCCTACTTTATCCTTGCTCATAGAAAGCAGATAAGAGTACGCAGTCAAAGCGTTACCTGAACGAACTGAAGGCTTTAGGAAGTGGCCTGTAGTCTGTCAAATGCTTTGGGATAAAAGTATATATTCTTACATTACTTCCTAAATGGTCTTTCCTTCTAGATGGAGCTTTTTTATCACTGCTCCTGTGAGTTTAGTGTTGCTTTTACACCATAGTGTCGACAGCAGGAACCGCACGCTTGACAGTAATAAAGCAAGGGCTGTGCTTTTATGTGGTTTGGGAATAGCTAGCTGTTTTGTTTTGCCACAGTAATTATTAATCTAGCCTTACACTTGGAAAAATGATGGAATTTCACACCTTAAGTTTACAGATCAAAGGTTAATCTTTATACCAAGGTTTGTTACCGTTTGTTAAGCCTTCTGTTTTCTTAACATGACCAATTTCTTTCTCTTGCTGTTCAAAAGGTACCGTGGCTAAAAGATGAGGAAATAGCTTTCTCCTACAGCCTGCTTTATATCCTCGTTTAGTCATTTTGCTCTGCCAAAGCCTTGGCTCACCAAGACTTCTGTGCTCCCTCCTCTTGCTCTGGTGGTGCCTCCCCATCAGGTTACCATAGATGATGCAAAAAAGGTAGGAAGGAAGAGCTTTCCCTCTGTGATGGACCCACCAATCCCTAAGCATTTGTTAGGCATAAAATCCCTTCCATTCCATGTGAGTTAGGTATGAAAGGAATATTGTGTGTTGCATTTCAGCATGTAGGAAGTATACCTCATGCTTTTACCATTGCTTTTTCTCAGGTTGTCTGCAACAAGTCGTGCAGCGGGCTAACAGGAAGAAAAGTATCCATATACTTTGCTTATAAAATAGGGCAATCTTCTGGTGCTTGCTGGTGAGGTTCTCGTCTTGTCATTTTATCATCTCCTTAGCTATTAGAAATGGCATGCTAAAGAGAACCATGGTCGTAAATCAACCCAGCCTCCAAGGCTAAGGAATTTTTTTCAGGCTCTCTGAAATTAACATGTAAATTTCATTTTTTTCCTGGGATTTCTGACCGTGACAGGACACTGCAGGAGCGTGAGTGCAAGGCTGTCCTGCGTGAGACACTGGCATCTGGAGATAGGCCCTTTGAAAGGCATTATCGGGGCTGGGTACTCTGCGCTGTCTGAACGCTCCCACCTTGATGAGTATCCACGTGGGCATCCCAAATTGCTCTCACTTCTGCAAGAAAAGCTCATATCTATCTATCTGTTTGGTGGCTGAATATATATTTTGACTTCCCACAAACACATGTAAGCATATGCATGGGTATGCATCTGTATCAGTGTATGTATACACACACACCTTTGTGGCTTTTTGGAGGCATCATGTTCATCCAACGCAGTTACTGTGGCTTTTTGGTTTCCCACAAGCAGATGTTTGCATATTGAAGCCAAGGCACTTCAGTCTTCCTTTTAGCTCTGCCATTAGTCTGCTGGATTACCTTGGACCTGTCTTTCTTCCCTAGTGCTTTAGTTTCCCCATTTACAAAAGTTTCACTTGTGCAGTGCTTTTGGATCTGTTGCTGAAATGTGAGTATATAAAGCCCAGCAATTATCATATAACCTATTCTCTTATTATGTGTATGTATAGGGAGTTAGTCAATAAATTAGTCTGAAATTGGTAATAAAAACTTACCTGAAGCATATATTCCTGAGCACTGGAAAGTAGCAAATAGTGCAAGGATATTAGTATATTTTAGTATGGTATTATTTTCTAGGACAGCGAAATCAAGCTCCTGTCTGACCTATACTGAGACTGAATTTGACATCAGAGCTAGGAACCCTCTCACCCAATTTATGCCTGTGTATGTTAGTGCAAGGCTAGGCTGCTTCTACAGCAGATGGAGAGGGATGAACCCCTTGAGAGCACACGCCATCCCTCCTCTTTTAGCAGTGAAATATCCACCCTCACCCTGTCTCTGTTCATTGACCATAGAGGAGCTTCTGTGCCTGGGTTAACACTCAATTCCTAACTTTTAATCAAGTGATGTAGGTGACAGATCCTGCCATCCCCTCAGTCTAAGCAGTCAACTACAGCACGCTTTGGGTGTCTGACTGATTTAGAAGCAGTCACTGAAGAGGATAAAGCCCTCAGAATAACCTCGGCTAGACATATTGATAGAACTTGAGTATCGTAAAAATGGTGTTACATATTCCATGAAGTGCTAAACATAGTTTAGAGCCATGTAAGAATCTGTATGAAACAAATGTTGGACTGTGTAAAGAATCATTAAAGGTTTGATGAGGTAGCATAGGTAATTTGAAGAATAAGTCATAAAAAAATCCTCCGATTGTATCTGTGACCAAAGTAGATTTCTCGTCATAATTAAAAAATATACGTTATCTCTAGGCTTTCTGGGAGCTTTCCAAGAAAGAGGTGAAACCCAAAGAAGGCTAAAACTACCAGTTTAGGACAGTTCCAGAATTATTTTTTCGACTAATTTGTACAAGATCAAAAATTTTAGAAAATTTAGGAATATCATATGAGACAAAGGCTTTCCCTTTTTCTTTTCCCCTTCCCTCACATTTCATAGCAGAATCCTAACTCAAAGGGAACTGCAGTACAGGCAAAGAGGTTTGAATGTTTTGAAATAGCCTCTTTATAGAGTATGCTTTAAATTCCCCCTTTGAAGAGGGGAAGGTTTGGAATACTCTGTAGAATCACAGTGACATTTTCTAAGGAATCACAGGGACTGTTCCAAGGAATTGGTCACAAGTCTCACTGATTTTTTTTTTTCCAATGGAGTTCACACTGTTCATTGACTGCAGTTCTTTGCAAGACAGTACTCTGAAGATAAGTTTGGAAAGAATTCCTATCCCCACTGAAATCCATGGCAAAACTCCCACAGACTTCAGTGGCATAGGCAGCTGGAGAATCCTTGTATTTTATGCTTTATTTTTTTTTTTATTTTTTTTTATTTTGTTTATTTCAAGACTCGTGACTTCTGTGTTTGAAATGCACCATCTCTTTTAATAGGACTTCAAGCAATATATATTACTTTTCTATTCCCAAAGCAAAAACGTTTTGTGCGTTTCCAAGGTAGGTATGCTTGTACTTATTAGCCATGTTCTGTTCATGCATTTCTGAAAGGAATACGTCTGTCGTTAAGACCCAGGACGATCAAATAGGTTGGGCCAGATTTGATAATAGGAGTATACCAGCAAAGCCTTGCAGGGTCAAGGCCAGGCCTGGAGTTTCTAATGGAACTTGAGATGTTCAAAAAAAAGAAAAACAAAAACGTACTGCAAATTGAAATACAATTACTTGCCCGGAGCAAAGGGCCCTTCTTCCACCCACTGGGAGTAAGTTTCACCAAAGAAAGTATTTCTAAACCCTGGAATTGCAAAGAATGGAAAAATTATTCAAGATAAAGCTGCTTGAATGTGCTGAGGGGCCGTTAGGAAGTAGTAGATATGTGGGGTTCCTCAGGCTTATCATTATTTAGATTTATGCAGTCATGCTGTCTGTGTGGGTGTCTGCCTGTCCCTTCTTATCCTCCTGTACGTTTTAATCCCAATCAACAGCTGCAGCCAGGTTGCAGAGTTACAGTCGCAGTCTAAAAGATAGAAAGATCTTGAAAACTTTGTGGAACAGGTGGCCCACATTTGTGTCACTGCTAACAAAAAGGCTGCACCTCACCAGTGAACCTGCCCAGCATGCTGATATGGCTGTCTCAGCCAAAGGGCGTGACCAGACCCCACATTATTAGACACAGGCTAATTCAGTCACAAGCCGCAAAACCACGGAGTATCAGGCTCCATTCACGGCCCTTCTCACAGAGCTGCTTCTTTGCGCTGTACGCACAGATATACAGATGTCTCACAGTGCTAGATGGATGCGGGAGACTTTAGCAAGAACACTTGCCCAGCTGTATGAAGTGTTCACTGCACGTCAGCTGGTAAAACTGCATATCTGGAAAGCAGATACCTCTGAAAAATGTGTAATGCCTAGCTGAAGAATATCTGCTGTCTGGCCAGCAGGTACAGGAGAGCAGAGTGGCATCTTGGAGGTGAATTAGGAAGGGAAACAGGGAAACGGGAAACAGAAAAAATGAAGTTTGAAAACAAGCCTGAGTAGTCCCACACAGAGCCAGATAGGGTTGAGGAACTTTGTGGCTACGCTTAGGCATGGACTTCAGTGGACATAAGGCCATGCTTGAAGAACCGCAGAACCAAGGATGTTGGAAGGGATCCCTGGAAGTCTGCAGTCCAACCTCGTGCACAAAGCACGAGGTCCCCGTGCACTGGAAAAGGTTACTCAGAGCCTTGCCTGGTCAGGTTTGGATATCTTCAAGGATGGAGACTCCACAACTTCTCTGGGCACCTGTTCCAATTTCTGGCTATCCTTATGGCAAAAATGTTTTTTCTGTACTGAGTAGGAATTAACATGTGTTGCAACTTGTATGCGTTGCCTCTTGTTCTTCCACTGTGCAACTCTGGGAAGACTTGGCTCCTACTTCTCTACACCCTGCCATTAAGTAGTTGTACCTGGCAATAAGATCCCCCACGCCTTCTGTTCCTAAGGGTGAACAAACCCATTTCTCTCGGCCTCTGCGCTCCAGTCCCCTGACCATCTTGGTGGCTCTCCCGTGGATTCACTTTGGTATGTCCTGTCTGTATTGTAGCAGGAGCCCAAAACAGGTCACAGTCCTCCAGGCTGGTCTCACGAGTGCCAAGCAGAGGGGAAGTATCCCTTCCCTCAACCTGATGGCTACACTCTTGCTGATACAGCCCAGGAGGCTGTTGACCGCCTCTGCTGCAAGGATGCACTACTGACTCATGTTTGAGGTACTGTTCTCTGGGAGCCCCAGCTCATTTTCTGCAAAGGTGCTGGTGCCCAGCCCACCCTGCTACATCAGATTATTCAATATAAGACATGGGGACTCTGCATTTGCCTTTGTTGAACTCCCTGAGGTTTTTCTTAGCCCATTTCTCCAGCCTGTCTAGGTCACACCAAATAGCAGCCTTGTCCACCAGTGTATCAGCCGTTCCCCCGAGTTTGAAATTATCTGCAAACCTGTGGAGAGCACAAGGTAACCATATGTATGTCCAAGCTCTTCCTTGAGCTGGGTCTTCCTCTCACTGAACAGCCCTTCAGTCCTGCGTGCAGCATTTGAGGAGTCGTGAGCACAAGTAGCTTCATATTATCAGCTTAAAAATAACCTAGCGATGAGAAACAGCTTCCTCGAGGTCACTCCAGGCAGTCTTGTACAACAAGGGGAAGTTAGTACCACTTTTTGATGAGTCTATCATTGGACAGAGCAGTGGAGAACAATTTCTTAAATCTTACTGTTGTGGCTGTGTTTCAGGGTGGGTGAGACAAGTCTATAAACTGGGGGGGGAGGAAAAGCGATATATCATACCTGTAGGTCAGACCAGCCGTGTGTGACAGTCTTTAACCGTGGAAGTAGATTTTACGGTCTGGATATAGGAGAGTATTTTCGTTTAGCTGGGCTCCTTTCCATCAGGTGATTTCCAGTCTGATTTCACACCTGTGTGACTTGTGTAAAATGTCTGGACTATAATTTTAGAGTTAGTAGCTTCAGTTTGACTACCTTCGGTTATGCGCCAAATTTTAAACCCTCAGGATGTTGTCAGACCTGCCAAATCATTCTCCGGTTGTAAGTTCACAGCAATGTTTCTCAGCATTTCCTGTCCCTTCACGTAGGATTCTTGGACTATGGTAGCAATTCCCAAATCCCTAACAAATGATTAGTAGTTATTGTTCTGTAAGTGCTTAAAGGAGAGATTAAAAGACAGGTGTTTATGCAATAACGCGTGATAGCATGGAAATCCAACTCTAGCTATCGCTTGGTGAAGAGAAAGTAGATGCGTGCCTTCAGAGAGTTCGGCAATTATTTTGATGCTTGTATCAGATCCCATTTTCTCTAGTAGGTTGTGTAGCTCTGTTGTTTTTGAACCTTTCATTCCCTGGTATAGGTGTTAATCTGTGTTTATTGAATTGATCGGTAACCTGAAGCTCAGTTTCTGTGAAAGGTATTTTTCTTGCACCATCAGTAAGCTGTAAAGCCTCATCTTTAGTTGGCCCCTTTAGTTGCTCCAACATGGCATATTTGTGTACAGTGGCAACAGAGCGGGGCCGCACTTCTCATCACAAATTTTGAGATAAGTGAGTAGTGGAATAGCTTAGGAGCTTAGCAAATGCTCTTCTTCAGAGAATCATATCATTCACTCACCGTATCTTTTTCTTTTCTGTTTCAGGAGGTTGGAAGCATTATTGGAAAGGTCAGGAAATTTCACTCTTCAATTTCATGTCAAAATATTGTCTATCAGTTTGCTTCATCAGCACAGGCTAACTTTTTTCCTGTTTCTTTAACAGAAAGGTGAGACAGTTAAGAAGATGAGGGAGGAGGTAAGACAACCATTGATGTCTTCACTTGTACTTCTTTCGAGCTCTGGTGATATTCAGTATATGTAGAGTGACAGTGCCACCAAGTGGGCACTTAATTTAACATTGTTACTCTGTTACAAGTGTCCTCATATAAATGCACTGCCCTAATTTAAACCTTGTGGTTAATGTAACCTCCATAGCAGTGCAGCAGTCTGGAGACTTTTAGACCCATAGCGATATGCCTGCTGCTGCCTTAGCCAGCATGACCTAGTGCATCAAACCCACTCTTCCTTTCGTTGGCACACCAACATCATTCTTGCGTGCAGCGCGACCTCCTCGTAGAGAGCTTCCAAAATCGGAAACCAGGCTTTAGGCTGATGCTGCCTGAAGTTTGGAGATGGGCGCAAAGTTCAGCAGAGCCAGAGCCAGACATGCATAAGTCAAAGCGTCTCTCTCCCATGTCTCGGCGTGGCCTTAGCTTCTCATTGCTTTGCTGCTGCCAGTGGGATGTATTTGGGGTAGACTTGTTCCACTGGCCATTTCACGTGCATTAAAAATATTACAAATACAAAAAGCCTAACTGAAAAGTCATCTGCATAAACTCCAGTCTCCCCGGTGCTCATAGGCTTGTACCCGTGTCCCAAAGTGAGCTGCCTACCTCTAGAGGAGTATGCCTGGCTCTCGGTTAAGGACCTGCTTGTCCTGCAAATCAGCACATCTAACCTGCAGATCCCTGAAATATTTTGTTCTTTCAAACATTTGCCAAAAGAGTAAGTCTAAAGACAAATGCTGCTGCACTTCAGGAGTGCAAAGTGTGTAGAGGATTCCTTGAGAAGAATCAGTTTGCTGCTAAGGTCTCTGCAGCTTTGTTAGCTGCTTTGTTGTTTCATATACTGGTAGAAGGTCTCGGGCAGCAAAATCTCAAAATACTTGTAGTAAAGAAAATCATTGTGGTACATTTTTAAATGTACACAACTGGGAGCTCCTTTTCAGGCTGAATGGGTTCAGAGTGCCATTTTTGGAGACAGTGATTTCATTCTGTGCTTTAAAATATTTGTATATTTGTTTAGCCTTTAAAAAAAAAAAGTTAATTTTCCACAGGCTAGGTGACCTGTCAGTTGATTAGTAGTTTAATTGTTACTTATGATCACTTACTTACGATATCTTTGGGCATAAATTCCAAGTGCTCCTGACTTCTGAGAGTCAAAACATCTTACATAAGAGTTATAGTTCCTGGTTGTTGTTTTTTTTCAGGATAAATGTCAAATGTTACTTATTTAATGTTATTTATTTAAAGAAATTATATGCATCTTCACTGTCAACACAGAACACAGATGATATCTGCATGTGATGATAATCCATCAGACACTGTAGTCCTCCTTTTAAATGACTGCCTTAGCATTTCTTTTTTAACTTCTTCTTTAAAAACGCATGCACACGCAACTTTATGTTGACTTTTCTGAAAGAAAACACAACTTTGGCCTGCTGTGTCAGTCAGGAGCGTGTCAGAGGCAGCTTTGTGTCTAAGGGAAAATACAAAAAAAGGCATGTTGTGCCATTTTGTGCCCTGCTGTTGTTAACTTCTTGCACAAAAGTATTGGAGACCACCACATTTTATTTTAAAACATAACCTTTTCAGTGCAATAGCTCTGCCTTGACCAGAAGTCTATCGGTGGAGTAGCACCTGATTTTTGGCTGCAGACAATCCACTGTAGAGTAATCTTTCAGATAACCTCCCGCGACTGTGATTGCAGAGCAGGAGCCTTGCTTTGCATGAAGGCAGTGGTGGAGTAGCCGAGGCCGGGCTCCCACAAGCAGTGCTGGCTGGCAAAACTCCCGTCCAGCACATCTCCTTCCTGATTGAATGCCGATGGTTGATTGGAGCAATTCCCACTTAGGTTCACCTGTCAGAAAAGGTGTCTGTTGCCCTTTCTTGTTTAGAAGCATCAAGTAGATCTGCCAGCTGAGTTTGTGACAGCAAGATTTTTCTATTAATAGGGTTTTTTTCTTCTTGGTCGCTGTCATATGGGGAAATATGACATCCTGCCGTTCAGCAGCAGCATACACATGAATAAAGGCTCAGACACACACAAGTGCATTTGTGGTAACCTAACATGCAGAGGAGAAGGCAGAGGGCCAGACTAACTCAGATTATCTTACGTTTGCTACAGGCCGAAATCCTCAAGCAGGTCAGGGTCTGTGGAGCAGCTGAAGCTCTAGTGACTTGTTATTAACACCTTTCCGTGCCCAAAACCAGAGAGAGAGTGTAGGCTTGATCTCGCCTGGACTGGATTTGATTCTCATCTGCACTAAGATCCTCTTAAATATATTTACATCTGCTGTAAGGACCTTCTCTACTCTGCCATGGTGACATGGGGGTGGTTCAGTGCATATTCATTGACTAACTCTTCACATAACACTCACCTGTGAGGAACCTCCTTCACGCTGTAAAGCAATGCCCAGCTAGAAAGATCAAGGACTGAGCTTAGGTCCAAACCAGAGTGAAGCGAATCTTTCTTCCAAGAAGGTGGTGCTCCCTGGAGAAAACAATCTTGTCTGAAATTCTGTGGTTTCAGTCCTATCTAAGGTTAGTCCTGCAAGAAGGAAGGGAAAGACTTACTCATGTAATTATTTGTGACTCTGAATTACAGAGGTGCAATTTGCATACTGGGATGAAAGCTATGTAAGTATTTACCTAGAGAGTCTGGCTTCCCACAGCGAGGTGATTTTTTGGCAAGTGATCAGTTTATGCTGAAATTGTATAATGTTGGGGCTGCAATTGCAGGGAATAAATTAGATGCCTCAAGATATTCCTTCCCAAACTATATCCCTAATCCCCCTTACTTTGCTCCCCTGAGAGTATACATTTGAAAAATATTTGTTCTTTTTGACAGAGTGGTGCTCGAATCAATATTTCAGAAGGCTCCTGTCCAGAAAGAATTGTGACAATAACAGGCCCAACAGATGCAATTTTTAAAGCTTTTTCTATGATTGCACTAAAATTTGAAGAGGTAAGCAAATAAAATACATTTTTTTCCTCTCTTCACGTTGAAATGCAAACACTGTTTGAATTTTCCCATGTTTGCTTTAATGTTAAATATGATTTGTTTAATGTTCTATTTAATAGCAATGAAAGTGGTTGTATTTTTATAAATGCTTTTGGCAGTAACACTGAAGAAAAATAATGGGTCAATTTACAAGCTGTTTGATCATTTCCTTTTGCTTTTTGGAGGCTTCAGGGAAAAGCAATTGCTTCTAGTAATGTGCGCTAATGGTAGGAAAAATGACTTGGAAAATTTCTAGTCCCGTTGTGGATTTGATTTGAAAAGAATAATTGCATAACTTTTAACTCTATTTTTTTATGATTCCATTTGATATTGATGTAAATTGTATGTATATCAAAATGAATACATAATGCATTCAACTAGAACATTTTTATTTTAAAATAAAATGTATAATTGCCAATTACCGTATTTAAATGTTGGCTTTTAAAATTAATTAAAATAAAGGCACTAAGAGTAAGTAAGACAAGAGAGTGCTCAATTTACTGTAGAGTTACCCTTCTGGGCATGTACCTGAAGTGCTGGGACTTCCTCAAGTTTCAAGGACTACCTGTGATTGGACATGGTCACTACCGCAGTGGAAAACCCCAAAGAAAAGGCAGCAGGCCACATGAACGCTCTGGTCTTTTAGGAGAGGATTTAACTCTCCGTACTTTTGAAGGCCAGACATCCAGCCTAGGCATCTCTTCTGTACTCCATGGAGAGGCAGAGGAGAACTCGCTTCCTCCTAAAGGAAGCGCTTGCAGATAGGCAGATTGAGTCACCCACAGCAGGAGAAAGGGTCTGTCTCTCTCCACCTTGATGACTAAATTACAAAGATTTGAATCCCTTTCTTAAGAGCACTGCTTTTTTCTCTCAGTCAGTGAGGTTAGTCTCCATGCATCCCCATAGCGTTAGGAGCTTCTGGCATTGATGGGAAATGTTACCATGTGCCTTTAATTTACCCATGATGGTTATTGTCATTGAGAGTAGTAAATCTAGAAGAGAGCCTGTGTGTCATCAAATGCAGTCGTTTTCTAGCGTAAGGAGCATGTCATGCAATCTCCTTCAAAATATCATCAAAAACTAGTTAGATTTTTTTCTAGTTCCTGTTATTGGATCCATAGCCTCACTTCTCCAATAATTAAGCATCTTCTTTTCACTCCTCACCTAAATTTATTCATGAGCAGTTTATACAGCTCAGTTTGTTCCTGTGGCAGCACTGGCCATTAGTTTAAGTAGTTCTTTCCATCCTTGAAGATTTCTGTCGCAGACCTATTTTTAGGAAACAGTTTTATGCCCTCACACCCTTGCCTTTGCCAGACCACATGAGCCAAGCCCAGTCTTCATAAGATGCATTTGCCACCCGTCTTGTCACTCCAATCATCTCTTCCTACTTTTTCCCACTCTGAGTTTATGTGAAATGTATGTGTTAATTGTGGACAGGTTGCAAATGAAGTTCCGTGAGGGCTTGTTTAATAGTACTAACAGTTCCTTATCTTGGCTATCACGCTAACGTATCTCTGCTGCTGTGGGGAACACCTCACCTGAGAGTGGTGGAGTGTTTTGCGCGCGACCGTTCTGGGGTCAGTGGGAATCACTGGCTCTTGCACAGGTGTTTTCAATGAGAACCTCTTAGGTCTTGGCAGGCTTTCTTAGTAGCCCTCAGATAAATGTTGTTTTTTTTTTTTTTTAATACTGCAAATGTTCGTCCCATTTATCTTTTTCCAATCATTCATGGGTATTCAGACTTTGCTATAAGATATTCCAATCTTTCAACATACTGATGAAGTACCCCCGTTTTGTGGCACAGTGCTTTTTATAAGCACACTAATTTTTTTTTTCCTAACCAGCTATTAGTGAAATAATATTGGTCTCGAGCTTGAATCTTGCGGAATGGCACAAGTCATTCTCTCCAGGCCAATTTTAAAAGCAGCTGCTGCCATCTCCTCCTCCTCAACTTTGTCTCCTTACCCGCCTTGTACCACGCCGTTTTCTCTAGCACAAGAGACAGTTCCCTGTATGGCACCATACCCTCCAGTCCACGGAGACCCAAAGAGAGTAGGTCAACTATGTTACTCTTACCTAAAAAAAAACTATGAAAGAGCAAATATTTGTTATGAGAGAAAGAAGGAGATCTGTTGTCGACAAAATCATTTTTGTTTGAAGGTTTGTTTGCTGTTCAGGGCAGAGTAGTGGGCCCTTTCATAGGAATTGAGGAATTTTTGCCCAAGTTTTGTATGGGCAATTAAATTCTGCTTACTTTTCCTCTTCTGTTTTGATGTATGTGGCTGCTCTGTCCAGACTGTGCCCTAAACTGTCAGCACAGTTCCTGTATTTAAAGAAGTGCATAAAGCACTGACTAATCTCTGGGAGGAACACGCTCTTTTTAGGCACTTATCCTGGAAAATGCTGAGGGAATCTTTAACAGAGATAATCCCTGCCAGTTCCCATTAAAACTGGTACCCAATAAAAATAACGCTGCATTTCTCAAAAAAGACATTGCGTACTGCACAGAATCAGGACCCCCTGCCTCCCTCCACCCCTGCTCAGGACCAGGTTATCTTTGAATATGCTGTAGCTAGCAAGAGGCAAAGAAATCTGAATTTCAGGCCTCTGAGTGGATTTCATGCGTATTTACCCTCTTAGATTCTTGGGATAATCTGGAATCTTAATGTGGAATCCTAGCAAAAGGATATTAGCACTTGCTGTGGATCTAGTACACGGGTTATATGTTCTGAAGTATCTGTATTTCATTTTAATATAATTGGCTACTGGTATATTCAGAACTGTGGTAAACTGTATCATATAATCAATTCAGTTTCTTATAATCATTCGTGTTCATAAAATCGGGAAACTATAACACTTTGGAGGCAAAATAAAGTCCTGTTTCAGAAATTAGAAATGACCGGACTACTGAAAGTTACTTGTCGGGCATATTTTTTGGTTGGCGATTTTTTTCAGCCATTAAAAAAAACAGAAAATCCTAGAAGAGAACATAATTTTTCATATAAAATACTCTTTTCACTTATTCTAAGAAATCGAAATAGCACCATAAATTGTCAGACCTGGAATTTGACCCTTGCAGCAACTGTAGGGCAAACCCAGTGACCTTCTGCCACTACTGAGCGTGAACAAATGGGCTCATAAACGATTGTTAGTAACAGCATAACTATTCAAGAAACGTGTGATTCCAAAGGCCTGTGAGATCGTACGTGCCTGCACCCTGAGCCCCCAGAAGTCCTGCTCAGTTAGCAAACGAGAAAGTGCCGAACATGCTCGTTCGTTTGGGTCTTTCCGTTTCCTGCAAGGCCTTTTTTGGGACAAGAAAAACAGGAATATTATTAAAGCGTATGTGAAGTCCTGTGAGATGAACAGGTCAGCTAGCACCCAGCTAACTAGAGTGGACTTGATTTAACGCCGCATCTATGTTAGCTGGTTATATTGGTGGCCCAAGTGCTGCTCTCTGAGTTACTTTAAACAGTTAGCCTGTTAAAATACAGCTGGGCCTGCCTGCATTGAAAATATGAACTGTATGAGCTAAGATACATGTAAGTATCCTTTTATGCAACAGAAAATAGGAGGAGAAGGGATTTGTTGTATTGGTTGGGTAGGCCCCCAAAGAGCACGTCCCTTTCCCAAGAGTTTGTGCTCTGTGCAGCTCCACTAACTAGCAGGTGGCAAAAGACTCTAGAAGGTAGTCAGTCAAGTCTTAGTGTAGTCTGCTTTTAAACCATCACATGAAAAGCTGACTGTCCCCATCCATGCCTGTGGAAGATTAACATATGTCATTCCCTTTTACACACCAGCGCTTTTTCAACCCTTTTATGATTGGAGAACAGCTCTTGTAGCAGCTTGCCCTAAAGGTGAACCCATTCCTTATCAGTACAACCAAACCCAGGCTGGGCTAGTTACCAGCTAGGGTCAGTGTAGTCTGCACAGTTATCTTTTTCTCAGTGCCCACAGCCTCAGTCCATCAACACGCTCAGTCGGAATAATTTACGAATTACAGCATTTCTGCCCTTTGCACTAGCTGTCACCGCTAGATTCTGCGTACCTCTTCAGTCATAGCAAGATGCAGGGCTGTTTTTAAACTGTGATGTGCTCTAGTAAGTAGTTTTTTTACTTTTGACATTAATTCCTTGACCTCCTAATTTCAACCATACAGCTATATAGCTGGGGTTAAGCTGGTCTAGAAAGAGACGGGAGCCCTGTGACACTCTTTTTGTTTTAGCAGAATTCTCAAAAAGCAGCCAGCTGTGAAAGATAGGGAGATCTGGAGGAGTGTTTGCTGTGCTGTTCTTTTGCAGCCTCATATCACCCCACTTTGGCAACCTTTCTAGATAAAAGTCGATTTTCTAGCAGCCTGGTGATGATGAATTTAGGTGCTGACTAAGAAGGCAATCACAGAAGCAACTAAAGTATTCACTCCAGAAGAAAAAGAGAGGTGAAAAAAGGGCCCTAACCCAGCTGGGTCATTGGAATTGCAGAAGACATTGCAGAAGATCAGTGGTTTCCAGGCTAGGGGATGAGACCCAAGAAATGTAGCTCTCAGTTGACTGGTGAGTGGGGCAGCTCTGGTTTTGGGGGTAAGTCTACATAATATATAATACAAGTCTAGAGCAGGCAGAGCAAGGTAGGCAGCCGTTCTCCAGCTAAACTGGAAAAATGTGGTGGAATGCATGCCCGTTTGCCAGCATTTGTAAAGAATTTACTCAGCTGTAGAAGATGGGGAAAGGGGACGGTGATAAAAGCAATTGGGGTGATGCTTTTTGGTGAAATACTAAGTTGCTGCTACAGCTAAGGTAAATGCTGTGACGATCAGGTGCCCACCGAGGAGCCACCCCACAGCCCCATTACGCTTGCTGCGGAAATTGGCAGGTTTAACATTTCGTTTAGAAACCAGTAAAGAAAAATTGTGGAACGTATTGGCCAAGTGGTTCGGCAGATCTCGGAGCTGCCAGCTTTGCTTGCCTTGGCAGGCCTTAGGTGCCGTGACTCTGGGGCATCTCTCCCGCCCCAGAGCCAGGGATGCCGGAAGCTAGGGCTGATGCAAAGCCTCACGGCTGGGACAGGCTCTTTGAGAAGATCTTCTGTGAGAAAATTTCTGGCCAGCCCTACTTGGGAGCCTGCAGTTCTGGAGGGGAGTTTTGTTTTGTTTGTTTCTCCTTTGATGCGTTGTTCACCTGCTCTGACTCCTTTATGGGTGTGATGCTGAGCCTACGTGTTCAGTTCTCACTCCCTTTAAATTAAGGGGAGAAAATAAAGAGAATTGTGGCTTTCAATGAGCTAATGCATGTGAAGTGCCTTTGAAGGCACTGAGCACAATTCATGCTTTGAGGCCACGCCAGTTGTGATACAGATGTGGGAGAGATTGCTGGGGTTGCGCTATGTTGCTTTGAAAAGGGTTATTTACCCGCTCTGCAGGACAGTGTGCCGCTGCCTGGCACAAAGGTGATATAGCAAGGTGGCATCTTCCACCTGAAAAACAGAATGTTTTTCAGTTGGGAGGCAGATCACACGCAGAGGCACTTTCCTTGTAGAAGCAAGCAGCTCTTGCTAGGTGAAAACGTAGGGAAGCACGTTCGTTCCGGTTGCCGTAATTCTCACTGCATTTTAAATGAGCTGACGGAATATGTAAATGCAAGCTTTCTGTCGTTTCCTTCCTAATCTTTTGGGTGGCATTTGCGTGAACTGTTGAAGAGCTGCTCCGTTCCCCCCGCGGGTGGAAGGAGACGCTCTTGTCAGCTCCGTGCGTCGATGTTGGAAACGGCAGTGAGCTTCTCGTGGTTGCTAGCGAGGTGCTAGGCAGTTTGTGCCCCCTCGGCTTTTTTGAATCTTAAGCGCTCCCGTTGTTCGGTGGGAAGATAAGCGCCGTCTTTTCCTTTGTCATGAAGGCTTTGGAAGGATTTTGGTAGGTCTTGCCTAGAAGATTTTGCGCAAACAAAATATATTTAACGCAATTTGTAAATCTTGCCCCTGGCAGTATATCAAAAGGCTTATAAAAACGCGTGTGCGGCCTCCGTGGCTGCTTTAGGCATAGTCGCCGTTCTGCCGAGCGCCGTCGGCTGGCCGTGGATGCCCTGCTCTAGAGCTGCGATGCCCAAGAGCTTAGAAATTACGCAGAAGTGCAGATCCTGTAGAGCCGCTGCAAAAGGGAAGTTAAACCTGGGGAGGGTCAAAACGTTTATCGAAATAATCCGGTTTTGTTTGCTTCACGTTAAGTCCTTAAGAGGACTGACAGGTCCTCAGCTGCTCCTTACTGACGTTGTTGTTGCAGGACATAAACGCTTCCATGACAAACAGCACGGTGACGAGCAAACCGCCCGTAACGCTGCGGCTCGTCGTGCCGGCGAGTCAGTGCGGGTCCCTCATAGGGAAAGGAGGCTCCAAAATCAAAGAAATCAGGGAGGTAAGTCTCGAGAGGGCTGCTCGGTGTCCCAGTGCAGCCGTTTAAAGCCCGTGCCCTCTTCCACTGCCGTTTGCTAATCGCGTTATTGCAAATGTGTGCTGAGTGAAAGGCCTGGAAGAAGCCTTGCTGTGGGGGAAGCAGATGTCCAACGCGTCTGTACCCGTGTATCTTCCTTCAAGCTACAGACAGTATATGAAATTAAAACAAAAACAAAAGCAAAAACCAGCTTTGTAATACGTTAGTCTTTGTTCCGGCGTTCTGATAAACTCCTCCGGTAACTCACAGCTGGCGCTCGAATGCAGTTCAGAAAAGGAAAATGAAACGGCCCCCCCCTTGAAATCGATGCACAGTTTGGCAAAGCAGCAGTTTGGCAGCAGCAGTGGCTCTCCCAAGTTTCTTTTTAGGCCTAAAACCCCCCAGCAACGCTCGGATGGTCGCGGGTTTGAGGGTCACAGTCATCTCCTAATCCGTTAGAGCCTTGGCAGCCAGAGAGGCCCGCGTAGCTTTGGGGTGGCAAGGTTAGTACATCAAATGCTTGGGCTACCTCTTCATTTTTTAACTGATCTTCGTACTCCTTTCCTCTGTCTCCTTAATCTTGCTCTCTGACAGGTGACCTGATTTCATATACTCCAGTCCTGGAAAAGCCCTAGGGTTTTTTTTTTTGTTGTTAATACAGCCTTTGTCTCAGGATATCCAGTGTACCGTGCTAGCAACCCCTTTTTCTTCTAATCACAAAATACAAAAATGATCATACTACGTCCATTTAAATTTTCATATACACGCTTCCACCAACATAGCACATGCCAGGCTGAGGCTCCTGGGTTCTTCATCAGTCAAACAAGAAAATTAGACACATGCTAAGTTAATTAATGTAGGGAAAATCTAAACAGAACATTTCAGACAAAGGATTTTTGCTCTTTAGAAAGTGGTAGTATTTCATCTGCATTTATATTCATCCCAACACAGGATAAAATGTTGAATATCAAGCTCACATTCTGATCAGTTTTTATTTGGCAGTGTCAAAACAAAAGCTTTTGACAGGCTTTGCCAAAATGAAACTTACCTTTTTTTTTTTTTTTTCAAAATGTCGATTAAAGACAGTATGTTTCATTGAACTTCAAATTTTCATTTCAAATGTGACAAAAAAGCCAACTTACATTTTTCTACTGAAAGAAAAATTGATGAAGTGTCATAAATTAGTGGGAAAGGCTTTGATCAAAATGATATGTCCAGTTTTTGCTATGAATTGTTAGCTTATGCTAGCTGTGGAAGGAGGGGGGATCAGAGAGGGCAGTCAAGTTCCTTTCCCTATTGACTTTCAAATTCTTCCGAATTATTTTATTTGGATTCAAATTTGATTGTTCCGGGAGTTTTTCAACTAAGGTCCTTCTGACGGCTTAGTTTGACCTTTCAGGATTTGGTTTCTACTGGGCGAGGTCTTTCCTCCGCTTGTGTACGGGGAAGTGAGAGCATACTAACATACATGTGTTGTCTTTTGCAAACTCACAGAAAGATAATTGGGAGCCCTGCCACCTGCAAGTGGCCTGCAAGTAAAAGCTAGTTACAAATTAGATTTTTTTGTCTTGGAATTTTGTTATTTTATTTTATTATTTTTCATCAAAGAACCAGCGAGCTACAATCCCCTTTATTTTCAAACCTGCTTTTGGGATGTGCAAGAAAGGAGCCACCTGATGACACTGAGAGGAAGAAAACAGTATTTCTAGGCAAACATTAGGGTCCTAGGAAACACTTTCTCTCTTTAACTGCAAAAAACCTTTGTCAGAGAAGTTTATATTAGATGGAACAAAAGCCTGGTCTTTACTGAAGAAAGAGCCGCTCCTGGAGCGCTCTCTCGGAGACGGCACTGCGGCCACGAGACGCACCTTCCCTGGGTCCCCTGGGTCTCTCAGATGTCCAGTGGAGCTGTCACGAAGCAGGAATCAGGCTAATTTCTTAGCTGTGTTGAACAGTACCGCGTATGAGCGCGGACTGTGCTCTGGTGAGCGCTTAGCTGCAGATTTTACAGATTTTTTAAAATATTGGAAATCTCAGGCAAAACATGGGCTGAGAGCTTTTGGGACAAGGGTTGGCCTATGAATTCCATAGGGATCGGATCTGCTGGCCTGGGGGCACTAAAGGGCTTGAACGGCTATGCTGGTGAGTAGAGCCAGCCATTTCCAAAGCCATTAGCTACCCTTGTAGTACAAGGAAGTACAAGGATACGGTTCGACCAAAGGGGGCTTTTGAGAAAGGCTGGTGTGGCCTGAATTCGCACTGTATGTTTTCTTAAGCGTAAAGGCGATGGACAAAACGTTACCCGTTTTTTCATTGCTGACGTAACAGTTAAAGTCAAAGAATAAACAAGATTAGCAATGCATAAGCGCCTGTAGTATTTGGCAGAGTATTTTGTGCTAGATACGCCAATCCTCAGAGCGGTATGTTAAACAGCAGATACAATCAAACTGAAAACCAGAGCATCCATCTCTAGATGTGCTCCGAGTTCATCATCACGCAAGGCTCTGCACACCGATTGCATGGGAGATGCTCTTTTGTGTTCAGATGGCTACCTGGGAACAACATGCACACTTGCTATGCTATTCTCAAGACAAGATTATTGAAAAGAAAAGAAAAGAAAAACACAACAGATGATTGATGAAATTATGATGAAATTGCTATTCTGGTCTTAAACAAGAGCGAACACAAGACGTAAGCAGTAATTTAATCAGTCTCTGGAATGAAGAATAAGATGTGTTGTATGTGACCAGCAGAAAAATAAATTAACTCCTTGGTGACTGGCCCCAAATCAATATTTGCTAAAAAATCGGAAAAAACAACCCCCAAAATACTGCATCGCCCTAACAGTCTGGAATAGATTGTATTGTATATATGAAAATGCTAACTCAATATGAAATGTAAGTTTTTTATCCATTGATTGAGAAAATTTTTCAGGATTTTTGTGAAATAATACCAGAGATCATTTGGCTTCATGTTTATCTGTTTTTTTTATTTTTAACTAAGATACATTAGTGCCAAGATCAAATTAAAAAAAAAAAGGAAACCTGCTCATTACCTCCTTAGGTCCATTAATGAGCTAAAAGCTGATGATGTGCACATATTTAATCAGCAGTAATTATAATTTAGAAGAGCTCCTGCACCATCATGAGATATTCCAGAGTACGAAGCAACCTCAGGTTTCAGCCAGAGAAATGAAGTCAGCCGTCAGTGGATTAGGGAACCGGTTGTCTGCCATTGCAGCTCGTTTGATGAGCAGACCCTCTTCAATTATCAGCAATTTTTTTTTTCCCGATGTTTATTAGTTATTATAAAGTAGTGGTTTCCACCTTTTTCTTTCCTAATCAGTGTTGGCAGTTGTCAGAGGGGGTTACAAGTTTGCTTCGGAAACTCAGGTGACAGTTTGCTGCTTAAAAACAGCTCTTGGGAACCAACCTTCCCACAGTGGAAGCGTTTGCAGATCGGCTGGAGCAGACAAATCTGCCTTGTGCCAGAGCCCAGTTACTGCATCTGTGTGTGCGTTCGCACACATAGTTAACAGAAAGGACCAGGTTTAAGGTGGCTCCACCTCATTTCATCGGTTCGCAGCAGTGCACGCCTGGCTTTTAGCCAGCGCCGTCACCTCCCTGACGGTGATTTGCTCTCTGGTTTGTCTTTGCTGAAGTCCACAGGAGCCCAGGTGCAAGTGGCGGGTGATATGTTGCCAAATTCGACGGAGCGGGCGGTGACGATCTCGGGCACTCCCGATGCCATCATCCAGTGCGTGAAGCAAATCTGCGTGGTCATGCTCGAGGTAAGCAATCGCCGAGAGCATCTGCTCTCACCTGAGAGGTGTTCAAAACCATCATTTTCCCCCATGCTTCCCATGCCCTGGGTACCCCAAGGGGGCTGCGTGTCCTTGCCGTGTCCAGGATTTTGGGGGGGGCTCTGGTGCTCTGGGCCCGACCCAGTGTTTTAGAGCATCTCGTGCCCCTCCGAGCAGGCTCTGTTAACCACAGACAGGGGCTGTCCGGACATTGTCCAAAAAGACCCCCCAAAACCTAAAAAACTAAAAAAACCGATTTGTTCAGGATGGAATTCTGGCCCATTCCAAGAGAAGTATTTTCTTTTGATGCAGATTAGGGCAAAAAACAACTAGCTTTTCTTTTAAACAGAAATAACTCTGAATAGTGCCATTTACACTGTGTCAGGACTCATTGTTTCCTCAGGGTCACAACATTGCATAAGGCCAGAGTGTTTCATTTTGACTCCTTTTTTTTTTTTTTTAAATCTCTTAGATTCAATTATATAAATTAATTCATATAAAAATCTGGGCATTTTAATCCTGAGGGGAGGCTATGCTAAAAATGCCTATAGTTTTATACAAGTAGACTTCTCATAATGATAAAGTTGAATAGCAGTTTGAAGAAAACAAATCTCAGCAGATCAAAATGAAATGTTTTGACCTAGTAACCATATTTTTTGGCACAGCACATGAAGCATCTCCATTTTTATCATGTTTTCTGCTGGAAAATTTTCCGTGTTTCTTTTTTGTTGTTGTTGCTGTTGTTTTTTTAAACCGAGCCTAGTCAAAAGAGCTGTCTCCTTGTGATGTCTGACAGCCCCGCTGTTCCTCCTTCTTCGGAAGATGGGAGAAATGGCGGAATGTCGGATGCCGCAGTACCACTAGTGGCAACGCCTCCAAATGCCATACAGCCCTTGCATCAAAATGACATACAGCCTTATGCAAATAAATATCTAAAAATTAATCGATTCCCCCGTGTTTTCCTGGAAAAAGCGACTGTTCCTTCAGTTTTTGTGGGACTACTAGGAGGAAATAATTTCTTTATAGAAGGCAAGAAAAGAGAAAGATAGATATTGGAAAATAATTTTAGTCTGTTAGAGAACATAATAGTCATCAGCTTTGTGAATAGAGTGTGTAGTCTAATGTACAAGTGGCATTTACAGAAGACATAGTTATGTGCTGAAGAAGACGAGAGAAGCCGCTTCTCGAAGTCAGAGGCACAGTGATATTTTTCTGCAGAGCCTTTTTTTTTCTAACATAACCAGTTTTGACATAAGAAGTGCTTAATTTTAGAGTTGGGTAAATCGCAAGCAACGCTCTTCAAGAAGGCCCTGGCTTCACTACAGTTTGTTTCTTCAAACACTTAAAGAAGTTAGGAAATGAATGTGTTCTAATTGGCGGTATGTGTTTAGTGAACACTTCTGCTGAAATGGAGCTACTAATTCTATGGTATTAATTAATGGAAGTGTTACTGTTGTTATCTTTTTAAATGGCAGTTAATGCATTGAGATCAGGGCACCATTCAGAAGCCTGTTTTACAGACATGAGCTTGCTCTTTATTTATAAGGAGAGAGTCAACCTGAGCCAGGTATTTTCTCTTTGAGTCTCTGCCTTGGACTCTAGGGAATAAATTCCCCTCCTCTTTGTTGTAAAGCTCCTAGTTATGCTCCCACTGAAACTGGAGGGAATTCTCTCCAGTGAGTCAAAAGGAAGGTGGGATCAGGCCATTAACCTAAAACTGAGCATCTGACTGAATTGAGCTGATACAAAGTGAGAAATCTTGATGTGTAACAGTATAGGAAAGCTCAAGAAACAGGTTGTCTTCGGTATTTAACAGAGTGAGAACATAAGCCAGGTTCTTCCCGAAAGATCCATAAATTTCAAAATTGTGCCTGCGTTTCCCGAAATGCCTTGAAACGCTTAATGGTGCTCTACAGCTTCATCAGACCATTGTGGTAATGAAGCCGTAAGTTCCAGCACTGCCTTTGTCAGCCGTGCTGGCAGGGCTTGTGGCGTGTGCCCACGAAAGCAAGGACGAGCGGCCGTGGTTGTGGTGGAGGGACGGGTAGGTCGGGGACTGGGTTAGCTGCGTGCTTTGTATTTGGAGGTGACCACGGTAAGGAGAGATTTTTAATATGAGCTCTGCCTCATTCTGCATTTTGATCGCTTTGTGTTTCTGTCTGCAGTCCCCACCCAAAGGTGCCACCATCCCCTACCGTCCCAAACCTGCCTCTGCACCTATCATTTTTGCAGGTGGCCAGGTAAGAGCAGACACCATTTTGGCTTCAGCTGGAAACCACACCGTCTTGGCCCAACCTCAGCCGGCGCCTGTTAGTGTTCAACTTTTCCTCTTTTTTTTTGCCTGGTACAGTATTGATGTGCTTCGTCTGCTCTGTGTGTTGGTGGTCTGCAGAAAAGGAGAACACTGCATTACAAACTTAAAATTAAAACGATGTGGGGGGAGCATTTAATACACAGACTGAATAAATTATTCTGCGAAGAAATTATTTCAGTAATACCGTGGGCGCTGTCCCAGGGATTTTCTTGTAGATGTGGTTAGGCAGGAAAAAAGCCTTGCTGTTTCCTGGTGCATGTTGTCAGAAGTGTGTCACCTGGCAGGAGGAGCGGGTGGTTTCCTTGCTTCTCTTTCAGCGCTGTACAGTCGCTCTCGTCAGCCTTGTACGGTGAGCAGCAGAACGAGACAACGCTGTGGTGTCTGGTAGGTTAACAAGATTTAGAGTTAACTTCTGTAATCCAGAACTAGTTTGCTCTCCTGTCACTTGAGAGGTGTCCAAATCCGTTATGGTAGGAGTTGCCTTTTCACTCTTAAGTTGCAGCTCCGCCAGCGGTATAAGTAGTTCTGGCAACCTTTCAGCAGAGCACAAGCAGCGATCCAAGGGCAGGATGGCTCCGCTCAAGAAAGGCATGCTTCTTCTCTCGTAGCTTTCATATTTATTAGGACCAAATCATGCATTTTTTGTTAAAAATACATACACACATTATTATTTCAGTTGCTTAAAGTCCCTGAGGACCAAGCAGGAAGGGGCTTCTGAGGTTGCAGCAAATACATAAAGGCAACTGCAGACCTTCCCAGCGCGCAGCCTGCTTTACAACAACTGGAGCTCTCCTGTTTGTTTTTTAAATGGTGAAGGTCTGTTCCCCCTTCTTCTTAAACTGTATGAGTCAGGATTCTCCCTGGCTTTTAAAGCCTTGCTGCACACCCCGCGTGCTGGGCGAGTCTTCCTTGCCTTTGGATATCGTCCTGAAAGGGGCCCATGACACGCAGCTGAGACACGGGACTTGAATTTACTGAAAGCTCCTGCACATCTCGAATATATATCAGAGCCATTGCTTCCGACAAGCCTGTGGAGTGAGCTTTCTCTGTTGATTATTTTAGATCCTGTTTCAGTGATCTTCTATCCTGTAACTATATATTGTGTCTGCACTTTCATAATCTGGATATAGCAGCCATCAGTTCCTGATACCTGAGCCTTCTGCTCTTAGTTTTCTTTCGAATAAGAAATCGACTTCTTTACTGACCAAAGTTGAATTGAAATTGAAAATAATTTGCCAAAAATTGGTCTGTGACTGAAAGTTCAGGAAAAATTAGCTCAAGATATATATTAAGTTTATAATGCAGTGCTTTTCTTTAGGAGACGTATGTGAGTATGTAAACAACAGCCCGTGTTACCAGTGTGGTAATGACCACTGTCTTCGAAGACTGTCTCTGTGTATATGATTACTCAAAAATACTGCAGCTGTTCCCTACGGTGCTCTGAGCAGTTTGTATAAATAATTGAAAGCATCCTATTTAAAGGTCTCATAGTTCTCTAAAGTCTTGTCATCTTCAGTTTTATCAGTCCAAAAAAAGCGTTCTCTACTTTGTTAATGCAACCCCGTTGAGATAAGAAAGAGAGCGTGAGACATAAGCTTTCTGGCCGCTTTGACTCTAGTCCCTCACTTACTCAGGGACTTCTCAGGAGCTTAGAAAATGCTGAGGTGGGTTTGGGAGTCAGTACGGAAAGCATCTCAAGCGGGTGTCAAGAGTACCAAACATATTGCACGCTGTGTGGGAATTAATATTGAAAATAAAACTTTGTCGACAGCATTAAGTCCACCCAACCTTTTTGCTGTAGTATCCGAAGTTATTTTTCCATTCTCAATTATACTGTGGCTATGTTGAAATGTTTTCTTTTTTTTTCATGCTTGTATATCAAGCGATGCTAGCAAAATCCAACTTCTATTTTTTATTTAAACAGCTGGGGTTTCGCTGCTTGAAACATGGCTTTTAATTCTCTTGTGCTGCTTTGATGTTGCATTGCTTGACAAAACTGAAAGGAGGCTGAACGCTGTCCTGCCCTGCCCTGCTCTGCCCCTCACCAGAATCCAACATAGGGGGGGAAAAAAAATAAATGCCCAGCGCTCCTGCCTGACAGAAACAAACCGAAGATTTCTACCCGCTGTGCTGCGTTGCTGTTGGGATGGCTACTCACAGGGTGCCGTTTCGCTCTATGTCTCATAAGGGCTTTAAGTTTTGAAATGAAGTCACGTCGCTCCTGCCCTTGCTGATGCCAGTGCGTCAGCAGGAGAGTCGCCCTTGGCTTCGATGGAAGCAGTGCCGTGGCTCACGCGCTCGGCGACTCGCTGCGGCACAGGCGTGAGAGCCACCTCTGCCACGCTCGTGCTTGGCCTGCCTGAGCCACGGGAAGGGCATGGTTCCTCCACCAAGGAGTGACACAGCCAAAGACAGATTTTTTCAACCCAAGGCAGTCAGATGACCTTCTGGGAGCGTACGAAGTGAAGGGCATCTTTGCTACTAGGAAAGAAAAAAATCTTAAGACCCATCTTGCCCACGCTGCCTTGATGGTCTTCATTGTCAACCAAATAAAAACTAGGCTGAGCTCTGCATCGGAATTATTGCAGGGATTTCCCCAGTTTTGCTTGCTTCCTCCTATGTACACCTGGAAGCGTGCAGGAGAGAGGTGATGAGGGAAGCGGACAAGCCTTGTTAGGGTCGCTGGTGATTTTTTTTTTTTTTGCAGGGGTTTCTTGCTGGTTCACACTTCGGTAGAAGATACTCCTGCTGGATTTGATGTAAAACCAGGATCAGACTGGACATCTCTGATCCAGCACAGAGGCCTAAAGACCAAATTAATGCTTTACAGACCTGTTATTTGCTCACAGATTTAGCGCCTTTTTCCAAACGTAGCATCTGTGAGGCCGCTCCGGTGCTCAGCCACGTGCACAAAGCCCCCACTCAGCAAAGCATTCGCTTAAGCTTGTCCTCGTTTGGTAACACACTTAAACATATGCTTTACTTGCTTGCCTGCTTAAATATGTGCTTGCTTAAGACCCACTAATGGCAGTTTTGCTGGATTGGAGCCTTTTCCTTTCATTTTTAGACTGTTTATAATGGCCATGCCCCGTAAACGAGTGCAAGTATGTACGCCCGTGAGCATCCTGTTGAGCTCAAGAGCGTACTTCTGCCTCAAAACCACTCATGTACATAATGTTTGCTGGATTGTGGCTTTGTTTTATAACTAATTTGAAAACTAAATGAAATGTTTCCTCTCCAGAAGGGAAATTCTGCTGCAGAAATGTGCATTAAGCAGTTGGATCGTTAAAGGTTTTAATATCCAAAGTCCATTAAATGAATTGTCTTTATCATTTGCGGAGGATTCATTACTTTCTAAGAGGCCTTTTGTCAAATAAGCGTTTAGCAAACTAAGCTAATCGGCTCTGTGCCTGTTTATAATTCTCCCAGTACAAATATTTATACGTTATAATTTGTCCTTCTGCTTTCCTGCCTGTCTTAAGCACAAGCCCTTGAAAGTTGTTCTGACGTGCCGTTCCTTTTAGAAAAGCCCTACAGGATATGATGGAAAATTATATTTTATGTAGTTTTTTTTCTATAGTTTTTCTCTGTCGGCTGTTGAGCAGAGCCGGCAGGACAGGCTCATGCCAGGCCTGCCACGGCGTCCTGCCCGGCAGTGGGGCTGCCAGCGAATGACGCCAGGAACCGTACCCCGAGCACTCCTCTGAGGGTGCACAGAGCTGGATTTGGGGTGGATGTTTGGCTTTTTGTGCAATGTAAGAGCCTGCCACGATGGGGGGTCCCCGTCCCGTCCCTCCCCAGCTCCCCTTGCCGTGGGACTGGCCGGGGAAGGGATGCAGAGCCTCTCGGTGTCGGGCTAGCGATATCAAGCAGCACAGGACAATTAAGCCCCTCTCAGCGTTCAAAAAGAAGAAAACAGCGGCATTAGCTGGGGAACCGGCAGGACTTCTCTGTAGCCTGATGGAAAGGGGACTGCTGTTGGCCGGCCTGCCTGACCCCTGTCTCCCTTGTGCTTGTTATTCGCAGGCGTTTACGATTCAGGGCCAGTATGCCATCCCGCATCCAGACGTGAGTCCAGCGCATGTGAATTATCCCCTTTTTCTTTCTCTCCCTCTTATTTGTTCTGGGCAACATGTACTTTCTGCAGCTAACAGTAAAGCCGTGGCCTAAGGACGCCTTTCCTTAATAACATATAGTTCAGGCCAGCGTGAGCTGGGCTGAAGCTCTTTATCATCTTGTGTAGTAATTGTGAGAAAGTACAATGGCCCAGGAACAAATGCCAGTTATCTTGGTCTTTTTTTGCATGTGATATATTTGAGTTCTTTTAATATGTAATTCTACAGATAATTAGTTAATATTAACAATAGCCATTACATGTAATAACAGTAGAGATGTCATGTATAACCAGTTTCTTTTCCTCTACAGTAGATTAGAATGAATGATTAAACCTTTTTTTTTAATATAATTTTAATTAATCCAGTTTTAGAACATGTAAGATGGTTTCTCTGCTCTGAAATAATTCCATTTGATTGGTTAGTTCTAATTTCCCATCCTGCCCTGCAGTTGACCAAGCTTCACCAGTTGGCTATGCAGCATCCCCCCTTTACTCCCCTTGGGCAGACCACCCCTGGTTTCCCTGGTACGTACCCGTGACCCCCTGGGGATGTCCTTCTTCTTAACAGCTTTGTTTCCCATGGTCATTACATCATTTTAGTAATAAATGTGCGCAATGACCAGTGATCCTTTTGTTTTCACACATTAATCTTTGTTCTTGTCCCCCACCCCGTGCCTCTTGTTACAGTTCCTTTCGTCATTACTAAAATGTCGTGCTTTGTTTGTTCCGTTCATTTAATCAAAACCGCTTAATTTGTGCCATTGGCTAAAAGCTCCGAGTTTCTTTTGTTCAGTCCTTGTCAAGTTATTATGCACTATACAGGATGTACCAGTTGGTATTGGGTGAACGACTTTGGCCTGTGTCTTCTCAAAAGTTCCCAGTTTGGTAGCATGTTTCATGAAGAAGCAAACATAGCAGACCTGTATGTTCTTGCAGTCTGGAAATACTGATTTAAAAAATTACCACATGCCGAAACTGGAATTCCTTGCAAGTGCCTTAACAGGATGTGCAATCTTCACTGCTGGGACAAATCTCGCTCTTCCTACTCGAGGAGATATCATCTCGCGTAATGCAGCAGAAATTTAGTTCACTTAAGGACTGCAAGAGCTGGTCCATACTTGCTAAAGCATCTCAACTAAAGCTGACTTTTCTATTGAAAAAAGAGAGCTCAAGTGACATAACCCTGCAAGAAATCATTTTGCTGTACTTCAGTACGCATGGGCTTGGCAGCTAAGAATTATATGACAAAGAGCTGATATACTGGTACATGTTTTGTATGGCAAATAACATTTTATCACATACATCAAATTTTATGAGCAACTTGATCAGTTACAGTTTTATGTTTGATGTAAAATAAGCATACACCATTCTTAATTGAATGTAAACTTAATTAAAATGTGGGCGAGCCTCCTTTTTTTGTAAGATTATTTCTTTTCCATCTTTTCTGGTGGGAAATGCATATTTTTGGCAGCCCTCTACACAGTAATAGTGGAAAAAAAAAAAGAGAAACTACATTCAAAGTATTTTTTAGTTTCTGTATGGTGTATCTGATAAAATATCTACAAGTAATACTAAATTGCCTTTCCTAGCTTTATATTTTCCTTATTCTTGTCATTAACATGCCACTCCTTAAGCTTCTCCTGGTTATATTTGTGAGATGTACGTTTCTGTAATGTTACTATGTGCTAGAGCAGTAAATCCATTTCTCCTAAGCGTTTTCCTTTTGTCCACCCAATTTAAAAACAAATGTATGCAGCTTACAGTATTCTGTTCTTTTCCCTTTAAAAATTACCCTTCCCAAAATTTCTTCAGGAACTAATCCCACATGTAATTTCCAAATTCTCCTAGTTTTTTCCTCATCTGTATTTTAATGTATTGATTTTTCTTTTCACATATCTGTATAGTTTGTTTTATTAATTTTCAATCTGATTTCCACTATCATTTTCTGTACTTTAGAACTCTTGGTAGACAGGTCAAATTTCAGCCATCCCTTAATTTCTGAATTAATGCTTTTAGGAAAAATGTCAAAGACTATTTTTAGGTGAAACCCTTCATTTCTCTAGAAGTTTTTTTTTATAACCCTGTGGAACCTCATGTGACATTTGTTATTTTGGTGGGTTAAAGGTTAATTTAAAATAAGGCTCATTTAAAATTAGTCCAACCCGCTGAGTTTTGCCTCTCTTGCTTTCCTTTCTGTTTCGCTAGCACTTCTCTACTCTTCTTTGCTCCTCTCTTTTCTTTCCATATGTTTCCTTCTTTGAAGTATCATTTGTCGTGTCTTCCCCTTTTTGCAAAGCGCTGGTGTAACGTTTTCCCTCTGTCCCTAAATAGGACTGGATGCCACCACTCCAACCAGTTCCCATGAACTTACTATTCCAAACGATGTAAGTGGACCAATAGTCCGTATCGCTTTTTCTGTGCCGCTGTGGGCAAAAATCTCTCCTCTGTGGTTTTATATATATATATATATTCATATATATATGAATGCCAAGTTAAACAGCACTTTTCTTGAGCTCAAAAGCTACCCCATTTCTTTAAAGGTGCAGTATAAGCGCTTATATAAAACCAGGCTAAAAAACATTCCTGCTCCGTGAACCGTCGACTGACTGCGATCGGCAAACTCGGTCGCCCTAAGCAACGCGGTGCTGAATCTTTAAACAGCTACTCAAAGCGCCTAAGTGATATTGTGCATGCCGTATAAAAATATCTTCCAGTTTTATTCTCTTTCCTTGCAAACAGAGGTTTTATCAGTGTTCATTATGAATGAGTCACATGGAAAATGGAAGATTTCCCCCCTAGTAAAAAAAGCTTTCAAGCACGAATGGGCTCACAAATAATGTCATTGTATTACTTAAGAGATGCTTGCAATATTGTGTAAGCCCTATTAAACTCAGTGGCAATGATTTACAGAAAGAAAAAAATACAAAACAACAAAGCAGCAGCAAAGGTAAATCTTTTATAAGTGCTTGGGATTTGGTACGCTTGCTGTTACTTAAAGGATGTCCTGCTGATTTGTTACTACCTGCTTTATAACCCAATTTATATGCCGAGAATTTTATGAGAGCGCACTCTCTATTCCTACAGTGCAGGTTTTTGTAATCTCGCTGCCTGGCAAATGTTGTTATTGGCATTGGCAGTATAAGTCCAGGGTAACTTTTCTGACTTCACTGGAGCCTTTTGGGGTTGATACCGGTGAAAGAGAGAGAGAAAGTCAGCCCTGTGTCCTGTAGTGCAGTAGAAAAGAAAAAAATACCTGTTTCTCATCTAGGAGGTGTGAAGTGCCACTGGCAAAGCCACCGGCTCGATGAGGAGCAGATGTGCTTCGGTGTCTTGTTTGCAATGGAAGACTTTTCTAGCTGCACAGTGCCTGTCTTGCTGTTGTTGCTAAAGCAACAAAAACAAGGCCAGAATGGGGCTAGGCTTAGAAAAAACAGCCTGCAGAGGTGCTGCAAACGGTGAAATGGAGTTAAGTGGTTCGTATTGTGCGTGCGTGCGTGTGTGTGTGTCCGGTGCTGTTCTTTCGTGTGGATGTGGAAGGACGGGGTCTCTGCGAAGGCGTTACAGGCTCCTTGGGAGCTTTTATTATTTTGTGGAAGGGGGTAGTAGCTTCCCTTTGCATCTCCTCAAGGCAGTTGCTCTGCCCATGCTTTGGGCAGGCGAATTGGGTCTCCTGGCATAGCCGCACATGCTGGTGTCCGTCTTGCCAGCTCTCACCCAGCGGTGGGGCAGGTAAAAGCAAATCTATGCGGTGCAGACCCCTCAGCTGGGCTGGCGGTGGGACAGGCAAAGTGATGCTTTGGCCCCAAAGTGATGCTTTGACCCTTGGTAGTCGTGGGTCCCAATTATCCCATCCCTCAAAATTGTTTTTTGTCAGCACTGTCTAAATTACGAGTAAAGAGGCACCTACTCAGGGGTCATTGCATGCTCTGCACCAGCGTGACCCTCAGGGAGGGAAGGAAGGTCCTCTCCTAAAAAGCCACATCTCAGCCTCAGTAGTGTCTGCTCTGGCTTCTGCTGGCAGTGCTTGGGCGTTGGTGCAAGCAGGAGGCCAGGGTGCATGTGGGTCACTTTGACAGGCAGTGCCACATGCTGATTATTTATATGTTTAAAGGTGTTAAGGCAGTGACCGAAATATCTTTTCTCCAGTTAACAATTACTGTAGTAAGGTCACGGTGCTTTCCTCAGACGATGTGCTGAGAATTGCAACTAACCTGTTGCTAAATGACAAAGAGATACTAGGGAACAAAGGAATGCATTTGACCAAAAGCTTTTTTCCATACACCGAAGGCCCAGGCTTTCCCTCCAAAGAGTGAATTGAGAAGATTTGCCTTCCTAGGTTTTGTTAGAACTTCCTGGGTGTCTTCAAAAAGAGAGCGGAGGGGACATTTCCCCAAGTCCCACTTAGAAATCACTTTCCTCTTTATCCTGTATCTCCTTTTCCTCCTCATAACCCCTTATTGGGACATTTGGTTACTCCCACCTCTGAAAAGAGAGCATTAGCCCAGCATTGCCAAGAAACTTCTGCTGTACCTGATGGTCCCCACTTTTGACTTCCAGAGTGGGCAATCCTGGTGTTTCTATGCTAGAAAAGTTGAGAAAATGTTGGTGCCACTTGCGTTACTTAATTTGACTTGCTCCTGCAAAGGGACTAACGGTGGCTGCTGCAATCCTGAGGCCAGCCTGCGGCTCTGCCCCTGCGGTAAGGCCGAGTCCCGGGCTACGGCCAGGCCACAGTGCCCTGGGGTTTGGTTGATCATATTTTCCAAGAATCTAAGAAAGTGCATGAAGCAGAGTGAGTGCCCTTAGCTCTTCATGGAAGTGATAGAGAAAAGATTGCTCTGATTATTTAATTACCCAAAAAGGAGTGAAGAGCATAGAAGATACTGTGTGCCAAAGGTATGTAATTGCCTGAGCGCAGCTATCCTCCAAAGCAGGCGAGCTTTTAGCTCTGGACTCCTCTTCCAGTAAGCATTGCTTGTTTGCCTTGCTTTCGGTGCTGGGATCTTCTCCAGCAGTTGTGGACGTTACACGTTGTAACTAAGTGTGTTTTATACAAATCCTAGTGCTTCCACCACTCTGCTAGATAGAGAGTGACAGGGAACAGAAGGGATAGTTTCACTGGGTGGAATGGATTGGGCACAGATGTTTTAAGGTTTTTTGTGAAAAAATGGGGCCTTTGAGAGTAAGTGAGCGAGCCAATAACTGAAAATTCCCCTTTATTAAAAATGAGATATATTTCCCATATATGCGTGAGAGACAGGCAGGGACAAGTAACAGGAAAACTACTTTTTCCTCAGAAAACACCAAGAAAAACTTAAGAAAGCTATAAATCTGCTAAATACTGCATAGAAACAGAAATGCAAATCCATCTAAGTTGGAGATGGTATGCTGAAGCACCAGCTGTGTTTTCTCACGGAGTTAGAACTACTTCCCTGCAAGTGACTTAGAGGGACCCCGCGTGGGTAAATGCTCTCAGAGTAGCTTACAGCAAAATCCAGCGATGGCTCCACGTAGCCCTCCAGGAAGGTCAGGATTGCGCTTCCTCCTCCGTGGGTATTCCCAAGGGGGAACTGGTCTCACATTTTTGCAGAGCTTGAGATCATTTCCTGCAGAGCACGAAATGGCGTGAGCCCTTAAGGCGACCGCGAGGCCAACTTCTGACCCTGGTGTGGCTTCCAACCAGGCTGCTGTTTGAATGTTACAAGAAAAGTGTACCCCCCTTCCAATACGTTTGCACGTGGCCTTATTTTTGTCTTCCTCTAATCTAAGAGGATGTCATTTGAGTCCTCAAGTAGACCTGTCCAGATGAGCTCAAGAATCAGTGGAAAGATTACACAAGCTCAACAGCCATCAGAAGCGAAGTGAGACCGCTTGTGGACCAAGGCACTGTTTAGCGTTAATAAGAATTTCTCCCCAAAGCAGCTACTGCTCCGCTTAGGGAGCAGGGTGGGAATGGACACGGGGCCCTCAGTAAATTGAAACGCAGACAAATCTGCAGATCTGGTAGGTCACATGCAAAGAACAACGCTTGTTTCTGCAAATGTCATCTCAGTTTTCCGTATGCCTTCTTACAAAGCCTGTGAAATCAGTGTAGTTCAGATTTTGCATTATCCTTGAAAGGAAAGTGAGGTTAATTGTTATTATTGCTTTTTAAGAGGCAGGGAGTATTTAAGCATCTCTTCCAAGGCCCTACAGTAAGTCTGCAAAGAACTGTAGTCATCCCTCAAGAGATTATCACTCCCTGTAGAGTCGTCTGCCTCTGGCATTTCTAACTAAAAAAAACCCCAAGAGTCTTGTCAGTGGAAAAACCCAGGGTGCGTAAGTGACAGAGGAGAGAAGGGTGACGACTGGCAGCAGCAAGCAAAAGACTCGGAGTATATCTTTATGAGCAATAACCGAGTCTCTTTCGTAGGGAGTTTTGCTTTGGCAGCTGGAGTAGAGCTAATGCGGAGCCTTTGCCAGAGTCCCTGGGCTTGCTCTGGGCTGGCAGCAGGTAGCAGAGGGGCCCACGTGTTCCTCCACGGTTGGCTCCTGGGCTAGAGACAGCAGGCGCCAAGTTGTAGAGCCTACTTGGCCCTTTCTACCAGTGCTAGTGGTTTTTTACCAGTATGTAAATATCTATCTGTATAAAAAAAAACCACGTGAGCTTGATGCCATCTCCTATGACAAGCGATGCCCTACTGCACTGGACGTTGATCACAAATGTCAGACTAAATATCTGATCTCTCCCACTGCTGCACAGAAATAACGCAGTGTGGTGGGCACAGGCGAACAGGCGAGGAGGCAACACAGCTGTGTTTTAAAGGGTATTTAGCTGAGTTTCTTTGTGCAGATAATAGATTTACTTTTATTATTCGGCTTTATCAGTGACTTCAGCGTTTATGGTGGGCACGGACAGAAGGGAGCGCGGCACGACCCTGAAGTGGCATGACGTAGCAGAAGTAACTGTCCCTAGCAGCAGCGTGTGGCAGGGTGGCACAGTAGACCTCCTTCCTGTCCCTCCCTTTAGGAGTCCAGATTCCTGATTCACTCCTTTTTACCTTAGTACTAGGGGAATTTTACTGAAGGGTAAAGGAAAACTGGAGAAAGGCAAAACGGAGAATCCATTTTAGATTTTTTTTTCTTTTTTTGCGTGAAGAAAAGTGAGGTAGACTAAAAGAGGAGAAAACAGGTCATAAGTGGTGTGGCGAATGTGAAAGGGGAACAGTTTTTCAGTGGTGCTCACAGTACAAGAGGGAGAGGGGATCAGTGGAAATTTGGAGCTGTAAGGACAAATGGTTATTTTTATATCTTGACTCTTCTTTCATGCAGGCCAACTTTATCCCTTTTTTTTCTGGAGAACTTTCTCCTTTTTTTTTTTTTTTCCGGCTGTGCGTGAGAGTCAGGCTCACGGTATGCTGAGCAAACAGGTGAACGTCAAAAATAATGCAATGCCTTAAGTCCTTGAAAAATATTACATGTTACTGTCCTCCTCATTCCCTAACCGTATCTGTTGAGTTTGAAAAGCAGCGAATCCCTGTCTGTACAACACACAGCATTTCATGCAAGACTTTCAGAGTTGGAGGAAGCTTGCTTTTTGTTGCAAGGGACTTTTCTGGGATTGAAGTGCACATAACCTGCCAAAATATGTGAAACAGTCAGCTGAAGAATGACAGAGTGGGCAGCTGATGGCATTAGAAAGATCAGTCTTGGAAAGAGGAACATGCGTTTGGATGCAATCTGACGTGACTTTTCAGAGCAAGGCAGGCCAGGTTTTATTATGTAGAACCAAATATCCAAGGCCCGACTGATCAAAGCGTTACAGATGAAAACCAGTTCCTTGGACTTCTTCCAGAAACCAGCCTCTCCTGAATATTCAGATATTGCACAACTTTGAACATAAGTAGTATGGCAATATGTGAAGGGCTGGGTATCACAGATGAAAGCCCAAGCACTCACACGTCCCTGCGCTTCCCACGTGTATGCTGCACAGGCTGGTGCGACCATGTAGCGCAGGTCATGTCATGTCCTACAGAGCGTGCTCAAGCAGCCTGTTACCACAGGAAAAAGGACAACTTTGGAGAGCTTCAGACTGGAATTAGGATGGTGCCCTTTTCTTCCTGTCAAATATGATTTTAAGGTACCCTGTGCCAAAGGCATTGACAAGGCCTCCAGGGTCAGCCCAGCCCATAACAGGACTCTCAGGTTTCCTATCTGCATTGCAGATAAGTGTCATAATCAGAGTATTACTGAAACAGGTTCTTCCAGATACCTCCATCAACATCATTATCCTTAACCTATCTGGACAGAATCTTTTTGCTACCTCACTCGAATTCATTTATGTGATTGCAAGTTCTTCCTGCTGAGCCACAAGGGTTAGAAGGATCACGGGAAGCCCCCCCGTCCCGTAAAAATGGCAGGCTCCTGGCTGACCCTGCAGGTGCCTTCACCAGACTTGTTGAAAAAGAGAAGTGAAACTGCAGCGTGCTCATAACTTGCCTGAAGAACCGGCAGAGCCATGCAATTCCACTGCTTTGAACCCCGCAAACACCTGTAGTCAACAACAGCACTGTCTGCTCACTGGACCACCTCGAAAGTCTTCTAAATGATAACAGCATGACTCGTATTTTTAATACCAAGTAATTGTACTAGATTTCAACCCTTTTGCTTTGGACAGACTTCAAGGGATAAGTACAATCTACATTTTTCTGTTATTAATATATATAAAATATATAAAAATATATATGTTAGGATATAATCTGTTACATCAACCAGATGCATATTCAGACCTGGCATCTGTCAGTGGACTCTGAAGGTACCAGAGCTGCCAGAATTGCTGCTTCACTGAGCCTAAATCCTGGGCACAGGTTAACAAGATCGTCCATATCAACAGATGGATTATTGGCCAAAAGCTTCAAGATTGTGACCTTCCAGAACAATGAGCCCCGGGTCTTGGCAGAGGGAAATACTGACAGCCTCCACTAACTGTACACTGACTGCACTCCTGTTGGCCATCCCAAGCCAATTTCATATCTCCGTGAACAATTGTAGCTAACAGGCAGGTAAAGATGACCCAAGGTTTTTTTTCCACCAGGCCTCTGTTCTGCTTCCACAGCAGTAGATGCTTCAGACCAGATTTGGGAAAATTATATTTATAGTATGACATGCAAATGATTCATGGGAAGAAAAACGTGGAAATCCATCATCAAGTTTTAACAGATCACAGTGCGTCTAGTGCTCTCAGCTTTGGTGCACAGCATGCTGTGGAGGGGCTTGCTTTCTTTTCATATAATGATGGCCTACAAGGATGCCGAAAGCCACCATGACTGGCGTCGCAGCTGCCATCTGTGCTCTAAGTGCTCTTCTCTCCTGCTTCACCTTAGCTGCCTGTGAGCCATGGAGGCCGGTGAGCGTAAGGTGTAGCAAGTAGATGTCTAGGGAACCCTGTGCTGATAATTAGTGTATGTATACGTGCTCGCATGTGTGCACAGAGAAATCCTAAAGGTCCCCACTCTTCACCACAGTGGTCAGTTCGTAAAACAGCACTTTTACCCCAGGCTACCTGGGAGTATTCACGGTTTATGTTGGTCTGTCATAACAGTCCCTCAGCAAAAGGACCCGTCTCCTTATCCGGGCTCCAAATTTAACGTGGTCAAAAGTGAGTCAAAGCTAAAGATGTAATATTCAGCTCCCAGTTCCACTAGGTCAGTAAGAGCCAGCAGCTCCCTAGCAGAGTCCCCTAGCTGCTGTGGTAACTACTTTTTTCCCAGCTAATCCAGCAGACTTACCTCCTCCACAGTCACGTCCCTGGGAAGTATCAGCATCAGCAAGTTCCCCATCCTCACCACAAGGATCTCAATGAGGCGCGTAAAGGCAGAGGCATTGGCCCCTGGCAGAGGCCGTATACTAACACAGCTCCTCAGAATAAGGAGTTAAAAAAGGCACTCCTATTTAAATGGAATGGGAAAAATCTGTGTGTGTGTTTTTTTAAAACCCATTTTTCTCTCCCATGCACACACTCTTTGTCTTCTCTGTCTGCTTTGGCTAAGGGGCTCTCTATTTTGGCAGCCTGTCTGTCACTGAGTGTAACGCAGATAGATAGTACCTATTTTTTTGTTTGTTTTCTTTTGATGAAATGTCTGGACAGTGTCTTGGACAACAGGAATCACTTTCTGGCCAGAGGCTCAAAGTACTACAGTAATAGAAACAACAGTATGTCAGGAGGAGAAGCAGTGGAGAGGGTGGGAGGGCAAGGAAATCTCAGCATCTTTGCATATTTTTCTGCCAAACTGGCAGAAAAACGTCCTTCCAGTGTCAGCATTCCAGGAGAGCAAAATTGTCATTTTCTCCTGGTTCTGGGCGTTGCTGAGTTTGGTAGTATCCAGCCTGCCTTGCCACAAAGCAGAAGGCTGGCCGCCTCCTCACCAGTGGAGAAACCACATCTCCACATCAGCGGCTGGCTTGGTGCTCACTCACTGTTTGGCTGCCGGAGGAGCAGCTATCACACTCCCCTGTCACCCCCCGGCAGCTGCAGTCCTTACGGATAGTGTTAAAATACTTTTTCAAAATGTTGCGGACACAGTCCAAGTGCTTGTAACTCCACCGAGAGCATTCAAGCAATCTTTAAAAGACTGTTTAGTGACAAGGGTAACACCAGTGCAATTTTACGGGACCGAGGGGCGCGCGCACACAGGCTCAGTTTTAGTCACAAAATGTAAACTTTGTTAAGCTTCTGTAAAGGAACGCAGTTACACTGGGAACAAATTCCAGTCTTTGCTTAATTCTGCCTTCAGTTACATGGCTGTAAATCCCACTGATTTTAATGGCGCGGTGTCTGGCCGAGTAAGGACCAAGTTTGCCAAGGAAGGTTGAGGACTAGCAGCCACACTAAACTGGTGCAGTGCAGCACTGATAGTGCTTGCTATTATCTGACTCCCAGCTGCTGTTCTTGGCTGGAGATTCAGACCGGGACAATATTTTGCGTTCATCAGCGCTACGACGTGATGCCGTTTTCAGCCACAGAAGACAGCGAAATAATCTGTGATGCTGAGTTGATACATAGCCCTGTGAGCAACAAGGCCTGAATGACACAAGTATGAACATTGAGCTGAAAGACCCTGCTAGTTATTCCTACCAAACAGCACAGCAAAAATCTTTTGTTTTGCTCCTGAGTCTTTTCATAACCATGTTTTTATTTTTTTTATCAACACTACAAATAATTGCAGTAAAATGGTTTTTGCTTGTGTCTGTGGCACTAATCTCAGTCTCTGTCCCGCTCCAGTTAATAGGCTGCATTATTGGCAGACAAGGCAGTAAGATAAATGAAATCAGGCAGATGTCAGGAGCGCAGATCAAGATTGCTAATGCCACAGAAGGCTCTGCAGAACGACAAGTTACAATCACAGGATCCCCTGCAAACATCAGCTTAGCACAGTACCTCATTAATGCAAGGTAAGTTTGCTTTGTAAGTGATATGCTTCTGCAAGGTTGCTCTGTCTGCTCTCCAGCAAATGTCTGTCCTGGATAGATCCAGGAAGTTGCTTTGCAGTGTCTGTTTTGCAGAGTTTTATTCAATTCCTATCTATTTTTAAAGCCTGTATTAGTAGAACCTGTGTTTACTGTTGGTTTATATGGAAAGCAGCTTAATCTGGTACAGTTCCAGGTACATTTTGGTTAACAAGAGCTCAAAATAAATCTGAATACTCACATTTGTATTCACCGGAACTACAGGGCGGATAAATTAAATGACAATCATAAATTCTTTAGAAACTAATACTTTTCGCAGAACCATTTTGCTGTCCTAAATGGCAAATACAGTGAAACAGATTGCAAAACAGATTTAATTTACTAGCTGGAAATTGCCACTCAGAGTTGATATTAAACTGACATTTGGTTGCTAAAGAGGCACAGGATTTATTATTTCAGAGACAGCACCACAAATTTGTAAAAAGCATGCCTTAATGAGGCAGGGGGAGACTGTCTGCTTCCCCACTTTTCAGTGCCAGAATTGAAACTGGCCGCTTAGTTAAGCCATTGAGACAGCTTAAGTCTCTATCAATTTTGATACGCTTATTTAGAAACATAGTAAAACGGATGCCACTTTTATTTGCAGTTATCCTGAAAGCGCCACAGATATAGTGCTGTATCATAAATCTATTTGTAAATGGTGTTCTGAGGCAATGTATTGGCGGGGAGAGTATCTACTTATTTTACAGCTTTTTCTCGAAATATTTTGTGTTTAACTATGCTTGCTGTTCAGGTGGTAGAAACTGTGTGATTTATATGGTGCGTTGTAGTCATACCAGGTCTACAGTCTTCTGTGGTGCCACCACCTCTCCCCCCCCAGTTATGTAGCATGCCAGTAGAAGCCACCGTAGAGATCATAGTACGGAAAAGGTTGTTTGTGCAGCTGTGCGTTGTGACCAACAACATACTGCTTTTCATAGTTCAATTTGAAAGCAGTTTCCTAGGGAAAGATGTATTTAGGGGTGGCGTCATGACGCCTCAGACAAGCCATTGCCAGAATCCTAAAACAACCTACAGCTCTTTTGATTTATATTCTTTATAGCAAATACAAGTCACTTCCTTAAGCCCTGTAATCAAATAAAAATGTGTTCCCTCCTTTAACCCTTAAGGATATGTTCTTCTCTTGGTGTTCAGGGATTCCCCACACATCGAGACGAGAATAGAGCCCTTCACTTTTAGTTGCACAAACACCACATGGCATGCATCTGGATCCCAGAAGATAACAATTTAAGATCTTGAAGACAGCTAAAGCATGCAAATAAAGTAATGCACTTATTAATGGAGTTGCAGTGAGCTGCTCACCAGAGACAGAAACTCTAGTGAACAAACCTCTTTGACTCACTTAGAAAAGCCTGTGAACTCTCACAATTCTGTTTATTACTGTTTAACAATTCTTGTGATGGAATGGGATATATGAGGTCCTTTAATATACTTTTGCGAAGAAGAAAACTTCTCAGCAATCATATGCCATGGATACTCTATCTATCTAACTATACCCTGGGAAACCAGAAACAAACTATTCTGTTCTTGTTGACTTTCTAGCTAGAAGTCATTTGTTACCATCATCGACAATAAACCATCATATATTATTATGTACCATATGTTGAAACTGTATTTAGACAAAGTGACTTCATTTGTAAATGAGGACTCTTAAAGCAATGTGTAATAAATTAAGCTCTAAGGTAACATAGGATATTAAGGTGGCCTTTTCGTTTTAGGGAGTTCTCTTTTCCCAAGAGAAATTCTGTCCCACTAGGTGCCACCACAGCAGCAGCGCTGGTTTGCAGTGGCACCAGGGGAAGAACCAAGGACGTAACGTTCATGCGAGAGGTCTGGTGTAGCTGTGGTTCAGGTGCTTGGGCAGGGTTTCGAGAGGGAGAGCTACGCTGCCGCTGCCTGTACGTGCAGGGACGCAGTGTCGGCGTCTGGAGTCATAAGGCCTGAACTGGCACAAGCCCTGCAGGCTCTTTAAGATGTTGGCCTGAAGTGAACAGTTTTGGGGAAGAGCCGAGTCCAGTACCTAGACTTACTTACCCAGTTATATTTTGTTATGTCAGGGAAAAAAAAAAAAGCCATATAAGGACTCAGGGTAGGGTGGACTTTTTCTTTCCCCCCACAAGGTCTGTCATTCTCGTAGATTTGGTGTCCAGAGCCAGTTATTTCTGCATGTGTCGGTGTCTCGCAATAGCATGGGATTTAAAAGACTACCCAGTGTATTCTTGAAACAATCTGTGTATATCTTTAAACTGTTTTCCAGCCAGACTTGCTATCTATATAATAATTTGTCAGGTTATTTTAAAGGTTTTATTGCAATTTGGTGTTGAATATGTACATAAGAATGCATTCTCTAAATTATAGCTATATAAATACATTGATAAAATATCAAGACAGAGATTTGAAACTTTCTAAAATGTTGCTTTGATTCTGTATTGATTATGCAGATGTCGCTCTCTGTAGTAGTAGAATGTGTCCGTCCCCCCCCCAGCTTATTTGCAGTACAAATGTCTTTTTGCGTGTAAAATCTTTTGTCACTTAACTGGTCTCTCTTGTCGTAACTGGATTCCCATTATCCAATTACAACTTCTAAATTTTATCAAGGATGAAGGACAGTCTAGGTTTCCTGCAAGATACTTGATTTTGGATTATAAATGAATTCTAGTCAGCAGCACTTCCTTCTGGTTGAAGAGCAGTTTCCTGAAGATATTCTTTGCTTCCACTTTGAGAGGGTCATTCACAGAATTAATAGCACTGTTAGAGGCACGCTCCTTTAACCCTTTCGTTCTCGGGCGTTCACCGATTCCTAATAATGCAGGATGTGGCCTTCAGTGTCTATAAGGAGCAGTTCTGCTTCAAAATGGTAGTGTAAAACTGGCGTCATGAAATTCTGTATGAAGAATGCCTCGTCACCTTTCAAATTCAGTTTTGTTGCGTGGACAAGTGATTTGGGCGTCTGAGTGGCTGCTACCAACACCAGTATTTACCGTGTGGTACCCTTGTTTTCCCTGTTGGTGCAGGAAACAGAGCTCAGTGCTCAGGCTCAAATTCCAGGGGTTCCCAGTAGGGAATTTTTTTTTTTTAAAGTGTGAGCTAGGTAAATTTGGAGTCACTGAAACACTGAGGTCTACATCATCTTCCTACCTGTCTCCCTCCTGAAATAAAATTGAATTTGAGCTGTTAAAAAAAAAAAACCTGTATAAACAGAGTTTTACAAAAGCTGCTGAGGTACCATCCCCGCGTAACTCCTGCTCCTCAAGCGGAGGATGTACACTGCAGTTGGCTTCAACGTTTCGGCAATAGAAACAGGTATTCCTGATACAAATGCCACTGTTTAAGGTTGCCGGTAGCACTGCTAAAAGGCCGCTGTGCTCGCTACAAAGAACAGCGCTGATATTGAAGTTAGTAAAAAGAGACGCTCCTCTGTGGAGGCAGATAAACATCACAGAACTGAGGGAAGGGAAACCCGAGATTTCAGTTCGGCGAACGGGTCGGCATTTCATGAGCCCGAGCTCCTTCCCTCCCAGCCCATCAGAGAAGACGCACCCCCAGCTCCCCAGCAGGAGAAGCCGGGAGGGGTTCATGCCCCAGGAGCCCCGTGCTCAAGGCCCTCCCGCCCTGTCTGCCCCGCTCCCTCTCTCCCCAGCTCAGACCAGCTCTGGGTGCCCTTTAAACTTAGGTTTAGCAGCGGTTGTCAGTGTTTTGGGGCAGCTTTAGCCCAACCTTCGCATCCCTTAGCACTAGCTCAGTGCTTGTTTGCTTGCCGCTGTGCCAAGGGGGCGAGCCGCCTGGTTGTTACCCTTCTCTGTCCGCGAGTAGACCGGGGCTGTTTCTCTCAAAAGTGCACAGAACTCTAAAATAAGAAGGGGGAAAAAAAAAAACCAAAAACCAAAATCAGGTTCTTGCAAGCCCTGAGGAGGAGGGCACCCTTGCCTCCCACGCCTCGTGCGGGAGACCTGGTTGGGGTGGCTCTCGGACCCTGCGTGGTTTTGTGCCATAATGCTTCAACGAACTACGCGGTGGGGGGGGGGGTTGTTGCAGCAGAAACGCTTAGCAGGGTGGCTCCTCCCGGGCCGCTGCGACTGGGGTGTCGCCGAGCCCTCGGCGGGGACGGGCCGTCGCAGGAGGCGCGCTGCTGCTGCTGCTGCTGCTGCTGCTGCTGCTCTGCTGCGGGGAGGAGGCCCTCTGCCGGGGTGGAGCGCCCCCCAGCTCACCTCAGGCAAAGGCCCCCGCGACCTGCCCGGTTGCTAGTCCTTGCACTGGGGGGGGAAAAAAAAACAAAAAAAACCCACCAACAAACTCGGATTTAGTACCTTTGTCACTGAAGTCAGTGCCGATTTTCTAAGCCGTGGTCCTAGTTAGATGCGAGGCTGCGGTGCCTCCCAGGCGGTCACCCGCAAAAGGCGTACCGACAGCAGCGCTAGCAAAGGCTTTAACCGGGCGAATGCTTCAGCACTCGAAAAAAGGCCCAAGCGCCCTGGGAATTACGACACGGCAGTGAGTTAACAGGCGCGGAAAAGGCCTTAAATAGCGGGGCCGAGTTCACGTTGGCTGCTGCTCGGCGGGCTCGCTGCAGAACGCGCGTTGCTTTGGCGCCTGCCTCCTCCACAGGGCCCTCGGCCGCCGCCGCCGCGCGTGCTGGGGTGCGGCGGGTCGTGCTGCGTTAGCCTGGCGTCTTGTCTGTCCGGGGACGAGGTCTTACCCGTTCGCTGCGAGTTCAGACAGCTTGCTCCCCCCCCGCCCCGATTTCCGTGTAATTTGAGCACATAAGGGTTGTGGTTTTTTTTTTTTTTGGTCATTAAAGTCTGGGGAAGGTGTAACGCTAAGCGAGCACGCTGGCTAATATCGGGCTTGTTTCATATGAACAACGCACGTTTGACCGCACAGTGAATTAATCGATTAAAAACTGTAACCTTGTAAAACGAAACCAAACCCCCCCCCCACACACACAAAAAAAAAAAAAAAAACCTCCACACTTTTTATGCCTTAGCTGAGAACGGGACCCCCCCCCCTCCCCGGCCCCAGGACTCAGGCTCCTCTCGTCCGAGCCGTGTCGCCAAGGGTGCTGGTCACGGCACGACCTCGACCGAGTGCAAAAATGACCGACCCCCCCCCCCCCCCCCGCCCCAACCCCTCGCCCTGCGCCCCTCCTCTCAAAAAACACAGCCGATGATTTTGAGGAGCGAAACTTAATTCACCAGATCAGTGCTGGGGAGTAAACTTCATAATTATTTTAAGTTTCCTTTTCAGTTTCGTTTTCGCCATCTTTTTGCCATTACCTGCATTCCTTAGATTTCTTTTCTCATATGTAAAATGAACTAGCAACCCCCCCTCCCTTTTCCCCCCGAAAAACCTTTTTATTTTTGAAAGAACTTTTAGAGTCGCCGTAACGTTTTTCACCATCGAATCATGAGAAACCCTTTTGTTATTTCTCTTCTTTAACACATAACATGTTCCTCCTTTGACCCTCATTTTCCCTTTTTTTCTCTCTCTCCCCCCTGCCCTCCCCCCACGCGTGTGCCCTCCTCCTCCCCCCCCCCCCCCCCCCGTCGTCGCCCACCGATCTGATCCTGCCCTCTCGTGTTGGCTCTCCTTCCTCCTCCTCCTCCTCCCTCTCCCTCCCCCCTGGCTGGACCCTCCCAACCTGTTTGTTCCTGTTCCTCTCTTCGTTTGCAGCTTAGAGATGGCTAAAGTCAGCACCCAGACCGCTTCCGTCACGACCCCTGTTGACCTCAACATGAACCTCTCTCAGTCCGCCACCCCTACCTCCACCCCCACCTCCATGGCCGTGCTGGCGGCCGCCTCCGCCGTCACCGTCAGTACCCCCCCCCCCTTGCCAACTCTGCCAACCACCCACTATGCCGTTCCTGTCTCCAGTCTGCTTGGCATGAAAACTGTCCCGCTCCTGGCACTAAATGCCGCGGCCGCCGCGGGGGCCCCGGGGAGTTTGTCCGCTTACACTGCCAAAATTCCTTCGACCAGCGGGGTTAAGAAATCTGACCGCCAGAAGTTTGCGCCATATTGAAGGCAGGAGACGCAGTGCAAAGCTTGGGCCAGCTCTACCAAGAGGCTGTGGTAGATCCTAGCTGTCGAGGAAACAATGCGGCATAATTTCTCTTTTCTGTTAAAAGTCGCTAGTGTGAACTGTCGCCAACTCCGATTGTCTTCCACTCGCCATAACCACTAACACCCCGGCACAACGCAGCAACTAGTTCCAACAGCGGGCGGGCGGGCGGGCGGGCGCCCCGCCGGCCCCACCACCCCGCGCCCCCGCCCCGGCCGCCGGCCCGGCCTCAGGCGGGACGCCGCGGCTCCCCGCCGCTGCCCCATCACGACCCCCCTCTCCCCTCCGCCCGCCGGACGATTTCTCTTTTCTCCCCCCGCCCCGTCGCTCCAGCCTGCACGTCCGCCGGTGTGCGATGCGCTGGCCCCGCGCGCTTGGGCGGCCCCTCGGCTGCCCCGGGCCGGCAGATGGAGGAGGTTAGGAAGTACCGAAACAGGCACGTGTGTTAATGCCTCTCCCTCCCACCCCCCCCAAATAAATCAGGCTTTCTGGGCCGAGAAGAGAACGCTGAAAGGAAAACGGCAAAAACCAAGAAAAAAAAAGGCATAATAGCTAGGCAGTTGGGCCTTTCTGCTGTGTTTTTCAAGGATACGCCGATATCCTGCGGTTCAGGAAAACGTGATTTTTAAGAAGGCCACGTTAGGGAGGGAAAGCAGGCTCCTCTTTTTTGCACGCCGGCATTTTGAAGATTACTGACAAAATACTTGTGTCTGAACGCCTCAATATTAGACACAAATCAGAGCTGCACGTATCCGCATACCCCCGCCCCCCGCCGCCCCGGCCCCCTTTTTTAGGTGCGAAGTTATGCTCCCGTTGACGCATCACGCAGCCTGCACGTTCAAGCCCCTCGGGGCTCCCACCGAAGTCGACGGCAGAAATCCCCATGGCTTTAATGGGAGCGTTTGGCTCGTTTAGCTGAAATGAACTGGCCGGGTTTTTTTTTTTTTCCCCGCTCCCCCCTCACCCTCCCCTTGGGTCTCTGCACAAAATAATACATTCCAATTTCAGTAACTCCCTGCAAATTATGCATTTGGCCCGACTAAAATCTAGTGCATTTCAAGCACCGTTCCTGCTTTGATCGATAACACCCCTTCGCCAGAACTTAATAATTACGTTCGATTAACTGAGCGCATCTGGTTGGAGGCAAATTGAAGAGAGCCGGGGGATGTAATGGCTGGTTGCTAGCTGTTGGAACTAGTTTGTGACTGCATTTTTTCTGTTTGTCCATCCACCTTCCTTTTAATTTCTGTTGCATAACGCGGCGATGCAATATTGTTTTCTTCACCACTTCCAAAGCCAGACTCCCATTAGCCCGCCATGTTCATCCACTTTGCACTCCTTGGACACAAAGCTTTAACAATTGAACTGTATTCCGTGCATTTTAATATAAACTAAAAACACAACGCAAATGCAATACTTTTTAAAACATGGTATTTCAAAGTGTGTTATTATTATTGTATAGGGCTAAGTACTCTTTCAGTATTCTGTGTCATTTCTGTATTCTGTGGGCTTCTCTTCACCTTCCTACCTTTGCACTAAGTTGTGTCACTGTAACCATTTGTAGACCTGCCATTGTTACAGTTTGCACTTATCCAAATGGGGTTTTTTTGGTTGTTTTTGTTGGGTTTTTCTTTTTTTTTTTGTGTTTGTTTGTTTGTATATAATGAAGGAAAAAACTGGAAATAATGTCAAGGTACCTCAGCTATTTAACAGCTCTAGAAAACTGCTGTAAACTTGTTCTGGACTGTTGTAACTGTTTTAATAACTGACGTTTAAAAAAGAAGAAAAAAAAAAAGAAAAAAAAAAACCTCTGTGTGAGAAAACTTGCCTGCATTGAAATGCTGTTCTATGCTGGTTGTACTCAAGTGTTATTTTTTTAATAGTGAGAAGATTTTTTTTTCTTTTTTTTTTGCCTTTTTTTTTTTCCTTTTCTTTTCCTCATTTTTGTTCCTACATTTTAGGCTGTCTTCAGAAGTTACTGGCCTGGGGGCTCTGTAATGTATCTCATCATGCCCTAGTGCATTAGCCACCAGACAGGACTTTCCCAAAGCCCCATGAGACAATGCTTTCTATGGACTAATCTACAGAGGAGTTTCTGCCATTTCTAACTTTCTTATTATTCTGAGACATCAAAAGAAATACTTCTTTTACTCTTTAAGCAACTGTGCTTCCTAACTCTTGTGTTGCTTTCATTACTGTTCCAGTTTTAACACTGTTGTGGCTCATAACATAAAGCAAAGCAAAGTTATTTTTTGGGGGTTAATTTTCCTTGCTGTTCATGCTTTGGCTAAGTCTGTATAAAAGCATGGGCTGTTAGTGTTCTAAATCATTGTATTCAGCTAGAGACTTGACAGTAAATTAAATGAGACGTTTTTATAAATAAATTTTTTTCCTGATTTAAAAACCAACGTGGTAGCTTTGTGCATACAACTGTTGTGTTGTTTAAAATTTGTTCTTTGTAACCGAGTTGCTAATTTGTCATTTGAGAAACACTATTTTATGGATTGTCAAACTAAGATCATAGACAAATTGCTTGTTTTCATTAATGATTAAAGGTTTCATATCATCACGCTTAAGGTCCCAGTGCTCATTGGGAAAGAGGAGTGTCACAACAACTTGGCAATATTGGCAATATTAGAAAGTACGTTAGTCCATTGTCAGGGGTGATGATTCTCAGCATGATTATTCAGAGCCAGATTGTGTAAACAGGTACAGCAAGCAGTGTTTCCGCAGACACCTCCGTTGGTTTTCAACAAAGCTGCACTTGGAGTACATCGCACATAGCGGAGAGAAGACAGAATTTGGCCTCTTGTTACAAGTATAAGAAACTATGTATTTCTCATGTGTTTTCTTATACTGGTTTTAAGGTCAGATATTGGGGAAGGAAAAACAGGAATGGCAGAACAAACCTGGGTACCGAGCCTGGTATTGTTAAGGGCCTTCCTGTTTTTCCACGGCTCTATTCCCAGCAGCACGGCTCGGTGACGGAGCTTCTGGAGAGCACCACATTTCACCCAGTTAGGAAAATAGGCCAGCACTTGCGGGGAGCATTACAATTTGCATTGAAAAGGAAGTACTATAATGAATGGAAAGCTGGCCCATGGAAACCACTCATCTTGCCCTAAAATACTGCTTGAATCATTCGACTCCTTGTTTGGCTCTGTTGAAGCACTGCAGTCACAAGGCCACAAGTTGCCTCTTCACACATTAAAGTGAAGGAAAGGGGCTGGAGCTGAGTTGTTGATGCCTGTAGCATTTCTGGCTGCAGTCTGGCCACCCATCCTTTTTGGGGCACTGGCAATCCTTAAGGAAGTGAGACTATCTCTGCAACCTGCAGCCCAGCTCTACCGAGGTCTACACTTACCTCTTGGTGCTTAGCTTGGGGTCCTGGCTTCCCCCAGCTGGCCAGACTGGTTACTTAACAGTGCATATCACTATTTATTTTCCTTTGAACGTAGAGGCCAGAGAGGTGCTCTGTGTGTGTGTGTGTGTGTGTGTGTGTGTGTGTCTGGGTCTTGAGTCCGTCTGGAACGCTGATATGACTGAGATGCACCTGTAGACTTGGAAACTTGTAGTTTTTTTGTTTTTTTTTTAAATACAGCCATAGCTCCAGAGCACGTTCTAGACAATAAGGCCTGCAGAGGAAGAGCACAGAACGCCTTGCTCCATCCCTGCATCCAGGCAGCGTTACCCTGTGTGGCATTAGCTGTTCCAACCCCTTGGTTGGCAGAACTGTTGTCTGAACTAGTAACCTTCTCCCTGATAAACTCCTGCCGCCTTCTTATTTAAAATATATTTAACTGGTCTTGTTCTTGAAAGGAGAAGTTGCTTTCAGAGCAGGGAACCGCCATTTCCAAAACAGCTAAAGCTGTTTCTCTGGCCGGCCTGGCTGATGTAAGTAAGTGACTAAAGATGTGCTCATCTTTGCAGTTCAACACTGCGGGTTAGGACTGTGCTGTCTCCAGAAGGCGACTAGGCAAAGGGCAGTGGTAGCAGCTCTGTCATGTACAGCATCTTTCACATAAATAATCCCCGTGCGCCTTTCAGACTCAGCTAGAACAGGCTGAGATTAAAACAAACTAGTGCAGGAATGTTTGGTGTGGAGGATGAGGAATGGTAAGGTAAACATGCATGAACACAGAAGGGCTTTAAAAAAAACTGAACCAACTCATGTTCAAAGTTAAATGTAAGGAAGCATTGAGCTGTACCTGGAAAGGTGGCTGACTTGTGAGTCGCCAAATGAAAGCCAACACAAGTGCTACAGCTTCCATGTCACTGAATCAGTATCAGTGTTCTGGCAAACAGCTCAAAGGACCTGAAGCAGCTGCTCAGCTGTCTCTCTCGCTCTCTCACAAAGTGAGGATGCTGGAAAGCAGAAGGTGGAACCAAGTCCACCAGGAAGGGGAACTCAAACCCTAAAGGTAGTTAGCCACATAACCTAGCCCACTGCTAAAATGCAGGGTGCTTTCTGATCTGCAATGTAGCAGGAGGCACCTGTAGGCCTTGGGGTGCGTACTTCTACCAGTCCATAGGAAGCTAATGGCATCAGTCTCACTAGTGCCATGCGTGTAGACAGCTGGTAAGTGCCTGAGCCTCACCGGTCTGGGCTGCAAGGGCTTGGTGGTGCTGTGAAGTCACATGCTAGACAGTCTTAAAGCATGCTTTGAACCTTGCCCACCTAAACCAGCCAGAAAGAGATACTTTGCTTTTTATTTTTACTTGGAACAGGACCTTCCCCTTCTCAGGTGAGTGACATAATTCTCAGGCAAGACCATCACGCATGGTCACCAGTTCAGCTCTCTTATGGTAGCACAGCTTTTAACAGGGAAGACTGCACTTGTTCGGCTGCTCAGCTAGCTCACGGGAACTGCAGGTTCAAATCAGAGCATGCAAAGGCAGGATTTGAATCCAAATCGCTTACTTGTTCAGCAAGTGCCGTAATCACCAGTTAGCAAAGACTTTAGTCCCTCAGCTATATTTTATGAGGCAAGGCCTGGTTTAGATGCCTACATGAGGGAATTGCTCCTATTTCCTTCCCCAGCTAACAAGCCAGGCTGGTTCTAGAGTGAAGTGATGAACAGATAATTAAGTGAAGGCATATACTGCAAAAAAACGGCTTCACAGCACATTGCCCAGCTTCAGCCTGAATGACACTTTGTAGGGATACAAGGATATATTGCTTTTCTTGCCATTGAAATATAATTACTTGAGCAGCGAGGAACCCAGTATGTTAACAGACCTGCAAAGTTTCTGCCTCGCTGCATGTCCCCTGGCGATCTAGAAACAGGCATACAGCTCAAAACAGCAGCTGACCTGGGAAACAGCTCAAGTCTGATATCCTAGGGCACAATTTCTTGATTATAAAAAAAAAAATAGTAAGAGATTGGTAAATGCTGAAAATATTTGAGTAACCTGATTTTTCTCATTAAAGCTAGCTACTGCTAGCTCAGTGTTTCTAAAACTGATGAACTCAGAGAATTTAATTACCGTGGCACATAATAAGCAAAATTGGTCTCCCCGCAAATTTAGTTTTTGGGGGGGAAGGGGGGAGGGGTTTGCCAAATCTAAAGCTAATGCTGTTTTTAGCCAATAATTTTGTTTCTGAAGCAAATTTTGCAGTGATGTGCTTTAATGAAGGAACAGTCTTTATTTTTTTTCTTCCTCTCCCTCTCTCTCCTTGCTCCCCACCATCACTTTTGGGCTCCTCCACACCAAACACCTCCTCCTGCAGCAAATACAGTCCTTTTTACACATCTGCTTCTCAGGCAAGATGCCAGCAGCTTAATTCCTTCATGATGGAAGTATTAGCACACCAGATTGCCATTTCCAGTTATTTGCACTTGCTTAACTCCTTACTACTTAACTTGAACAACTCCTTACAACTTAACAAGAGCACTTACCTACAGGCAGCAGCAGCCTGTGGCTAGCTGCTCCCTGGGGAGCGTGGCATGCATGCCCGCGCGCGCGCGCACTGACCCACACAGAGCCCAGGGCTCATTTACCAGGCTCAAAGCCACGAAGCTGTGGAACAGCAACTTTTTTTTTTGGTGGCACGAAATTCCACAGGTGTCAAATTTGGGCAACACGCTACAGGATTATATCCAGAAATAAGGATTACGCCTGCTAAGCTTTCCCCCTTAATTCGGAGTCTTCACTTTGCTAAAAGTCCCAGATGTCAGAGATTTAAAATGGTCGTCAAATTCCACTGAGCCAGAACGTCATCTTCATTTTTGACTCTGGCTGTGGACAGCGCCAATTATTAGGACTACCTTCATCTCAACTGCTTAAAAATAGAAGAAAATTCAAGCTTTTTATAAAACGACATTAAAAAAAAACACAATTATTTGCTCTGATTAACCACCTAGTAGGACAGCTCATCAGAAATTAATCATAAAACTGTTTTCTAAAACTGAAGACGGACTTAAGATATCAATTTAATTGTGCCTATGTTTGTCTAAGACACAGTAGGTCACTTACTTGTATTAGCCTGAGTATTCGGTAAGGTTGGGCCAATTCCCGTCTCTCCCTTATGACATGCTACCTTGCAGGTCGATTTCTTGCTGTCTTGGCACAACAGCGCGTAAACAGCAATGGTCTTAAGGACACAGCTAGCAAAGTCACTCCTGTCTTCTTCACAAAGCTCTTTAAAATCTTTGTGCTTCAAGCGATGAAGAAACGTGGAGTTACCCCCCCACTGTTGTCACTGCCTCCAGTGAAAACCTCTATACAGCATTATTGATGGATCTATGAGATTTCTCTAAGGAAAGCGGCACCAACTCCTAAACAAGCAACAACCAACAAGAACCAATGCTGTCAGTTACTTGCTCAGCAGTACGTACGTACCCTGCCCGCTGCCTGGCTCCTTGTCCGGACTCTTTCACTAGAAGTTATGTCGGGGAACGAACAGAGCGATCGGATGCAGGGAGGAATGATTCCGGGTTTATCCCTGCCAACTTTTCCCAATACTGATTAAAACACTGGAGTCCACTGGTTGAATTTGATCCACTGGTTTGAATGTGAGCGTACCAGATCACTCTGCTGTAGTGAGTGAGAGATTGAAGAATAACTCTTTCAAAAACGAACAGTATAGAAGAGTCTTCTGCATTACAACACCCAAGCCTGAAGAGCGGTAACTGCCTTTAACCTCTTACTGCTAAATATCTATAAAGAGGGCAACTGAACTAAAACAGCTGCACTGTTTAATGCTCAGTCCCCTTCCTATTTATCTACAGCTGAAAGTATGATTCATAGATATATGTATAAAATGAAAGCAAAAGTCTAAGTTATGAACTCAGAAATTAACATTTTTATATTCTAAAAACATATTACATGCCCGTGATGCTCAGTGTAACCTGCACGTAGCCATGTATGTTTCTCTGACCTTGAGAACGATTCTGAAATCCAGTGTTAAAAAAGCTCTTATTTATTGGTAAAGGGGTTCAGTGAAGAACAAAGATAAGCAGAACAATCTGGAGCTTCACTTAGCCCTTCCAAGAGTGAAAATTGAGCATGGAGGTTTAAACAAAACCGTCCCTCTATACTGTATCACTTCCTCAGCTTAAGAGTTCTCCTTCTAGTGAAAAAGACAGCTAGAGATCTTCCCCTACAGCACGATAGGCACCTTATAAAGTGACGTTCAAACTAACATTTCAAGCTATAGCAGAAAATGCCTTTTTTGTTTTGGTTTTGGCCCAGCTACTTTTTCTCTAACTTGACAAACGTTTGTTTCGATACTGTGAACGTTTCTGTATTAAATCACAAATGTTGATATCTTAACACCAGTACTAATTCACACAAGAATGCAGTGTTGAGTTAAACTTTTTTTTAGTAACACCTACTTTTATTTATGGTTATTAGATTCACCAAGAAACCAAGGCTGTAAGCCAGCATGTATCAGCAGGAATAATGGATACACCAAAGTGTTAAAGACCATTGCTTGAGTTTTACTTTTGACAGCTCTGTAAACATACAGAGCTGGATCCAAGGATCATGGAAAGCAGAAGCGGTAAAATAGCAGCTCGCAATAAGGAAAGGGCTACCAGTATAACAAGTGTTTCTTCAAAAGGAGGCACATTAAACATCTAGCCTTGGTGTACAACACTGTTTTCCCCTTAATTACTCAGTTAATAAACACCTTTGAGTGAAGTATATAAACATCTCTTAAGAACAAATCTTGTTTTCTCCCTTTAGAAAACCCACTAACTTCTTTTAAAACTTTAATCTTTCTTTAAAAAACATCAGGAAGTATTAAGCTATTCTTTCACAACTTCACTTTGTGATAAAAATTAAATCACGTCTCCTGTTTTTCAAAACTCCTCAGTAATTTTGTCATGTTTTAAGATTTGCGAGGTCAGCAATACATTTCATTAAAAAAAAGAAAAGAAAAAAGACAGACACTGACCAAAGCTCAAGAGAGTTTCCTGCGTTCTGTGTCCTAGTTTTGTCCTGTTTGTTAGTTCTTAATTTTTCATGTTTGACAGAACAGAAATCCATTTTAGATCCACTTTATCATCTTAGAAAAACCTCCAATATTTACAGCTCAATAAATGATTTTACCTAGTCAAAGTTTCCAGGGCAGTACCTTACTCTCTGACATTTTATTACCCTTTCATTTAGTTATGCAAATATGTAACCGTTCTGTTTTCCTCCCTCCAGTTTAAGAAGTGTGAGATAGGCTCCATTATGACTGTAATAAACAAAGTGACAAATACTGTAAAGGAAAATCGTCAGCACTGCCTCTGTCTTTCGGCAGATCATCGAGTACGCACAGCGGGGAAGCTGCTGCACAGCGTTTCTGACTTTGGCATATACATACACATCAGAGAAACTGTAACAGATCCTGAAAGACTTACAAATTTTATTGGGAGGGAAGGGTCAGAGGGAAGAGACTTTTGAAACTTTTAAAATAACATAAACGCGTAAGGGTTTCCCCTTATACCACCCCCATCATGGGGGAGAACTCCATACGATATCACGTTTACTAGTCCTTTACTTCCGTGCACAGTAACGCAAATCTCCAACTTACCGTACACATCTAACGTTCCCAAAAGGTTAGAGATTCTCAAGTTACTTTTAACCCTATTAAAATATCTCTGGTAGGAAATCTGTATTTTTAATTGGAAAGTTACATTCAATCTTGTAAAACATTTGCAATATACAGTTTTTACAGCAAGTAATACACTATTGTAGATCTACAAAGATTTTTTTTCTTATACAGTCAGCTCTTTACCATCTCGCGATCCTCTTTAAATAAATATTTTAACAAAAACACCTCACTTCTGATAATGGAAGTAACATCACAGGTAAAGAGAGCATCAGCCACGTTGCAGAAACGCTACAACAAAGCCCCTTTCACCCGCCAGTCTTGAGAAAGCAAATCCTGCAATTCTTCTTCATCTTCGCTACCAATAGTCTCATCCTCTTTCTCTTGCGTGGATCTTAATCTCATGGCTTCTTTAAATTTCTCCTTCATCAGATCCTGGCGGTTACGCAACAGCTCAACACGGCGGTAACACTCGCTGTTGAAAAGTAAACCACCTATTAATATTTGTGGCCTTTCCACATTAATTGGATTTTCTGAAGTGCTGTATTTTGCTTCTCCAAAAGCATGAAAAAAAGCTTACAAGCTTCCCAACAATAAAAACAGTTTTTCAAAATGCTGCTGCACCTTCTCTGTATTAATCAAGTGGAAACAGAACAAAAGAGAGAGGAGAGGTACGGTCAGTTCTCTAACAATAGGATCTAATCCAAGTGTAGAACAACTGCAACTCCACCACAAACTAATTCCAGAAAAACACAGAACCAGCATCCACTTCCATACAGGAAGAGACCCAATTCTTTGCTCCACTTGTTTTTCATATATGGTAGGAAAGGTGAGCATTGGCTCTCACTTTTTATATCTTAGAGGTTGCTTCTCTGAACTGAAGACAAAAGAGTTAACACAGGTGCTCATATCCTTTATCTGCTTATCGAGTGCTAAACTAGGCCCCTCAACTCATCCCTGACTTCCAATTTTGCACTTAAAGACGTTATAGTCTCAAAATTATATTAGTAGTAATTCTAGCAATTTTAATAGGATATTCTTTTGAAAATGCCAAGTAGTATCAGCCTCTCTGACTTAAATACATCTTTGCTCGTTTCATTCTTACTTGCTAGGAAGAGTCAACAAGGAAAGATTACTATTTGGATCCTATTTCCCCTTGTAAATCTGCAACAGAATTACTTACAGGCAGCCAAGCCTGAAGATTTGAAGGCTAAGGAAGACATAAGTGTCATTGGAAATCAATTTGATTTGTAGAGTCTTTATAATTTTCTACCATGTGCAAGAAAAACCCGGCTAACCAAAAGCAAGTTCTAAACCGAAAGAGCTCTGCACAGGCGGAAGTTCAGTGATAGACATTACACTGCAATAAGTATCAAATGTAAAAACCACGCATGGCATTTTTAGATATGTACTTTAGACTTTTAACTGCACTTTGTATCCCAGACTAAATTCATCATCTCAGATGCTTTAAATCGTGACCCATAATTCCGCTATTTACTTCACCAGCATCTGGGAAATGTTTTTGATTAAAACTGAGTGAAACATCCTAGAGTTCTTTTAAAGATAGCTTTTTTCCTAATGCTGAAAGCCCATGGGCCCATATGCTTGAAAAGAAGCTTCTGAAGTATTTAAAGGTAAAACAGAAGACATTTTCTCATCCTGCTTTGAAAACCTGCTTTATCTGCAGAATTTCTGCAAGACATGCAGTAGCTCTCTAAAATAACCTATATTCAAATACACTCAGAGCAGAAAGCTACAAAAACGGCCTTCTAAAAGTCTGTAAGGAACTGTATTTCAGGGAAAAAACATGATGGCAACAAACTTGGAACTCTACAAAATTCTGATTTGTACTTTCTACGTAAAACAGCATTTTAAACTACTGGTAAAAATAAATGCTCAAAGACAGCTTTAGATCAAGCCCTCTCCAAAATGACCTATTATTATCAAATCTAAATTTGAAGCCAAGGCTATTTTTACTACTGCTAATTATCTGTAGCAAGTAAATCTGGCCAGGTGGTTTAAGCGCTGCTTTAATTTTCAATATCTCCTTTTTGCTGAAACTTTCATTAAAATCAGAATTATTTTTCTTTTCTATCAGTTAGCTGTACACGTTAAGCAACACACTGGTAACAATCTGTCACACTAAGCTATATTTCAGGTTACTTTGAGTTTAAGCTAATGCTTCTTCAACTGCGACACTTACTATTTCAAAAAAAAAAAAAAGACTTCATGTAATGAAGTGCATCAGTCAACAAAATCTTTCAGAAACTTTTATTAGAAACAAGGAGAGTTAATCACAGAACAGTACTTTCAGCACAGCAAATGGATGGTCAAAACACAAATCTCATTACGGAAATTATGCTTGTTTGCTGTGCAGAAAATTAGACCATGTTTTTAAAAAACGGTTGTTAAATATGTTCACGTAAATTCACTTAGAATTCACAGAGAAATACAACTTAAAAGACGTTTCATGGTGGTGAAAGAGACAGTTTGTTCAACAGATTTACATTTTATTGTTTCATTTTGCCCTTGCTTACTTGCTATTTTCAAGTGCAGTCCAGTGCAGCCTGTGTCTTGGCAAATAATTATGCAACTTTGCCACCAAAATTCATGTTCTTACTAGTTAACAATTTGAGATTTACGGGAATCTTTCTCCAAGTCAAATATCTAGGTGATTAATGACAAGCAGTATCGTAGAACATTAACGTTAAAAATGTTTATGATTCCAGTTAAATAGATACCCATTCTTGCTGGAGAACAGAAAGTTTGAGGAAAAATTGATCTACTTACATCTGCTCATCAATTTCTCCAATCTGACGATCTAGTCGTCCCTCCTCATCCTCTTCTGCCACTATCGCTTCTGAAATCTAAACCAGAAAGGCTCTAATGAAATTGATCTTCACCCTGACTTTCACTTTTGTTCTTTTTTGATGTCCATGCCTGCCTCCCTCCCTCCTGTTCCCCCACCCCAAGTCAAGCGTCTTATAACTGTTAATCTCCTATACATATAGTCCCACCTTCACAAACGGCTCTGGAGGCATACACAGGAAAAGACTTTATGATCTGGATTAATTTTAAATGAAAAGGACACAGTGAAATGTTATGTTTTTAAAAAAAAAAAAAAAAAAAAAAGCCCCAAAGCAGCCAAACTACTTTTTACCGTTTTGAATTTTTCAATACACTACTATTTGAAATGGGGCATAAACAAACTAGGCACATCCAAACTCTGAGGCTGAAATAGGAAACCCTTCTCAATATTTGGGACTTTACACAAGCTTATTGAAAGTAATGGTTAAATATTCCCACTAGATCCCAAAGTATTTCTAACCTGTTATTTTTTTCAGCATATACTTTCTCAAATCTGAATGTCTGGGAGATGCTATGCAATCAATGGTCCACGCATAACTGAGAAGATTTCTTCTAAGCTGAAGAATTATCTCAATGGCTAATGCTAACAAAATGTATCCACTACTGTTTTTGTATGAACATTCAACTCTGCTTATAGCGCTGACTGCTTTAACATGATAAGTCTTTTTGCACCACTTAGCAGTTGACATATGAGCAATTATTTACAGTTAAAATTCAAGAAAATTGGCAAATAACTCAAAGGAAAGAGTGAGAATACCAGGTATCTTTAATGCCAGTTTCATATCGCTCAAAAGGGGCAGATAAAAACCTGTTCTGGGGAGACGCTCCATGCAATTCCATGCAAAGAAAGGAATGAAAGTACAGAAAAACCGTGGCCAACTTGTGTCACATACATCAAAATCTTCTACTTTCCCAAAGTTTGGGGTTCCTTTCCAGGAAATTCAAATTAACCATAAAACCCAGATCCCCTACACTTTATAGATCTTGCTTCAAAAAGACAGGCATATTTTGGGGTGGGGGGGAGGGGGGAGGCGGAGTTGCTTGGCTTTTAAGGTTAAAATATGAATATATCTCATCTTAAAAAGAGCCTATAAATACAGTCCACTGTTTGGATACAGAAGACCAATCTGCGTTATGTGTTATCTTACTTAAATGTAATTTAACTAATGTAACTAGATATACTGATGATCAGAGCCTCATCAAAAGTTCTTTGCACTTAATTTTGCTTCAGTGGAAAACGTAAGGAACCCTTTACTCATTGATCAAACGCATTTAACTATACCCCCCATTGAAACAAACAGCTGACAAATGCAGTATGTCAGTCATTCTGCAGATTTGCATGAAACTTTATTTCTGTACCGTGTACTGTATTTAGAATCAATAAAAATAATCTCCATTACTTACTGTGTTGACCTGTCGCATCGCCTTTTGAAATTCATCCCACTCTTTGTCCATTTGATCTTTTGGAGCATCAACTTTTCGCACCTAAGGAATATCAGAAAACAAGCATGTTAGCAATTAAGGCCAATGTCCAGTGCCTCTGGGCGCTGTAAACTGAAGAAACAGGAAAAATATTATGGTGTTTTTTAAAAAAAAAAAGTCTGGTCAACGTACTTCAGTATAAGTAATGTATATGAACAAGATAGTACAGCAGCCATCTAATAGTTTTGGAGGAAAAATACTGATTTGACTCTATTCCTGGATTAATACAAGCTTGACTAATATTAAAGAACAACTGACAAGGAACGGATGGTGTGGGACGTCTGGATTAACAGAAATGACTAAGCCTGGTAATTTGAGGGTTCTGTAATTTCACTATGTCAAGTTTTAACTTTTAAATTCTTCCACAAGTTGCCTGTTCAATCATATACAGCAGCACATCCCAACAGCTAAAAGCAGTGAATTGTGAGCCTTTAATGTAACAAAGTAGTACATGATGCAGTAACTAGTCTGACTACCTCCCTTTATTTCAAATCTAGCCTGATTTTGTTGGCCAGCAAAAGAAATACTGAGGCTACATACCACTTTAATACCTGCAAAGCTTTTTCTTTTGTAGTAGAGAGCATTAATTAGTAAGACAGATGACTGGAAGAACAGCAGCTGTAAGAATGGGTTTAAGATCTGCAATGACGTAGTCAAAAACAGGTTGTGCTTTTAGCATAGCGTTATTAGCAAATACACCAAATCATCTACCCTTGTACCCAAAACTTCCACAATTCAAGACTGGAAGCTGAGGCCTGTATCGTTATGTTAGATTATATCTGGCCCTGGATTGTTTGGACAATAATCTGTGGTATTTTTCTGCATTAGCTTTGTTTTTCCTTTATTCATTCCTCTTTTCTGACAACACATTAATCATCATCATGGTAAAGACGACTGTTATGTACATGTTTTGTTCCTGAATGATTATACGAAACCTGGCAAAATGAAGTACGTATATAGAATAAATTGAAAGTTTCAAAGCAAACTACATATTGGGAAATAATATCCATCATTTTGTTTTGCTGTTTTGTGATTATTTCTATCATACGTGTATGTAATGTGTTATTACACATTGTGGCTGTCTTTTGTATTTCATAATTATTTGTATTTGTTATAATAAACTTAAATACTGCAGATATGACTTTTTCTTTAAATATTTACCAAATTCAGAATTAATATGCTTTACAACATTTTTGAAGCCCACAGCCTCCCCTCCAAAAAGCCCACGGGAAATTCTGAAATTAGATTATTTTGTGTATGATTCCAGCACAGAATCACTGCAGCCTTCTCAACATAACCAATGTCAAAGACACCTTCCTCCTCCTTCATATTAGCTACACTTAGAAGGGGCTGATTAAAATGAACAGCATTAGCAAACAGTTGAAGGAAGAGAGCCTGTTGAAACATCTATCCACTTGTAAACTTTATCAGCGAAGGAAATGATCTTAATAAAGATCGCTAACCAGTGTCCTGAAAAGATGTAAGGACACTGTTAGACACTCCTGCTTTACGCTAGCCTCCCAGCTCAGGGCGAAACTGAAGTATTTGAAGATCGCAATACATATTTCAATATTCAAAAATTCATTATTCAAACGCTATCCGAACATGAGTGCATTCACGTTTGCCAGCGTACCCACGTGCACGAGTGGCGCCAAAAGAATCCTGCCAGAGCACCTAAGAGACACAGAAGCTCGTAACTGTGATAGTGGGACTAAGCGAACATAAGGAAGCCTTGCTCAAAAAGGTCTCCTAATCAGAAATCCTGGCTCTACCTCACAATCCAACTGAAACACACGCAACAGCCTTCCACAGTGTGATCAACAGAGAAACGTGTGTACTTCGAAAAAATGCAAGTCCAAAACACTATTATTTTGATAAAGATAACAAGAAAGCCATCAAATCTGTGGTAAATTTTACAAAAATATGCTTTGCATTTCGAAAATCAGTGTTATTTTGATCATCATTTGGTACTGTGCAAGTTGCAGAATGATAATAATAATAATGAATGATTTTGATCAAAATTCCAAGACCGTTAATAGTCATTTTTGGACAAAACGCCTTGAACGCCCCATATATTTTCTCCTTTTTTCTGACCAGCAGAAAAACCCCATAGCAATAAAAGACAGAGGGTTTAAGATCAAGTTTGCTGTTGTAGTATGCCAGGACTAAAGATCAGAGCGCATGCCACAACCCAGTTGTTTTCATCCTAGCAGTCTGTATAATATCAACACAAACTAACTCTTAACACTTTTCAACAGGATCTCTCAAAGCACATTACAGAAGTATTTTTATATTCTCCATTCAGAGAGGCAGAAACTGACATACGGAAATGCCTTTTTCCCAGAGTCACTCACAAAAATAAAAACAACTAGTGGCTCTTCCAAATGCCAATCCAGCATTTTAGCCAATGAATAACATTGCTTCATCTTTCTTTAACCCATAAAGGAGATCAAAAATACAGTCTGAGAGATGGTTCAACAAACTCTTCCCCCCGCGACACCCTTCTCATGTCTTCTAATGAATACAGAATGAAATAATTCAGTCATTTTCATATGTTCTGGTTATTAGTCATAACTAACTACCTGGAGAAGCATCCTTGCTACTCAGAAAATTATGATATCTGGCAGAAAATAAATCTGGCAGAATAAAAATTTAAGATCACTTACTTTTGCATCCACTTCAGGATCATCAAAGAACCCTTCTGGCAAAGCTTCAGCCGTGTTTTCTTTCCTGAAATGTTGGATTATTATTCTCCTGAGTTAACACTTTATAACTTGCTTTTTTTTATTATTTTATTTTTGTGCAGTTAAAAATAGTCAAGAAGAAAATCCATTTTTATAAAAGGACCTAGAAATGAAGCAAGTTTTCTTTATGCCCTGCGTTTCACCTACAACCATCAAAATTCATTTCTTCAATCTGGTCTTATCTAACAGACAAGGAACTGCACAGACAGGTTTAAAACTCATTGTCAAAACAGGAACTGTAGCTTAGGCTCCCTAAACTATCCTTTCCAGTGTGCTGAGCACCCAAACATTTTAACAGCAGAATCTCTGCTTTTAACAGCCTAAGCTAATGTCTAAGGAAGTGCCTAAGTGAACCAAACCATTATTGAAAGAACAAGTCAATGGTTTTCTTTAAACAGTTAAAAGCAGTGATTCACGCTAAACTTCAGAAGTACCCTGTATTAAAACTTGCAAATACAGCTGTCTAAAAGACCCATTGCTCCATTTCTTATCCTGCCTATAGGGTGCCAAATATTGGTCTGATATTATACACAGACTATTCTGATTACAAGATAACAGTAAGACAGATTTCTGACTCATCACAACAACCATTTTCAGGAAAGGTAACGTTTATTTACGATTCCTAAATTTATCAATATTTCATTTGACTGCTTACCTTTCCACTGTCTTCTCTTGTATCTCTGCTTTCTGTATGGATCCTGAATGGGAAACTATAGGCGCAGCTGTAGTTTTGCTGTCAAAGAAGTCTAAAAGAAAGGACAGAAGCCTATGAACAACTGTACGAGCTCCTATAAAAAACTCTGACTAGAGAGGAATTTAAATTAATACCTTACTGAGTCGAGCAAAAAAAGACAAACATTATTGCACTTGACAACCTCAAACAATTATAGCATAGAAGCGCTAAGTAGGCTGAGAAAGCACTATAAAATAATGAACTACCCAAAAATCTCTCTCCCTACTCTCTTTCCACATCCTAATCGGCTAAAAGCAATAATTAGAAAAATAAAGCCCTTCCATCACACAGCTTGTCCTTACCGAATCACTTGCTACCTTCATCATTACCTGTAGGTAGAGAATTAGCTATTACTTCTTGAGTTGGAGGTGGAATTTCAGTTTTATGCGTCATGGGAGATTTGTCTGAGTGATCTTCCTCTTCTTCCTCTTCATCATCGTCATCATAACTTCCTGACAATAAACTGGGACCTGGACCCTTTGAAAGCTGTTCTTTTGCATCATTTTGCTCTGTTTCATCAAAAAAATCTGCTGGTAGCCTGGTAAAGAATACAAGATATAAACATTTGAAACTTCACAAAGATCAGTTACAGTCTAGTATCTAAAGTCTATTTAATCTGGGAACACTAAGATCTTCTCAATATTGTGCAATATACTAAACTGCAGAGCAGCTAGTGTAACCATTGTTCAAAGGCGGTACATAATTGTTGCTTTCTTTTAAAGTTCCTCAAGAACGTTCAGGTTAGTACTGAAAACACATTCAACTTTCAATTTTTATGCTAGTATATTCACCGTAAAATAATTTAATAAAAGCATTCTATAACAAAGTGAGGTTTCAGGAACACAAATTATTTAGGTAATACTACGTTCCCACTCAAAGTTATTTGTATCTGTGTACCTGCTGTGAATGAAAATTCATAGGATAGCGGTAATACAAACATCATCTAAACCTTGATAACCTTCATGTATAATACAACTACTTATTATAGGTACTTCTTGCAGCTCAGAACTGCAAAGAAACAAACTCATTTTGAAACCAGGAACTGCTGCACAGCCTCAGCAATGAGAAAATCCAGATTTTTTAGGATATTTGCAGGCCTCCAAGCTGAATGTTTTTTCCTGCGTGATTTTAAAATTAATCATACTGAACAATTTTATGCTGAACAAATTTCACAACTGTGTAATTTTATACACGCAAAAAGAATTCCCACAAGATAACAATGTCTGTTAGGGTCAAGATAATAGTGCTTAATATCAATGCAAGATAATAATAATTCACCCTATGTAAAAGTGTACAGGAGACCTACAAGTCTCACGCGCTATCTCCCAACCTCACGTGAATATCAAAATACCCTCAGAAATCTCAAGTTGTACCAAGACGCATATGTGAGGACAAATGACTCAATTCCTTGAAGTTAAGTATGCTCACATCTGTAAGAGAGAGACTTCATCTGGAAGGTATGCATTTACATGCATTTTAAGAAACAAAAACGTCTTAGTAAAAATCTATTGGTGGCATTTATTAAAGTTCTTGTGACTAAATATCACTTGCACGTGTAGTATATAACTCTTCATACTATCAGGCTATAATGTTTTTTGCAGGATGCTAGCATTACAGATCAGAGTGCATGCCACAATCTAGCTATTTTTGTTCTAGTAGACTTTATAATACCACCCTACTCAGCATTAAATGTCTTGTTATGGCAGCAAACGAATTCTTGCTTTGTCACAGCCTCTAGAGTCAATACCCTAGTCTTTGCACGGAGGAAGATGCTGCCAAATTCATGCACGTACACCCACATTTGACACCGAACAGAAGCAGAGATCTGCCGATTTGTATCTGTATCTTTACCCTTGGCTGGGAAACAGAGATGAAGAAGAACAGGGTGAGAGCGTAACAAAGTTCATACAAGTTACGAGAAATGCGTAAGATCTACTTACCCAGATGTGGATGTGTGTGGCTTCTCATCTGCACCTAGATAACAGTCAGGAGTCATTTCTTACAGTCCATTCTTTTAAAAGAAACATCCCTCACGTAAAGTCTTACCACAGCAGTGACTTCACAAAGATAGCGTCTATTGTCATAATTTCTCAACTGCCGCGACTTAAGTGTCCCCTAGGACCGTCAGGTACTACCGGTGCTAACAGAGTTCCAGCCCTGCGCACACAAAAAGTTACTCTCAAAGAGGCAGTGTTTGGTTAAGCCTAGCGTTTAGTCAAGCCTAGAACAGTAGTTTGTCTTACAACACCTAATATAACAAAGAAACGTAAAAATACTCGTTGTGTACGAACCAGGGACAACAAAGTATTTTGGAAGCACAGAGATAATTCTTCAAAGGCAGAGAACTCCAAAACGTTTGTTTTCACAAACGCGGCATTTTCATATGTTACGTATTCAGTAGCAGCAAGAGAAGAGATTCACCTACCTTCTTTCCTTCAGCACAAAGTTTTGTGAACGGTTTGAGGTAACCTAATGGCTTGATTTCACTGGAAAGGAATACTTCTACTCCGAGGCAAGCGTTTCCACTGCTTACTTTACATCGTTTCTCACGCTGTCCAGACCAACCCCACCACCCACGACCTAATGTGGCCCACCAACCCAGAAGAAAACTAGCTAACCTACCAAAATAACAGCTTTCTCCTGGCCTGGTGAACAAACACATTCCAGACGCAAAACGTCAGATTCTGGCACGCGCTTTGTAGGTATTGTCATGCCTTTACCTTTTGCTCTCTTTAATTCCGTATTTTCCGCATCAGCGTTTTTTCTCTTGACGGGGTGAGACGACGTGCCAGCAGCTGAACCGCTCGCTGCCTGTTTCGTGCCTTTTAACTCTGCGACTCTCTGCAGAGAAGCACCAAAGTCAGGAGGCCGTGAGCAGCTGGAAGCGCGGCGCACGGAGAGCAGCACGTCCTTAGGGGGGCCCTAAGGCCGCTCCACAGCCAGCCCGCCCCCTACAGCGGGCATCACCAACGCCCAAAACCCAGCCCGGTGCTGGCGGCAGCCTCCGGCGGGGCAGGGGCAGGGGCAGCGCCGCCCGCCCAAGCAGCGACTGCCGTCGCTCATGTTTACAGCAGAAAAGCACAGGCGTACAGAGCAGCAGGCTCGACTCACCCCAAGGCCCCGGCACGGGAAACGTTGTGAAACGACCCCCCGGGCCCCGCTCACCTCGCGGTGCTGCTTCCCCAGGGCGTGCGTCGGCCACAGCAGCTCGCTCTTGACGGGCGCGTTGCAGAGCGCGCAGCTCAGGTGCCCCAGGCTGTTGTACGTGCGCCGCCGTTAAGGGAAGCCAAGGCGCTGCCGTGCCGCCTCCCCCCCTCTCCCCCCCCCCCAGCCCCGGCCGCCCCGACGACACGCCGAGGGGCGCGGCGGGCCCCGCCTCGCCACCCCGCGCCGCGAGGAGGGAAGGGCCGCGCCCGGGGAGCGGGGCGGAGGATATTTGGCGAAGGGCGAGTCGATCCGCTTCTTGCCCGCGTTCTGCCGCTGCTTCTCCCGCATGAGGCGCCGCAGCTCCTCCTGCCGCACTTGCTTCCGCCCCGCGCCCACCCCGGCCGCCGCCATCTTGTGCGGCAGCACCTCCCCCGCCGGCGGCGGCGGCGGCGGGTGGAGCCAGCGCCGCGAGCCAGGCCCCTGCGCGCGCGCAGTGCCGGGGGGCGTGACCCGCCCCGGGAGCCCCGCCCCCACAAGGGGCGTGACCCGCCCCGGGAGCCCCGCCCCCACAAGGGGCGTGACCCGCCCCGGGAGCCCCGCCCCCAGCGCGGGAGCGGACATGACTAAGGACAGCAGAGAAGTTTCCATATTTCATTTTTTTTTTCCTTTTCATTTGTGATGGTACAATAAAATAATTAAAAAAAAAAGGGGGGGGGGGCCAAGTTCTATGGTGTCAAGTCTAGCACTCCAAACTGTGAGCTACTACGACACATCCAAAAAGCATTAGCCCAGCTTTACAACAGTATGACTGCCCGGAGAACTCGGTCACTGAGAACATCTCCAAAAAGGGCATGTTTTAAGCCATTCTTAAAAGTAAAGGGCAAGAAGTCCCACAGCTCAAGACTGCAGCTCCGCGAGCATCACTCTGGTCTGTCTCACACTACGGCCTACAGGGAACCGGGCAACTGTGACTCTACTCCAATCTTCAGAGAAGACAAACTGCACGGTGAGACATTTTGCATGAACGCCAATCCGAGACGTGTAAAGGAAGCAATACAGCAAGTGGAAGGCAATGGGATAAGTGAAACTACTGCAAAAGTGAACAACTTCTTTGCCTTTTCACACGGCCAGGGCAGGTGGTAGAGGAGGAGAACTGATTTGGTAGCAAGGTAGGTACAACAGGACTACAGCATTAGGGAGAATATACCTTAAATTTGACTTTGAGATCCATGTTTACCTTTACAAATTCTCAGTGATTCCAGTTTTCCCCTGTTCCTTCCACGATTGTAGTCTGCTGCACTTTTCAAAATTTTTTGTTGTTTTTACTAAAAAAATAGAGGCTATTGTGGAAAACATGAGGTGTAAGGCTTATCTTTCAAAAATAAACATAAAAGTCAATCTACTCTAAAAGTTCTTAGAAAACTTTAAACATAACCATCAATTTTCCAAAATGAATCAGTTCATTTTTATACCTAGTTTTCAAAACAATGATTTTTCATTGCACAAATTTGCCTTAATACGCTTACACTTTTGCCCTAGAAGCTGAACCCTGATAACGGGAGCTATCACAGAAGTTCTTCAGCTCTGGACATCCTTTTCTGAATCCAGATGTGCTGGTGGGACAGGTTCATCATCACGCCTTTTGCCTCAGATTACCAGATTAGCAAAGATTTACTACTTAAAATCTTGAAAGTAATCTGTCCCGCTCTGAGACGGGTTCGGGATGTATCCACCCAATCAGGTCTCAAGGAGCAGCAGTCTCTGGTAAAAGAGTGATGGTAAGTAGCGGGAGTCAATGACCTTTTCCACGGACAGAGAGATCCGAAAGAAAATGTCTGCCTATAGCCTTAATACTCTTGCCGAAAAGAGAAAACAACCAAGGAGCAGCAGAAGTGAACACAATCCCAGGCATGACCACAACTCCTCATGGGCAGAGGAGAATACTTTGCCTACTATACACACATCTGTGAAAGTTCAGTGCGTTAGAGCACATTTACATTTGAGAAGGTGAGGATCCTTTTCATCAAAGGGAAGCGGGCAATTTGGCATCCTCTGAATTAAGCAACCGTGTTGCTGTTGGTTTAAGAGTCAGCAGAGTCACCAAGCTAGGGCTTCACGAAAATGGCTACAACTGTTCCTCCCTGTAAACTTGAAGTGCTGGGCAAATACAGCAGGACCAGAGCACTAACACTAGGAAAAAATACCCACAGTCCTAGCACATATACCATTTTCTAACTCATAGTCAAGTTCACCAGGATTTTAGACCTTAAAATCTTTTATAGCTCCTACAAACAGAGTTTCATATGGAAAAAAAAAAAATGCAATCTTAAAGAAACTGGTGACAACAAAAATATGGCAGCTTGAATCTTGATATGGTCAAAAAGCATTTTTACAATAAAGGTGATTCATTTTTAATGCAGGGCTACCACTTCATTTGTTCAATGGTGTTCTTCACTAAAGAAATGCTCCTCCAATTATAAACACCAGAGAAATATTGCAGGATAATCCTTTAATGGTTGTAACTTACTAGAAATTATCCTTCTAGACACATTCTCTTTTTTTAATCTTGTAAAGAGAGCTAATCACAAAACAGTCATACGCAGATAAAGACTCATTATCTAAGGGGCCATTTCTAAACATCCTCAGTCTCTGACTGACGTGAGATGAAGGAGCTCAGGTTTGTCACAGGAACAGGCTCCTACTGGTCAGTACGTCATCGGTCACTGGGTATGACAACAGACCTACCTATCAGAAGCGTCACTGAAAAAGCAGCCCCCATTGCAGGTAAGCCAGCTGTGAGCTGTAACTCACAATTGCAAGCACAGCTGCCTGCACCTGCTGGAACAGTTACTACCTCCTGCTAAAGTTCATTTTTCACCTACCAGGGCACGTATCTGTCTGCAAACATCAGTCAGAAACAATCACTGCAATTTTCCATTAAAAATTCAGTGAAACCAGAAGAGAAGCCAAAAATATCTTTTAAAATAGCTCCCTACTCATACCTTGTTTGAACTGAATCCTTGGTATATGAGCAGCATAAACGATCCCATTTCATTTCCCACCATAACTCAAGACGGAACACTAGAAATAAAAACGAGCTATAAAACACATGGTATATCAGAAATCCATGTTAAAAAAAATACACCTGTATCAAGGAGCTCAACAAGAACGTAAAGCACTACTCAAAATTAAGTACCATGCATGTTACAGTACATTCCATTTATTATGACAACTTAAGGCTAAAATAGGTATGACTCCCTTATAGTCAAGCTTTCTTATATTTATCAATGCATACAAACAATAAGTGGATACAAATGTGCGGTCTTTTTATTGCTCTGAACGGTCTACTAGAATGTTATACTTCCCCCGTTTGCTTTTTTTTCAATCAAATTGAAGTTCTACAATTGCAACTTATGGCATTTTTATGGTTATAGATCTTCTTTGATTTGAGCTGTAAATAAATTCCAAGACAGAGCAGACAAAATTGCCCATCACTGCAAACTTTGTTACTGAGTTAACTAAACACTCGTCCATAAGCTACATGACAATTCACCACAAATGTTATTTCTGCAGTTCTTTAGGAAGGATTGTTTTCTTTTCAGAATAATAGGTCTCTAACCAAGTGGCAAACATGACAACCAGCAAGTAATGATTGACTAGTACCAGTCTAACAGACTGGGCTTAAAAAAACAAAACAAAACAAAAAAAGCTGAATATGTGCTCCAAAACAAAGAGCAAACTTTTCTTCTTGCTCATAGAGCAATTATGTTTCCTAGTTAAGTAGAGCAATGCCTCATTCTGCCAGCGCCAAATTCTTTGATTGCAGCTTATCCATTTCTTGACCAATATTTCCTTCAATTGTATCACACTGGGCAAGAAAAGCCTGAAAACAGGAAACAAACAAATGTTATCAGGGATGCAATTACAGCAATGGTAGACTGCTTCTTAAGAACAGAAGCTAAAGTTTCCATCACGTAAAGAAGGCAATTCAACAGCCACCTCCCAGATCAGTTTTGATAACGGTTTATTACCAGTTTTATTTACTTAGAATCTAACAGAAACACGACAAGGCAACAGCATGGCTGTCCATCCTCACGAGTCCTGCCACTGAACCATTTCGAGTTAATCCAAAGTCCACAAACATCAGTAAGGATCAAAAAGGTTCAGACAAGGTGAGGCTTTAGTTTTAGACATAACTTTAAAACTCCTTCCTGTAACATATACTTCTGTAGTGCACTTTGTACCTAAAGCTATAACAGAAAAGCATTTCCACTGCAAAGTACTTCTTGGTAGCGTTTCCTCTAAAATGGGTACCTATTTAAAAATATTTAGGAAACATTTTTGATAATTATTTAATACATTTTACAATAAAAGACAAAACCTTGCAACTGTGTATATGAATGCAAGGTACATTCACAAACAATTTTCAGGAGTCTAACCTGTGACTGAAGCTAGTATAATACAAATCAAAACAGAAATATGAGTAGGATTACCACTCATTTATGGAAGTTTTCTTTTTTGGGGGTGGGGTAGAAATTCCAGCATTTAGTAACAAAACTCCAGATTAAGGTCTCTAAGGAAGCAAGGCCTAGGAAAATCTAAACATCACAACAGCAAAGCAACTAAAGAATCCAGCACAGCTGCTGTTCTGTACAGCTTTTACTTTAAAGGCTCGTTGTCTATAGAAAGTTGGTACATTGCAATAGACACTAAATTTTCCAAAGAACACCTCTAGCAAGGTGTTGCCCAGCTTCCAGTACGAGTCAGTTGGCGGCATTGTTGTGCCCAAATCTCAATCAGTACTCCAATCCACACAGATAAGGGGAAGAAAGAACGATTCTGTTTCCTTTTAAAGTAATGAGAATTGCTTCATATCATCAGGCAGCCATAAGGCCAATCGCTAATGTACATCACAAATACTATTTTAAAATAGTATGAACTGTTAACATCTGTATTTTCGTATGCTGCTTTATAAAAGTGTTAAGTACTACTTGAAAAGAGGTCATAAGAAATAGCATTGCAAGAAGAAATATTGCAAAAATCTAAGCTTTAAACATAGCTCTCAGTTTCACAGACTGTTGGTGTACAAGTGCTCAACAGAAATGGAAAAAAAAACTCACCTGAACCCTTTTCACCAAGCCTTTCTTTTTCAGTTTGCAATCACTGAAATTCTCTGGCAGATTCTGCAGTAAAATAAGTGAACAAGTTGATGCCGCTTAATCTTAAAACTAACGTATTAAATATACAGCGAAAGGTGAATGCATCAAAGAGCTGAATCCTCTTAACAGGCAACCTGAAAAGGGCGTGCCTGCTCAACAGGTATGATTACATATGAAAGAATTCAAAAGAAAAATAATTTCAAAAAAATCCTGGGATGTAGCATGATGACTGCACACAACTGAGCTAGCAAATTTACAACGTAGCTTCAGCTGATACACAGCAATAGACCACGTACACTCCCTTTGTCCACTGTGGCATATGTTAACTCTACTGCTGAGCATCAACTTTAGGTTTTTCAGAGACTACTGAAGAGAGTAATTTCTTACAAACACATCAACTCAATTACTCAGCTTCGTTGCAATGTATCATCAGTATATAATCAGTATAATGCCTGCATCAGTAATGCAGGCATTGCTAGTCTAAGCTGTAGGTCTGATCTTCTCTACAAATCTATTTATGGAAGGTAATAACTGTGTTGTACCCTGAAAGCTCTTAATTTAAGTCAAATTGCATGAGCTTCCATACTCCTTCCACCCAATTTATATATGTAATTTAGTGTATATCATCCTAGCAAGTTTTACATGCTTTTTCCTGTTGGAGATACGTTAAATTGGGTATTGGCGGGGGAGGGTGGTTTTAGAGTTTTTTGTTTTGTTTTGTTTTTGGAAACAGGTAAAACCAGTACAGATGATTATCACCATAAAAAGTTTATGTGAACATTCTCAGAAACATTGTGCTCTCACTGGCGGAAATGCAAAAAAGGTCACATCACACTTCGAGGTTACCCTACCTTTCCCTCTGTTTTATTTCACCTAAAATGCAAGTCCCATTGGGAAGTTCAGATATATAATTATTTGCAACACCCCGCCCCCCAAATTTTGTTTCTTTTAAAGTCCAGCCAAACATACACTGTCTTAAATACAGGAGTCTTGCACATAACTTAATATAGGAGTTAAAAATACACAAGACTTCACACCAAAAAACAGTCATTGTGAGAAGTGAAACTACGGGCCTAAAGAGATCCCAGGCAGTTCAAGGAGCAGAGATCACACTGCTCTGATATTTGCGCAGTGATTAGTACATTGTGGGTGGTATCAGACAATGAAATAATGATGGCCAGGCTCAGTACATACACCCTGCACCGGGGGCGAGGAGGAAACAGGCACACAGATTAAGCAGGAACTTATTCTTTCATTTTACTTCCAACAAGCCCTGGTTTAAAATCCCCACCACTCTCCTCCTACTCTCAGCTGGAAGAAGGAACATCGAATGCTGCTTCTTGTCGCCCAGGACAGTATGAAAGTTTGAAATGGGAATAACTGCTCCTACGCTAGCCTATTCCCAAGGTTAGGTTTTTTGGTTTATTTTCTTGGCTAGTTTTTGTAAGATAGGCGAGAGAAGGAATCTTCTGTTCCTGTAGTTCCAACTTCCATTTCTGTTGCTCCAGTGCCACTTGCAGTTTTCCCAAACAGCAGTATTATTAAGCTGATAAGACTCATATCAATTTTTAACACTTCCCTTGAGATTAGAAAAGGCATCTCCCCTTGCAGAGAGCTTTTATGTCAGATTGCACCTTCTGAAATAGCACCAGAAACTGGACCTACGCCTTTCAGGTTGAAAAATTATTAGCAGCATCAAAGGCACAAGAGAGGTCGGTCTGCAGGTTAATAGAGACATCCTTCCAAATGCAAACTATCTTGCAAACAGAGATAGAAAAGTCTAAAAACTAAAAGTTATGTTTTTTTCAGAAATTGAGGGTCCTTCTCTTATTACCAGAAACATTCTTCAGTTTGTCCCAAGAAACAGTTTCCTTTCTATGACCTATCTATCCTTTCCATCGCCTCTTTTATTTTGAGAGAAAGGGGAGGAAAAGTTATCATCGAGTTAATTCCAAGAATTTATTATTCACAATGTCTAAGCTCCCACAGAAGCCTGTTTTACACTGGTCACTTTCTTCATTTATGTAGCATGGCCTCAAGCCCTTTGGATTTACAGCACAGGATAGATTCAGAAGCCATTACCACATTTTCAACAACTGTCTAAATAAATGAAAGCTCCATTTCACTAGTGGCCCGTGTCCATTTTCCAAAGCACTTTTCTTTTTTTTTTAAACTGTTGATTTTAGGAGCTACATTGCTCTAAAAAGTGTATTTTCCGGTACCGTGTACCGTAATAAACCCTTGCTCACTGCAGCATGCTAAACCTGCACGTCTCTTCCCAAGAAGCAGGACATTGAGAAAAGATTTTACTATATGCTTTTCTTTCAGAAACTGAATGCTCCAAAGACGTTACACAACACCTGAAAAGTTAGTTTAAAGCTGTGGATGCGTCTTCTTCAAATACTCGTTTTAGCTCACAAATAAAAATGAAGGCCTTTTGAAAACTTACAGCTGTCACAGAAAAAAAAAAAGGAAAGAAAAATTATTATAAAGGTATATGAAGTATTCTAATGCATCTTGTTCATGACATCGGACCCTGTAACCACAAGAGGAAACACTCCCATTTTTCCCTTGGTTTTCTACAAAGCAATTCATTTTTGAAATGAAAAAAAATATGATGAGAAGCATTTGACACGAGGAAAGTATTTGATGCCTAGTATCTGACCCCGTAACTTGCAATAACCTGGAAAAACAAAGATCAGTTAGGCCTAATTATTAATAGTTGATTCTCACCAGCAAATGAATATCTCCCTATGTCACAGAAATTCAATGCCTTGAAGCTTTCCATGACACAGCATTTATTAATAATCAAATTAAAAATGAAATAATATGCTAGCTCAGTTACATTGTCCATGCCTTCTTGTTACCTCCCTTTGTTCAGAGCTTTTTATCTCAGATGGGACCTTCAGAAAGGTTTTGGCCTATGTAAGAATTCCTACCAATCTGCAATAGCAAATTAGCAAACAATTCTCTATTATCAGAATAGGTCTAAGTTAGCTATCAATACCAGATAGGGAAATCCAGGTGGGCTTACCACTTCAATACCCGTTTCAGAAACAAATATTGGTAACTGGAGGAAAACTCTGAAATCTGAGCATAAGGACAATATTCAGATCATTTCTATTTTGGACAACATTTTTCAAAACTGTTTTTTAAACCCATCTGTGCATGCAAAATCCTACGTGTGTTTGCACGCCCTCATAGCTGTTTTTAAAATCACACCTTCTAAAGCCCTAGGCAAAGACATGGAACTGGAAGTCCTGAATTCACTATCTATCAAAACTGCTTAAAAGGTATTTTGCAATCAAATTAGTAAAGCTTACAAATCTTAACATCAAATTAAATCTCACAGTCTCTCTGTTTTACCTTAGTCAGCTTACGTCTCCTCTCCAGGAATACGTTGTCCAACTATTCAGGGTTTAACAGGTGAAGCTGGCAATAAACCTTAAGTCACAATAACATTTCAATATTTAATTAAAATCAAGTTTAATTTATATATTTTTTAAAAAGTAACTTAACCTAGGCAGTGCTTATGCAAAGCTCTTGCTAAATGTATATCTTGGAGCATTTCTTGCAGAGCGATCGTTTGGGTTAGTAGACGGCTTTCCACTGCACAGCGTATTGTCATTCATATAGCAAGTCTCTTATTTGCATTCTACTTTCTCTGTGACAAAACCCTGTTCAAGCCTCACAGTATAAGCTGTTCAAGCTTTGCGTAGAAGCTCTTAAACTTTTGAGCGCTGACTGCAGTGCTGGCTTTACCCAGCAACTTCGGTAGAACTCCTACTTCTTCCATAGCTTTTGTTTGGTTGTTTTTTTCGCTAACACAGGTTATCAGTTTTTTCCCCTCCAACAGAAACAACCTGAGTCCCCCTATTACCACTGGCTATCTCCCACCTCATATCCCAAATTCAGAGCTGCTTAACCACACCTCTTTGAGGGTTCTAACCATGTGGATACATTGACTTTACAAGTTATACCTTCAAAAATTCAGGTGTTGTATGCGCGATACTCACGCTTCGCAACAGATTGTTAAAAAAAAAAAAAAATCACCCTTTACAATACGGAATTCATGTGGGTGTGTTTTCTTGCCTCTGCATCCTCTCTATTCTTGAGTGTCCTTTTAACTATAAACCCAGGTGTCCTCTTTCCTGAACACTGCTTCTTACAAAAAACAGACTCTCTCTTCATTCCTTTCCCATCTCCCAATAAAACAACGTCCCTTTGCTGTGGAACATCACCTTTCAGCTTTGCTCATGCTTCCTCTGCTACAGGAGCACTTACAATAATGATTTTTAAGCTTAGTGTTACCACCCCATCTTTGCTCTCCTATTTAGCTATTTCATACTTCCCCAGTCAGAGGCCCCAGAAGATAAGATCCAGTTTATAGCACTGTAATGAGCAAATACACAAAATAAATGCTAGTCAAATTTATCATTTATGAACCAAAGGGATAGCTTTTTAAAAAAAAGTGTCCCCCACACTAGCAGTCAATAGCAACAATATCAGAAATCTGAAAGGTTTCTAGCTATCCGGCTGATTAAAACAAAAAACAACAACAAAAAATCATTCTACCACACACAGCACCAATCCTAATGACTTACAGGAATTTTTGCTGACACCATTGTCCATTTAGCAAGAAGGTTTTTTGCTTTTTACATTACAGTATCTTAAAAAACCTTAACACAATGTACGGTATTTTAGTGCGTAATTTTTACTGAGTCCCACTCCTTCACTATTTATTTATTAAATTGGTTAATTGGGTAAGCATATTATGTTGACACCAAAACCTTCTCATCTAAGTAGACATTCGAGCAGCTTCATTAAAAGCAGCTTTTAAAAGGCTGCATTTGTCAACAGGTTTTCTGAATGCATAAGAGGTAATTAGGTGCTCTACTCTCACTGAGGGATGATGGCACTTTCATGCGCCTTGTGCTTTAGAAAAATATTCCCCTTTGACTTTACGCTTATGATCCATATTAAGACATTTTAAAATTAAGATAAGTAATGCCTATCAAATGTTTAATGATCCAAATAAAATCAAAGATTCAGAAGTAAGCTCACATCACTCCAATGGTAAATGGTAAAACTTCATAGAAGCTTGGGAAGTGTTTGTTAAAGGCACAATAACACTATTTGCAGAATAATTTCTTCTCTAATCCTTGGAATGTTAATTAAGCATTGGTTTACCAGATGACAAGAACAGCAAGGACAAGATGAAAATAAAAAAGCTTCTCAACATAATTATTTCGGTACAGTAATTCGATTAACTTTTATAGAAGAATTATAACAACAACAACAACAAAATCCTCAAGAAAGATTACTCACATTTATATCCTGATGGCCACAAAATTCGTTATGTTATCAATACCAATATGTCCAATTTGACAGGGGATTTTGCAGTTAACGTCCGTAAACAAAAAAGCCTGTGACTTTATTTCAAGAAATTTAGTAAGAAACCATCTTGAGAACAAAGCGATCTCTCAGGTTGCAAAATCAAAGACAGACTTCAAGTAAGGCTGTGTAATGTTCGGCTGAGTAGGCTGACAAGAAGGGCACAGTATCAGGCTTGTGAGTTTAAATTTTCCTACTGATCTTAGGAAAGTTTTCCTGTCTTTCCTTTGTCACGGTAATTGGTCTAAAAAACCGTGCCAGCTAATCAAGTCAGGCATTTTCTGCTTCCTGAGATTTGTAGTAAGTAGTATGCTTTGACTTTTACTCCTGGACCAAGTGTTTTAATTGCTGAAATAAACACATTTCTGATGATGCACAGAGATAAATCCTCAACTGCTGAGCAAAACTAATTTGTATTCTTCCTGAAAAATATTCAATGATTTGTGGCTTGTGCAAAGGCTAGACTGTTGCACAATATTTAAAAATTTGTTAGATGCTTATAAGATTCCACCCCCCGCCCCGTAGAAGTAGTAGCTATTTTTAACCAAATGTTTAACATTAAAATGCTTAAGTTGCAGGTACTCATCCCAGAGACCTCCCTTCGAGACTTTGCTTTTGCACTTTTTGCAGTGACAACATCATATCTTTCCTCCTCCACTCCAATATTGTAGGACTATTGAACTACTACTGCCACTTCCTGACTCACTTTTTTAAAGCTATAGCTCTTGAACACATGGAGTCTAACAAAAAGGATTATTAGTTCCAAATTCAGCTCCTTTAATTAATGATATGTCTGCTCACAGTTACGATGGAACCACTCCTAGAACAGACAGAAAATAGTATGTGGTCTTCACCTGTTAGCTATCTTAATACCACACAAACCTGATTTGGCATCAAGCTCGCTGTTCTTAGTTGATCCAAACAATGTATAACGCCCAAGACATTTTAAAGTGTTTTCACAACAATTCTGCCAAAGAAACAAACTGGAATATTTATGATGCGAAATTGTTAGTACGTTTCCTTTCTACAATACATTCACTCTTCCATCTTGGCAGAAAATAGCTCAATTACTTTTTCTTGAATATGCTGCTGATTCAATCAGTAGCACATTTAAATAATCAATGACATTCAAGAGATTTTTCAAGCCTTCCTTTTTACTAGGGTAACACAAGGACTATTAAGGAGTGTATAAAACATTTCAGATACACAGAGAAATCGCTTTCTGGAAGCTTTTCACTTTTCTGCTTTACAATTTTGCTTTTTCTATTTACCATTTTTTCCATCCAATTTCTTACTTCAGTGGCACCTCTTTATTGCTCAAACACATTCCTCAATACTGTTCTGTGTTGCTACAATGGCAGTACATTTAAGTAATACCTTCATAAAGTGGAGCCTCTTCATCTGATCTGGTGTAATAACAGTACAATAAAGGGCTAAGTTTTATGTAAAGATTCCATATCTTATCTGTAAGATTTCCCAGAAGACAGCCAAATTCAGTTTTCATGATAAAAAAACAGAGCCTTATTAGAACACTAAGAAAAACAAATACGGAGGTTAGTCCTAAAAAACGTACCTTCATCCACTGCTACAAGAAGCCCTAATTTTCATTACACCCTTAAAAATACGATGCTGGTCAATGTCAGCTTCTAGGTTCTTCTACAGTGAGGTAAAAGACAACTATTGCCAACATTAAAAGATATTAATCATGATTATTTTTAGCTCTGACTGCTCCACTCCCACAAAAGTGAGGCAATTTGCTGAATTGAAACAAGAAGTCACCAGCTTATAAACTTCCTAAAATCTTTTACTAAACCTAGAAGTCCATGTCGCATACTATCTAGGCCATCTTGGATAAGGGGATGTTTAAATCATGCAAGAAGCACCAGAATCAAAAGAAAACTTGGTAAACTGAGCTTGGATTAATGAGGAAGCAATGAAGAGGGGCTTTCAAGGCTGCTGACTAGGTTCCAGAGCTGTAAATCAGCATACAAACACTACCTTTTTCTAAATAGGACATGGTACCAGAAATAAGCTTTGATCCCACCCAAATAAGTCAGTTGTCACCTCATTGCTATTTTCCACGGTAACACATAGAAAATCTGCCACTTCAAACAAGGAATCAGTTGTATTAAGTCTGTATGTCTGATCGCATTCAAGAACTGATGAAGACTATTGAAAGTTGAAGATCTCAAAATACTGAACTACTTTTTTCTTTTAACTATAACATACAAGAAAAATTAAAACATACTTAGAACTGTCAGCTGTTACAAGCATAAAGCTAAACTCCTGGCAGCAAACAGCAAAGTCTAACTTACCATTAAAGTTGCAGGGTATGAAAGGAAGAAATAAGTTAGCAAGCTCCCCGCCACTCCCAACAACACAAACCATACAATGCGGGCCAATTCAAAAAATTACTCTTTGACATAGCTGGCTGCTCAACTTTTTCAAAATACCAATCGATTAAAATCCATTTGTTTCACAGACTGTAGATATTTGTATAAAAACTTGCTGAAATAAACCCATAAAGGGTCATTGGGCAAAAGGAGTCAACTCAAATACATCACTACCACAGAAAAGCAGCATGGTGTTCCTTCAGAATAGGAATTTATGATCACGATACGCAACAGAATTAGACAACGAAGTGAAAGAGAATGACCCAACAGACGCAGAAACTGAATAACAAAACACCCTAGTAGTCACCATCTAGGGCAAGTCCCTTATTCTCACCTAGCTCTCAGTTCCCACATTACACAGAGAGATACATATTATACTCTAGAAGGATATTGCACGGTTATGATCCATTAATGTCTGTGAAGTGCTTGGATAAACTCCAGAACATTTCAGATAAAGAACCCAGTCCTCAGTATGCAGACATCTTGAATAAAAGTACTGTCAGTCCACATAGGACTGACCAGAAAATTCTTCAGGAATTCAGGAAAATTCTCCTTGTTCTTAAGCAATAAAGAAAAAGTGCTTCTGCTTTTTTTTTTTATGCCGTCCCCTCAAGACCTTCACTGTTACCATAAAGTTTAACGTAACAGGTTTTGTCAAGACAAACTACAAGGGTAAAACTTGAGTAAAGGATACCCATTTCATGTAGTCTTAACAGGCTGTTGCCCAATATGAAGCTCTTCTGTAGAATGGGGATGCATACACAGGCATTAATGTCACCATTTAGAAATAGATGCTGCCAAGTAGCCTTTTGGAGAAATACAGGGGCAAGAGCTGGATATTAAAGAAAAAAAATGAGCAAACCAATTAACTAACTTTAAAAAGCAAAATATATTTGTTAGTATTTTAAAATATCAAATAAATTATACTAAAGATTTATTCTTAAAAGTAAACTTCTTTCGGGATATGATGCCTTTCTGTTATTCTTTACTTACAATGGCATCTATCTGTTCCAGGACCTTCATGAACTGCTCTGCAGTTCCTTTTATCCTCTTGTCCAGCTTTTTCAGAGCTTCTGCCTGGAGATCCTTTGCTAAAAAACCCTGAGGAAGCAAAAGAGGGAAGAAAAGATAACATCATTCCACATCCTGAAGACTACTCAGCTTAGAAAAATTTGTCAATCCACTGCAGCAGAAAATATTTTTTACTATTTCTATAGTTTCGGGTACAATAAAAACCTCCAATTTCAATTTGTATTCTGTCAATGCTTGAAATACTAACTGTAAGATCTACTAGGTTTTCTTAAAAGATTAAAGAAAACTCAAAGGAACAGCCATTCGCCTTTGAATTTTGAGAGAACTGTTCATGTTTTTCTAGATCTAAAGAATATCATTTGTTCCATATGTAACAATATTTACCTTTTTCCAAACCGTGCCATACATCTCCCTATTTTGAAAACACACAAACAGTATTTGAAGTTTAGTAAGAATTTTACAGGTGCCTTGGAAAGCCAAAAAGGACAGCTTACTACTGACCGTACAAAACCCTCAAGCAGTATTTTTTAAAATACGTATTTAAAAAACAGTTTTGCAAATATTTAAAATGATACAGAGCTGACGTACCTTCTGGATACTTGTGAACTCTTTATTAACTTCCTCTAACTTATTAGCTATTTGCTCCACTGACTTCTCCAAATCTTTTAACTTCTTTAATTCAGCCTCTTCCTCTGGACTATTCTGTGTATTCAAAAGCATAAAAGTCATAACGGCGGAACAAATAGAGTCACTACGTAGCTAAAGAGCAGCAACAGTGTGATACAGAAGTGAAGGCTTTTGCTGACTTAAGACAAATATTACACTGGGGTTATTCTTTCCATACTTTAGTACCTACGAAACAAGCTGCTTCCAAAGCTTTACAACAAATTTAGTGGCAACCTCTATAAACACATTAAAGGAGACTAATTTGAAGAGAAAATGAAAAGTGCAAATATTTTTCTTTTATTAGCTTTCGTATCTTGCAAGTAACACAGGAGGTAATATATGAGGAGATACTACTTTGCCCTCTACTTGAGAAAGCCAGTCACAGGTCACTTGACTAGAAGTAACCCAGCAGACACAGCAGCTACAGGTTTGTTGCTGTTGTTTTTCAACCAGAAAAATAAGACGGACAGAACAGTGCATCAGCGCACATGAGGTTCATGAGTGCTGACAAGCCACAGATTAAGCAGAAGTTTGTCAATACTGTATTTTCAGAAAGCTGCAGAGTTATTTGCAGTGCAACGTGAGATTGAACACAGCTTTCTGGGTATGTACACAAGATGAGTTTTACACTGAAACCTATATCCATGTTCAAGAGTTGAGCTACTAATAGAAATTAGGATAACGTAAGAAAAAACTTCTGAAGGCAACACTTACCCTTTTCCCAATCAACATGACTTTGCAACCGTTTTTAACACCAAGTGCTGACAAAGGTTGTTCCATTTCTTTCAGAGACTTTCCTAAACGGAATGAGAGAGAGAGAGAGAGAAAAAAAAAAAAAACAGTCAAAATATTAGTAATAACAGTGATACTTTCAACTGTTCCGTCCAAGTCCTAAAAATTAAAGTGTTAAGCATGCCTTTTTAAAAACATTCAGAATATGGATATCAAAGTAAGATGAAAGCTACCCTCTAAAAGAAAAACGGACAGATGTGTAAGTTACCTTTGTATATCAGTTTCTGAAAAGGAACGGGAACACCAGTGACTTGTTCAATAAGTAGAGCCATGTCTTGTAGTGTAGGTTCACCATCTTCCTGATGAGAAGCAACCTGAATACTGTGCTTTTCGTTACCTAACAAAAACAGAATAACAGTAACATCTATTGTCACTTAGAAAATATTAGGTGGAATCACTTTCTAATACATTTTTCCGTGGAGGCAGAAAGTTCTCAAATCACTGATACTCATGTACAATCTTAATCTAAATCACAGGGTTCTATTGCAATTCCTTCATCTTAGTTACTCACCTCAGCTGAAAATATATACATTCTTTTAACCTAATAACCTGAAGAGTTGGGCAAGGAGAAATCTATTGACTATAACGCCCCTGATAAAAAAGAGAGGGTGGATAATATTTAAGAATGCAGCTGGTCCAGGCATCGTGCAAGCTGAAGAATGGAAGCCCAGACTTTCATGATCTGCTTCATTTCCTACTTGCAGGAACTTGCAATGACATGAATCCTGGGGAATCGGAGATGACTTAACACTTCCTTTGCTCCCTATTCCTTAGGCATGAGAAACAACCAACGTTTCCCTGTCTCCCCTCTAGTGGGCCATCTGAAAGAACTCTCACAGTCTGAAGATGGCTTCTCCCCATAATACATCTTAATAGCACATTTAGCTCCAAGCAAATCTGCAGTCACTGGTTCCAAGCTTCAAATGAGTTCTAGTGAGGGTCTTCAAAGTCTAAATCATTGCAATCTTGAAGAGGCTTATCATTTAATTCCCAAAATCTTGAGAGACTCTAGCCCTTAAATCCCCTATTAGTTTCATTCGACTTATCAGGGATTTTGGGCACAGTCAGAGTATGGTTTCATGAGAGCAGGTCAGCCAATGTAACAACCTACGGTCTCTGAAAAGGGATAGGTCCCATTTCCAGCTGAATGTTTGTGCTGCTTACTTTGCTCTGGCTCTTGTCAGGCAAGCTCACTAACTTTCACTCACTAACCTAGACAAAAACTAACTGGACATACACGTGTGCATGAACCAGTAATTTGCTCTACTCCAGACAAGCGAGTCAGTTTTGTCCAGCTACAGTCCAAAAAGCGTCAGAACCTGGGCAGGGCAGGGATGAGACTACATGGCCAGAAATGAGTAACACTAGCGCCTCGACAGCCCGCACTATCAGTGAGCTGATATGCAGCCTCAGCCGCCTTGTCTCAGCCTGGTCAGCTACTGCTTAATGGAGTATCCTGTTCAGACTCCCCCAGATCACTGAGATTCAGATGTGCAATAAACAGCAGGAAATCCTCAGAATAAAAGGACTATGTCAGTTCATCTCTTCTTACTGACTGATTGTGCTTTCTGTAACCCTTATGGGGTTCCTGTAACGCTTAAGGCCTGCCATCTTAAAACATCCACAGAAATTAGCCACCGCTGGCTGCAAGGGAACTAAGATAGACGTTTTTCAGTTTACAGGAAGAGAGTACTGTAACAGCCATCAGAAAGAAAACTGTCCTCATGCCACTAATTTGAAACACACATATCTTTTGCAAAAGAAGAGTGCCATAAACATCTATTTTAACGTGTTTTGGTCTCCCAGGGTTATACAACAAGCTACACAGAAACCTCAAGAACTTGCAAACTCCAACAACGTTCTGGAATACAAAAATGGTTTTCAGCTCAAAATCTTACTACACCAGCTCTCCCTCAAGCACTTTCGACAAACAGACCTCATTCCCAATTCGTTTTGAAAAATACAGAGAATGTAAGTCCTACTCCTGATATATTTCAAAACATTGCTTTGGTACATTTATCTGCTCTGTGTAAGAGGTCTGCAGTTGAGAAAAAAAAAAAAAAAACAAGAAAGGAGGAAAAGCTAGCTGAAGCTTGCTTTGCAATGAAAACAGCTTTAATTACAAATTATGAATAACACTTTAGTCTTACTATAGCACAAGTTATACTGTCAATTCACTGCTGAGTGAAATCACCACGAAAAACACCTCACAGGTTAGAGCTGGTATCACAACTGATCAGTTTGTTTCTGTAAATGACAACATTGCTTTAAAATCTCAGACAATGCAAATTTCCCAAGTCTTTTGGAAAACCTCCAATACATCTTGAAAAACGAGATCAATTCAATGACTTTTGGATTGTACAGTGATACATTCTTTCTTAAGCCTTAATTATTTCCATCATTCCTCACCTTCACTCACACACAAAATTAATTATTACTCACACACAATATCAATAAAAATATTTGCTCAAAGTGGTAAACAAGCACCCAACATCAACAGGTATAAACCGGACAGCTGTAGTCCAGGATGAAGGATGCCTTCTACCTGCGATGAATGACAAAGTAATTACCATATAAGAAAACGACTGGATGGATAAAGGTATTCCCAGATAAGAAGACTGTTGGCAAACAGCAAGATGCTGGAATTATAAATTGAGCGCTCTGAAGGAAAGTAGGCATCATCTTCGGAAATGAAAATCCCTCTTCTCAAATGGAGTTCTCCAAAGGCATCAACACACACGTGGATCACAAAGATTCAAGTACATTATTCCACAGGGTCCCTCACCAAAGACTCTTAAATAGGCTAAGCTGCCAAGCACTAGAGAAACTCTTTCACATAGTAAAATAACCAACAGGTTGAAAACAGAAATAAGCAAACAGAAATAAGCAGTAAGCTCTGCAGGTAAAAAGAATCTCACCAATGAAGTACTAAAGGGACTGGAGTAGAGTTGTCACTGTTCAATTATTAAAAAATAAAAAATCCATAAAACAGTCACAAGTTCTGTGAACACAACTCACTGATGAATAATTTTTAACACCCTACTGTCCTCAGGGCGTTCTTCCTAATGCCTAACCTAAACCAACGTCGTTATAACTTAAGTAAAATATTTCTTGCCCTATTTTTAGGAACTGTAGCATCAAGGGCATCCTTAACTCTTTGCACGTTTATTTGAAGACTTAACCGTGTGTTTCCCTTCCCCCTTTCCCCCCCTTCAGTGTCGCCTCTCCAGGGGAAAGCTCAGTTGTCTCAACATACCCTTCAGCGACCCGTTTCAGCAGCTCGGCACCCGGCCGTCATGACCAGGAAATTATCTCTTGCTGCTGCAGCCTCCCATCTCACTAACCACAACTTTTCAAGCTTCGTCAGCAAAGGAGGAGACAGCCCAACAGGCAGCGCCTGCTTTCAATGCACGCCACTGGCCTCAGCTCCGCGACACACGTCGCCCAGAGCAAGGCTGCTCCAGAAGAGGGAAGGCGGCTCCCTCCTCTGCGGGCCGGGCCGGGCCGGGCCGGGCCGGGCCGGGCCGGGCCGGGCCGGGCCTCCCCCCCCCCGCCCCGGCGCGACCCGACGCCCGGGCGCTGCGGGGACCCGCGGCCGCTCTTTCTGAGGCGCTTCTTACTGTAGGTGACGGTGACGGTAACCGGGGCTCCGGGCGCCGCCATCTCACCCTCACCAGCAGGAAAACGTCTCTCGGCCCTTCCGGCAGCGCGCCGGAAGCGCGTCACTCCCGCGTGGGGCGCTGCCCCGAGCCTTCCCCGCCCCGGCGCCGGGCGGGGTGACGTCACCGCGCGCCGGGGGGGGGGGCAAGCCCTCCCCGTTCTCCTCCTCTTCCGGGAAGGAGGGCGGCTGCAGCAGGGCTCAGCCTCCGGCCGCCGCCCGCCCGCCGAGCCCCTTTCCCGCAGCGGCTCCTGCGCGTACCTCACCCCACCGCAGTCTCATGCCTCCCTTTTCACTTTAGGCAGCACACAGCTGCGTCGCCCAGCTTCAGCTTTCCACCAACGACCCCCCCCCCCCCAAAAAAACCCGCCAAAGCATCCGGTAAGCCAGCTCGGGTAACCTTTGGTTCCCGGGGCGGCTCGGCAGCAGCTGGCGCAGTGCTTCCGCTCCAGTACCAGGCGGTTATGCTGCTACATAACCTGCAAGCAGACTTCTTCAGCAGGAGGAACGCCCGTCCTGAAACTATCAGGTTATGGTCAAATACGTTTTGGGGTTTAATTACACGGAGCAAACAGGTAAGCATGTCTAATTGCAGCCATCACTGAGCGATGCGTTCTAAGACTACTTTGGAAAAAATATCTTTATTCGTGATAAATAAAGCTGTTTCTATACAAACGTTTGTACACTGGGTGCGCTGTCACAAAGTGCTTTTCCTTTTAATTAAAGAACTCTTTCTAGGAAATGAACTGATCCTCAGCACCAGAGTTGAGGCTTGGCAGCAGTTCTGTACTTGTGGCTAGTGAGTTCAAGAGAAGGAAGACAGCAGTTTTTCTTTGATCATTTTTTGCTAGATACTATTTTTTTTGTCTTGTAACTTCTATTGCTGAGCAGAGTGACTCCTGACAGGAGGAGAAACATGGGAGGAGCAAGAGTATGGCTTAAGTGTGACACTGCAAAGGAAGCATATATATGATGTTTTTAGGATTGGAACCAGGCTGCACCTCTGGATAAGCCGGTCCTCAAGCAGTGCACAACAACGGGAACAAGTGGCAGGTTAAGGCCTTTACCAAAAACACCACACAAAAGGATCAGCTAATCTAAATGATTTTATGTCACAATGGAATACATAAAGCTAATGATAACCCTACCATCAAGAAGGTTACAATACAATAGCACAAAAGTCTCAAGACTGAAGTAGTTTTAAAATGCATCTAATTCTTTATCAAATAAGCATAGTAGTAAGGAAGCTATTTTACAAAGTAAGCAGCAACATACAGTCTTAGTTTCAAGAAAGAGAAACATAATACAAAATCAAAACAAAGCTCAGCTATAAACAGCCACCATTACTCTGCACGTATTACTCTGTCCATAAGACACAGGAAATCAAAACCCATTAGACTGACTGCTTCCACTGAAGGAAATTGTGCCAAATTTTCCATTAATAGAAAAGTCAGTAGTAGAACAACTTTCTTCAAAGAAAGAAAACACCATCAGCCATTCATATTGCATACTAGGATGTAGTGATATTAAGGTTACACTGGAAGGACAAGTTTCCCAGAATTGAAAAGTTTCTTAACTTGATTTGTAAAATGTAGTTCACTATATTCATTGTCCTTTTGAAACATTTATGTAGCAGGGATCTTTGGCAACCCAAATTCATCCACCAATACACCATCCTATAAGGAAGGAGAAAAAAGAAACAGGTTAACAACTCTCCAGTCGGAACATTTTGCAAAATTTTCCTCACAATTTTCATTTAGTGATAGAGATCTGTAATTGTCATTGTGTGACAGCTGGGATCAAAATAAAAGCGTTGGCATTCTTCCTCATTACTAAGCTGTATTAGTGAATATGAAAAGCAAAAATGTGAAAAACTTTAAGAATATGAAGTCTACCAAGGCAGCAGTTAGAAAATGCCATTGTGGCTCTTGAAAAACATAATAAAGAGCATTAAGTACCCTGTATTATCTCATATTCCGATCTGTTGAAAATACCTAGTTATCATGAAGTTAGCCTATGCTTTAGAAGGCTAATTCATCACCAGAGAGATCAAACCATGTAAGTAGACCACACAAAATGTAGAAAACATATTAAGCACAATTTTTGTTTAACGTATTGAGGATTCTTAAGAGCAACCAAACCACATAAATGCAATAAATTCAAAACAAAAAGAATGCATTTTGCTTTTCAAGAAAGGACTCACTTTGTTTTTTGTGTCAGTAGGAGTGGCCTCTGGGATTGCTGGAGCAGATGCAGCTTCATCTAAGTAGGAATTGTCTTCATCAGCTAAAAGTTCATCACCTAATGCATCCAGTTCTGAAATAAAATTATTATGTAGGTTCAAAAATTAAGCAAGGCATTTATTTTGCAGAAAAAAAGTATCTCTTATAGAGAAACATGGTTCAGAAGGAATCCCTTTGTTTCTTTCTTAGTTTCTTACTTTCTCATTTAGCTATCACTCAGGAATACAGATACATACACACACACACCCCACCCCCCATAAGGGGAACATTTCTTCCTCACTGTAGAATTCCATTAGTATGTCCTTCATGTTTGCCTCATACTTTTATTACTGGCACTTGAAAGAAGTGCCAGTAACAAAAGTTAAGTTTCTTGTAAAAAATGCAGATGTATGTTTAAAAGAGTAATTAAAACATATTTTTAATGCTTTTGAGCATTTGGCTAATGAAGTTAAAATATCATGGTACTTTCTCCTCTGCCTTCCTAACCTGCTTCCAAGTCATCTTCATCAATCTCTGGTGTTCCATAGCTACGGCTCAGCGCTTCCTGGACTTCGTTGGCTTCTTCCATCATATCTTCTAACTGATCTTGTATGTCCTGGCGCAACAAAAAAATTTCAACTCGTCCACATTTAATAGTTTTAGCTAAATTTATTAGAGCTTAATCAAGAACCAATTGAATAACTCCAGCATACAAGGCGCTAACAGATGTTTTAATATATAAATCCTTTTTAAAAATAACATTAATACAAGTTAGTACACACATGTTCAGTGTTATAGCCCAGCCTCAACTACTACTAAAAAGCATAATGTAAATGATGTACCAGGTAGAAGAAGAGGAACCTCACAACAATGTCTTTGCAAAACCCTGGTCATTTTTGTACTAATTTTTTGTACTCCTGCAAATTAGAAAGCCTATTAAAAACAACCTAGAGCCTACCATTACCTTGAAAAATAGGAGACTATGAAACATGGAGAGAGTAAATCCACCTGTTGGAGATGGCCCGAACGTGCCAGAACCACCACCAAAAAAGTACAAAATATTTTAGCATACCTATTGGCACTGTCCTTGACTAAGGATTTACAGTACAGGCACTATGTAAAAATAGCATAGGAAAGAGCTTGAAGGAATTCCGCACTGACATTTGAGGAGCATTTAAGTGCAACATGCTTGAAGTTACATTTCAAGATCTTATGTTCCGAAATTGCATTTTCTGAAGACACGGTGAGGGTCTCTTGAAAATATTTTTTTCAAGGAACTACCACGAATAAGAACACAGGAGGACAAAGTAGCAGCAACACGGGGAAAAAAGAAAGAGGACAAAGAAGGCATAGAAGGAAGTAGTCACTAACATTTATGCAGAAGTACAGAGGAAAGGAAGAAGGGAGAAAGCTAAAGATGAGCCCAGTATGGAAACAACGCTTAGTGCAGTAAGGCCAACAGCTGACTGTGCAGTACCAGAGAAATTAGGAAAAAGAATTATTAGTGGTACCAAAACACCAAGCAAAAAACAGAAACCAAAGCAAGCAAAACAGTCAGCTTGCCCTTTAGTTACTTAGTCCTCTGTTCCCATCACTGTTTCAGTACAGTTTCAATATTTTGAATTATTACAGAACAGCAACTCACCTCAATTTGATCAATTTTGACTTGCTTGTAAGCTTTCTTCATTTCTTTCACTCCCAGTTTCATTGCATCAACCTAGAATAGAATGAAACAACATGCTTGTATTTAATGTAAAATATACACATTAAAAAACCAAAAAGGTGAGATGAATATACTGGTACCGTTGTCTTTGTATCCTTGAGTGCTTGAATAGTGTAATTAGCTTGTTCCATATTAAAAGACTGCTGTGATAAATTATCCCGCTGTTGTTCATACCTGTTAAAAACAATGGAAATAACGGCTTTAAAACATCACTACGCACAGCGTAAAAACATTCTTAATTTAGAAAACAAAAAACCACCAAAAAAGGAACAGTACTGTGAAGACAGGAACAGAATTAAAATTTCTAGTTTATTATAAACAAAAACAATAATCAAATAACTTCATAAACAGGAAACAAGTTATTTCAATCTTGTTTCACAGGCCATTATATACATCTATATATTTAAATCCAACAGTTGACAAAACTACTCCTGAATTAAAACTGTGCTTTAACAGAAGGTGAGACTATGTTTGTATAACCTAATGTTTCAATTACTACCAACTGGAGAAGCATATTGTTGCCTACTGGTGCTGTAAGCAGACTGGAAGGGATGCAGGTTATCCAAAAAGGAGCTTTGCCCTGGAACTTGGTGTGGGTGGGAGGGAAGGGGCAAAATGGAGAAAGGAAACTGTTACGGCTAACCAAAACGATAACGGAGACTTAAAAAACCAAAACACGCAGACACACACACACACACAAAATCATCCTTCACAGAGCCAGAGTTGTGTCCAATAAAGAACATAAAATACGTCAGGTTAAAAAACAAAGAGGAATATGTTGCAGAAAGCATTAAAACAAGCAATCAATCCTTCTTGAAACATCTGAAGCAATGCAAGACAGTCTGTGGGGCCTACGGACACTCAAGATACAAAAGGAGGAAGCAGAGCTGGCGACATACCAGAAAAACTATGCAATATTTTTTTCAACCCTCCTTCACCATGGAAGCACTTCTAATGTCTACATACTGGAAGTCTCCTTTATGAAAGGCTCATCAGAGCAGCTGACAAATTCAAGTATAAACAGAAGATAGCATGGACCAAATGCAAAGAGTAACATACTGCTGGCTCTAAATATCATTCACTCAACAGTTTTGAAGTGATTCAGAATTAAAGAGATGAACTATTCACTGACATATAACTTTTTAGTTAGTCCCCAGGCACTGATATGGAAGGTTGCTAAGGCAACAGTTTTTCACGAGACATCTGGATACATCAAGGTGACATCAGTACCGGGCAAATCACAATACAGAACAAAATTAGGCGTATGCATGGATAAATGTGATCTTTTGGGAGTCAGAGAGCTTTTGTAAAGGGCAATTTCACTATTCCACTGGAGTTCTTTGAGGGAGGCAGCAAGCGTACAGATGAAGGAGATCCAGCTGACAGCCTATTTACACAGATATATCCAAACTTTGTCTGACAAGGCCTCTCAACAAAGAAATAGAGGTCTTTAAGAAATTAAGCGTGCATTGTATAAGAGGGAAGGTCCCCACAAGAAGGAACAAAAAGACAGGAAAATGCCAATAAACATAACTGTTTTTACAGAGAAGGGAAAGTCACCAATGTTCAGTGACCCTCTGGGGCCTGTGCTTTTCAGCTGACTTACAAATGATCCGGATCAAGGCTGACTTGTAGGTGACAAGACTTAGTCAAATACTTCAGAAGAACCTTGCCAGATCCAGGGACTAGACATCAAAATGGCAGATGAAAACAAAACAAATCAATGCACATAGGGATAAACAATCCTAATCCTCCGAATCCTTCACATTCAGAATGAGGGGCTCTAACTTGACTATTACTTTAACCATTACTGTCCAGAAGTGAGAACTTAGGAGATATAAACACAGTTCTATGAAAACATCAGCTTAATGTTCAGCAGTATTCAGAACAAACAAAAAGCACAGTGAGTATTTTGAGTAATTAGGAAAGGAAAAAAGAATATCATGCTATTGGCAAGGTACACCAGCATTCTGAATACTGTGTGAAATTCTGGATGCTTATCTCAAAAAGAATGTAGCAGAACTGGAAAAGCTTCACAGAAGATTGACAAGGACGATCCAAGCACGGATCAACTTCCGGATAGGGAATGACTAAGCACGCTTAGGTTCAAAAACCTAGAAGAGAGATGACCGAGGGATATGATGATGGCCTCTTATGAGAGGCCTAGCAAATGTAAACAGGGTAATGACTACTCACGCTTCCAACACAAGCGCTAAGGAGGCATCAGATGAGATTAGCAGCAGGTGGCAGAGTCAAAAACAAAAGAAAGCAGTTCTCCTCATAACATCTAATTAAACCTACGTTCCTTGCCATACGTTAATCTGGAGGATAAAAGTTTACAGATATTTAAAAAGTAAGTGAGCAAATCTGTATAGGAAAAATTTCTCCAAGGGACATGAAATACAAGATGACACCAGCTTTAGCTCAGAGAGCACCTAACAGATTTCAGTTCAGGGACGACAAGATATTCTGGTGAAGCACTCCTGAAAGTGTGCGTGTTCTGACGTTCTTTCCTTTGTGTTTGTTGCTGGTCGCTTTTGGAGACTCTATATTAAGCTATTATCACTGGATGATCTAGCATATCCATTCTGCTCTTCTTTTGAAGAGACATGATTACCTGTGCTACGTGTGATAAAGAGTCATAAAGGGTGCCCATAAAGAACTGGCAAATATCCTGTGAACCAGGGCAAGATCATGAAGTGCATGATTTATAACGACCAAATAACGATACCAAATGAGATTTTATTTGTCTAATAAGGCAAGTTCAGGAGTCAAGCACAGCTTTAGCAATGATTTAAGTGAGCTTCTCCCAGTTCAAATTTATATACTCATGTACAAACATGACACAGACATGCTGACACAAAATCTGTACATAGCTGCTTCTGAAAGGCTGACTAAGGTAGTTCAGCTATTTTCTTGTAAGAATGCTGAGAAGTGACAGTACTGAAAAGTTAAATGGGCAGTGTGCCACTTTCCTTAAACAAAACAGCTTTGGATTAAGTCAGGACTGAGAAAGGTTTAAACTTACATTCGCTTCTGCTTTAACACTCTCAAAGCTTTCTGCTTTACTGTATTCTGAAAGAGATGCAATATTACAACATTAGGAAAAGAATTTGACTTTACTCTGGCTTATACTATTTGAACATAATGTTTGTCATTTAAATTTTCCAAAAGATTCTTCAGTTACTAGTGCAAAGTGTTTAACAGTCACAGTGTTCATTCCGCACTAATGAGTAATCAAGCAGGCTTGTGTGTATGTTGCTAATAGCAAATACATTCAGAACTTCTAGCTTTTGAATTCTTTTTTGATAAGCAGAATAATCAGTCAAATTTGATCAATCAGAACCATCTTTCATTAACACATTGGAATGGCCAGCATCAAATAATGCTGCAAAGTACTTCAGGAATACTGTTTGTAATACATGTTTGTCCCCTTGCAAAACTGAGTTTTCCTACTTCATTTCTGAACAGTGCGGATCTTTTCTGCTGGCAGATGAACTAAACAACCTCTCTACTAGACTTGATTCAGATAACAGAAGGAGGAAAGGAAGCAAGCAAGTTTCTTCTGTTCCGGAAAGTCACACTACACTCTAGATGAGACAAAGAAAACCCAATGAAAACCCAACTGTGTTAAGATGCATGTCTGAGAGAGACTTCAGATTAAAAATAAACCTGCAAGATCTTATACCACTTCAGTGACGCTAGACAATTCTAAGAACCTGAAGAACAGGCTACGATATCAACCCATGACAAAAAGCCTGAGTTAATCCTCTCATGCTTAAATCCCGCAGAAGATTCTTACCTTTGCAGGTCCCTCTCTCATCTTCTTCATTTGATCCTTATACTTCACTAGCTCTGCATCGAGCCTAGCGATTTTCTTGTCAATTGACTCAGCTCTGCTATCCACCTTTGATACAAGACAGGGGAAAAAAGAAAAGAAAAAAAAGAGAGAGGGAAAAACATTAATTGAGATGTTATTCATTGGACAATAAAATAACAGCCTTGCTTTGAATATGTCTTTGAATGATTTTTTCCACTCAGTGGTTTTATAAACAGTTTAAAGTTTGTAAGAAAAACCAAAAATCAGAATCAAGTGAAACATCTTCTACAAGAAGCATAAGAAACATTCTGAGGTTGCAGTAAGCTCTGCATGTAACGGACTCTCTTCCTTTTGGGATGCTCCTTTGAATACCCACTCAGGTCACAGGCTCTGCTCAGGAACTTCTGACCATGCACAGCGCCAGGGACTAGGCCAGAACAAACACAGAGCAATTCAGGCGTGCCACACTGGCAGATGAGGACACAATGCAAGAGGGACAGGGACATGCCCAGCAAGACTAGAGGCTTACTTTTGGTGGGCAGGGAACATTAAACCTTCAGACTCATACTTGTTCTTTGATATCTGGATTACTGGCTACGTTTACAAGCCCAGATATAAGCACTGTTTTAGTCACTTCCCAAAGGCACCTAACTTGTGTCACAGCTGCACTTCTCCATCACTTCCTGCAAAGGAAGCCGGGACATAGCAGTTCTACATAGTAAGTAATCTGAATTCCTTAATGTACTTTTGCTCTAAATCCCAGTAGTAGCTGAAATAATGTAGTAGAACACCTCTCCAGCAGTCAATCCTAACACATCCCAAAGTGGATCACATGGCTGACATTACGGTAACATTTTAAGCTCACTGCACAGCGGGGTAACAGAAGATAATTACAGCACCAAAAATAGATACAGATTATTCTAAAAGCATACACAAATTAAAAAAAAAACAAGGCCTTCCTATGATACATTGATAATTGCAGTATTCCTTTGAAAGCATCAAAATATAGCTTATTAGCTTTTCATTCCAAGAATCTAGGGATTAGAATATAATTAAATTCCAATTTTAGTGTAAACCAGTGTAAATTTACAATTCTGAATTGCTATCAGTTTATCTAAATATATTTAATCATCACCATTTTAATTTTTGTATCTTTATGTTCCTTTTAAACCTCTGTTCTGTGAGAGCAACATGCTTTTGCCACAGGCATTTTGAGCAGTGCATTTGATAGGAAAGCTCTCTACACTAGAGATGAAAGTGCTCAGTCAGCTGGCATTGAAACATTTGCATTAAGCTTTTCATTATGCCAAACATTTTATTAATAACAAGAAAATAAGCTATTCATGATTTTGAAAGTCTTGTAGGTTCCAAGTCTAGCAAGTCTTCAAGGTGTTCATCAGCTAAGTGCATCTTTAAGGCCAGCCTCCTTCACAGGGGAAAACCAACTATTTAGACAAGAGTCTAGAATGATACACTTAGATCTGCCTCAGTCCCTTTGCTTGTAATGCCTGTTATCTACATAAGAATTTCACAAACATTACACAGAATCTGAACTTTTAAAACCAAATCGAGTATCATGCATATACAGTACATTTGCTTCTGCAAAATTAGCTAAGGTGTGCTGGTGTTTCACCTTCCAAATCCAGAAACTTGACGTTTAAACGCACGGTTCTGCGTAACAACGAAACTACACATACATCAGAAGGGGAAAAAAAGCCCTTCAAGAATTGATCTAATTTATGCAAAAGACAACGTGATTATGCTTTAAGACTCAAAGCGCTTTCTGTTATTCACAAACAACACACAGAAGAGCCTTTTCTGTTGCTAAAGAGCCCAACCTAAATGCAAGAAAGTGAAGCAGCATCCCAAATCTCTATTAACCAAACTAGCAGCTTATTCCATTATTAAAAAACAAAGAAAACCACACACAGCAATTTTTCACATGACGTTCTTAACGTTGTTGTTCCCAACAATTTGTTCCCAACAACTTTAAAAAAAAAAAAAACAACAAACTTCAGTCAGTTTGGAGTGTTGTTTCAAAGAAGAGCAAGTAAAAAGAATACCAATGCCACGGTTCCTGATCTAACCCTCCTCCCACCAGCCTTATGACAATTTTGAGCCATCAGGAAAGAAGGAAGCAGTGCAGGCACCGCAAGAGAGAGAGCAGGAACTGCAAGAGAGAGAGCAGCAAGACACTTGGAGACTAACTGGAGATAGCACAGAAGCACGTCACAGCCAGCAGACAAACTCAACAGCAGCCAAACACCACAGAAAAGACTGGAGAAGCTTTTCCTGCGTTTCAGCAAATGCTTTGGGTTAGAGGTCCCACATAATCAGCTCCTTAAATTCATAAATCTAGAATCATTTTAGATACTCTAACGTGATGTTTGTTTTCTCACCACTGAAAAAATGTATTGTCAGCTGATCATACTGGGTTCGCTCACACTCCCTTTGCACACACAGGAAAGAAGGTCCAAACAGTAGGCATAATTACTGCCTAACAGTTGTCTACCAACTTTTAACAAACTTTAACTATGAACAGAATAGCATCAGTGGATAACTGCCGTTTAATGGATAACTGACATTTTTTCTAGTGTTACTTAGAAAGTAAAGCAAGCAATCAAAAAAGCACAGTAACAGATTTTTACAAAGCAATTTGACCATCCTTCAAATGGAATAGAGAAACATGCCTAAAATCAAAAATGGAGAACTAAAAAGTATTTGAGTCTCCAAACTGTTGAATTTAACCTGCTAAAGAAATAGTATACGCTCCTGATATCTCACACTGCTCTTTTCAATGATCCTTCAAACGTAATTTAAAAAAAAATAATTCTAATGATATCTCTAGTCTTTCAGCAGAACCTATATTTTACCTACTAGGGATTTCTCTGCTGAGAAAATGCGCTGAAAACACGGTAAGTTTTTGACAAACCAGACAAATCACTTAATGTGACAGCAAGAAAAATTCATTCACAAATTGAGAACTTCTTTTAAAAGGAAGTGTTTTTCTCCCCACACTTACTAATACGCATAATTGTTTTAAATTTTAGTCTCATTCACAGAAATTGAAAGTTGTTGAAATAGGAGAAAAAAAGCTAACATGGAGGTCAGTAATGATAAAGTGGTTTATAGCCTTCCTCATGTCAAACATCCGCGCTTAGAGTCAGCACGTCATTTCTGAAGAGTGAACCAACACAGACTCTTGATCTCGCATCTTAAAACCCATAACTCATCATTGGCTGCCAAAAAAATAAGTCACAGGTGTAAAATGAACCTGGAATTCTACTTTTCAGTTAACCTGATGCATCTTGAACAGCAAAATGTAATTACAAATAACCAGAAAAAGATCAAAACTGCACGCAGCTCCTAGTGGGTCGTGGTTTTGATTTTTTTTGGGGGGGGGAGGGGGAGGAAGCCTACATTGTTAATAAAAAGGAGCTGTGTAAATTACATTTTTATGTACCCCCAAAATCAATGGGCATTAAACAAGCTCCTTGTGGAAGCAAAGCTGCTAGCATGTCTAAATCTGAATGGTCTTACTATGATTTGTCCCAGTCATAGAGAGCACACGTTAACTTGGAAGAGGCAAGATCAGTCCTGAAAAAAATCTCACAAGCTAAGATGCGTTTTGTTGCTGTGAGAGAAAGAAAAGATTTCCTGGTCTTCAACTTACGTTGCCAAAAAGGCAAATGTAAGTATCAAACAAGAGCATCTCAAAAGCATTTCAGACTTTGGGTTATCCGCCAAAGCATTCACTGCTAACGATGAGAAAGTTTATCTTGGTTTTTGAGCGTACTTTTTATTCGTGGTCCAAACTAAACATACTTGGAGCTACGTTTTGGTTCAACACGTAAAAAAGCAAGGCTAAAAAAAGCAAGGCAGTGTCTTAGCAAAAAAAACAAAAACAAAAAACATTAACTATGACCACTTCCCCCCATCCCAGCTACTGGCTTAGGCTAAAGACTGGTGTGCAGCAGTTTGTGTAGTTGTTGCTAAAAAATATTAGGCACTTCAGTTTATACCACAAGCATTACCAAGAGTATCTGAATTTGCCAAGAAATCAGACAAATATCCAAGATCGCTGAGTTCTTTTTCACCTCTTAAACTGTAAAAGCATACCCCGTTTTTCTTTACGGATTAAAAAGCCAAAAGAGGGTACGAAGTGACTAGATTCACCTTTTCAAAACTTTTCCAGAACCCTTTTTTCACCCAGACTGGCCAACCTTCAAACAGCTGCGAAGAGTTCCACCGCCTCTTTCCTCGGTGTTTCTCACTCGGGCTGCTTTAACTGTCAGTTGGCCCAGACGTTCGCCACTGACCCTACAGCAAGCCGCTCCGCAGCGCGGAGAGAACAACAGCACCCTTCTCTCTCCATCAACCTCACGTGATGTCTCCCCCGTTTTGCGCTGGGGAGGAGGGCTGCTGCTCTCGCTGCCGTCCCTGCCTTCCCACAACCTGGCAGGGCAGGAGCTAGCCAGAGCAAGCAGGACAGCCGAGAAGAAGAGACAAAGACGCGCACTCAGCTGTAGGTACGCACGCATGCCGTGCGCCTCTGCCCTCTTAAGCGTGTCTTAACTCACATACGAAACTACGCACTCAGGCTTGCCGTGGTAGACGTGGGCACCGCCCGCGCCTTCGGGGTGCGGAGCGCCCGGCCCACGGCCCACGGCCCGGCGGTGCCGCCCCCGCGGCCGCGGAGCCCCCGCCGCTCCCCTCCCTCGCCCATGGCCCGCGGCCGGGCCGGGGGCAGCGCGCAGGCCGCCCCCCTCCGGCCCTCCGCGGGGGACTGGGAGGCCCGAGGCAGCGGGCCGGGCCGGGCCGGGCCGCCTCGCCCCGACGGGAGGGGGCTCACCGTCCCGATGCAGTCGGTGAGGCTCGGCGGAGGCGCCTTGGGCTTCGCTTTGCCGAAGAAGCGGTTCATGGCGGCGGCGCTCGGACGCGACAACGGCAATAACGATCTCCCCACCAACCCGGAAGCCCACGGCCGACTCCGCACGTCACCGCGCCTGCGCGAACTCCGCGCCGGAAGAGCCAAGCGAGGCGGTGCCCTGCTAAGGGCGGAAGCATGGTTGCAGCGACATGGGCCCTTACTCCCGCCCTTCCGTCGAGGGAGGCGGTCCGTGATTGGCTACTAGAAAATAGGTGGGGCCAAGCAGATCTTATTTAAAGGGCCCGGCCGAGAAACGAGGCTGAATGCGCGGCCCGGGCAGGTTGCCGAGTGTTGGAAGGATGTTGCTAGCTTGGATGGAAATAGTAAAAAGACAAGGCAAGAACGTCTGCCTCTTCAGTGGGGGTTGATGTCTACAGTTTCTTTTTAAAGTTCAGAGTCTAAAGGTAACTGCTCAATTTACTACATACTAACAAATCAGACTTGAATATTTAGGGCAACTTCCTTCCCCGATAAACACTTTACTGGAAAGCTGAAACCCAAATTATCGAAAATTACTGTTATTCAGCTACTAGCAGAAATTAAAAAAAATGAGTTAACCAATAAAATATTTGGAAAGCAAGTTTAAAACATGTTTCTTAGCACTGAAGCAGGAAAGGGAAGGATATGAAATTATTACATTATGTATGACTTTTTTGGGAAAATTGTTGAGTATTTATGAGAGAATCTATAAATTAGTTCTAATCTTTACTTTCAAACACACTGAAAGAGTCCATTCAGTGAATGTTTCTTAGTAACTAGAAAAGCCCCAATAGTTTTAATTATTCAAATAGAATAAGATACAGCTATGCTAATATGTCTCCTTACAGTAAACAAATGTTTTCTCTCTCAGCATACACTGTATAACAGTATCATATATATATATAGTATTCTGCTCACTACCTTTTCAAAATTGCCATCAACTACTAGAAAAGGGTATTACATTGAGTTATGTAAATATTGAAATTGTACCTATTTTCTAATATAAATACCTATAGCAGTAGTCTTCCCCAAAAGATCAGTTGATCTCAACACAGTTACTGCTTATATTAAAGAGTAACACCATGAACATGTGTGGCAATGAAAAGCAAAACAAAAGCATATTTGTTTTATTTATTTATTACGTTAATAATGTGTTTTTAAAGAAATTACTGGGGACCTAACATATCTTTAGGCTTCACCCACTGATCAAACTGGTCTGATGTAAGGAATCCCAGCTTTATAGCAGCTTCTTTTAATGTTGTCCCTTCTTTGTGTGCAGTTTTGGCAATTTTGGCTGCTTTATCATATCCTGTAACAAAACAAAATGAACAATTTAGCCATCTGCAGCTCTAGAAGATGTTAGATATGAGGGAAAAAGTAGGATGCGTGGCCCTTGAATTATCAATTTGCTAGGCAGTGCTATGATTGCTACATTGCTACTTAATTTGCAGTAAACGTGCAATAAACGTATTACACTAACTCCTCACTTAAGGCAAATTCTGTAATTCTGCTCATAATGCATTGAGACAAGAGTTCTATGTGACTTTAGTCAACGTGCTACGCAGTGACTTCTCCTTTTGAAATATCTCATATTGTAATCTTTCATTTTTCATTCTTATTAAAGAGGTCAAATCAGGACAAAGGGCATACCATTCTTCCTAATTTCCTCTTTGACTCCTATCGGATTTTACTTTTAATACACTGGAACGGCCACTGCAAACAGGACACATCTTTTCCACCAATAATAGTAGCTGGGGATGTTAAAGTAAATTAAGTTTTGACCTGGCTAATGATTTGATCTCCTAAACACTGTGATAATACAAACAATGTATGCAAAATAACGTTACTGCAAAATATTTTAATGGAACATTACTGCTAAATATTTCAATATAATGTTCTGAGAAGTTTCTGAGCCTTAAGCTTACCTATATGAGGATTAAGTGCTGTCACCAACATCAGTGATTCACTCATTAATTTGCTGATCCTGTCTGTATTGGCTTGGATTCCAACTACACAGTTGTCAGTGAAAGAAACACAAACGTCTCCAAGAAGTCTTGCAGAGTTTAACACATTTTTAATCTAACAAAGAGGAAATAATGCCAACTATTATATTCAGACATTGATACTTGCATAATCTGGTATATTTGTTCATAACCCTCTCCCAATATCGACTTCTTTGATAGGGTATTTTTATGAAAGAAGTACAGTAAATAATACACCCTCTTCCCTTTGCAGGTAAGTCCAGCCAGTCATACTTAAAAAAAATTCTGTGAGAAGCACTCAAAAACTGAAGAACTCTTACATAAAGAAGATCTCAGTACGTATAAACATTTTTTTTCAGAACAGTTTACAAATAGCAAGTAAAACTACGTGAAGGTATTTGATTCAAGGATATTTTTTTCCCCCCTAAGCACCAGTTAAGAGAAGACATCTAAAAATATAAAGCATGATACTGTCTGGCATTAGTCCTCTACTTAGAGAAACCATTGCATGCCATTACATTTTTTGGATCATTGTCTGTTTCTATCTTCTCTGTCTGTTTCTGTATTTCTCTTCTGTTAGGAACATCTCTTGGCTGAGCAATATGTTTTTTAACCCCTTTGAACAAACTTCTTTAAAGTATATAGCATCTGGCTTGGACAAAAAAAAAAAACAGTGTACTAAACAGACTCAGTAAGGAAGAGACAAATACTGATTTTTTTTTAACAATATCAATCAATCATTTCTAACTAGTGTAACAAAAGAGCAGCATCAGTCAGTATAGACCATGTAGAAAAATAATATATGGCACGATGCTTTCCTTGTGTCTTGTATTTCTAACAAAAAGACATAAACTCACAATTTCTTGTTATTTCTATTTAATATTAAGATCTTTTCCACAAGCTACCTTCATTCTTTTTAAACTGCCATTCCTACCCTAACCTCTATGCTATTCCTCCGTAATCTTACATACAGCTCTCCACAATTTTCAGTTTTTATTCTTTTGTTTGTATTCTTTTCCTCAATTTCTCCTCTGTTCATTTTTCCTTCTTGGTTTTAAGATAAAAAAGAAAAAAAATTACATGGACGTAACACTCAGTTAACCAGATGTGCATCTTCTAATTAAATATAGAGGGGGAGTCCTACTCATGGTAGGACTATGGTTTATCCTCCTCACGCTGCAGAAGGCCGACATTATTTTAAAAACTGAAGTCTCAAACTAATCTTTTACAATTATAAGTGACCCGCTTGCCAAAAGTACGCAATCCTTTGGTCTTCAGCAGTAAAACAAATTGGCAACAATAGTTTCTGCGTATCAAACAAGAAAATTCTCACTTTTAGCTAGAACACCAAGTTTTCTTTGGCTTTTGACAAAATTTTGTCTCAAATTGTGATCCTGCCTTCGCACTTCCTCAGACTAATGATGAGGATACATTTTTAAGCCAGAAGCTTATTTGCATAAGATAGTTTCATGTAAAAAAGATAGCCAGGCCTCGGTCAAAATAATAGCACTTACAAAAAAGAATAAAGTTTATTGTCACTTTTATCAGCTTCTCTGACGCTCATGTGAACAATATAGTCACTGATTTTTTTCCCTAGTTATTTGACTACCTGTACGAATGATGGATGACTTCAGAAGTCCTCGATATTTAAAATGGTTTGAACTTACCATCATGGGCTTAAAAACGTTTAGTTCAAAGTGTCCATTGCTACCTCCTACAGTAACAGCAACATGGTTTCCCATAACTTGGGCTGCCACCATGGTTACAGCTTCACACTGTGTAGGGTTCACTTTTCCTGGTTGTGAAAGGGAGAGAAAAAAGGTAAAACAGTAGTTCCTTATTTACCAAATCACATTCAACAGAATATGTTTTCTAGCATGTCTCATACATCTATAGCTACTAAATCAAGAAATACATAAGAGAAATAATTTCAAAAATTATGTTAAATTCACTGCACTTTTCTAGTAATTCAGCTAGGATTTTTTAATATCTCTCAAGCTTAAAATAAAATTATCATTCTCATTTAATTCTCCATTCTCTGCACAATACAAAACCTTTAATCATATATTCCCTTCTGTTGGAAGGAAAAGAAGATTTGCAAAATGTAAAGTTTTAGAGAAGGCCACCCCCCACACCGACACCAAAGACTGCTTTAGCCATCTACCAAGCCTTTGAGAGCTGAATCTAGTGTGCATGAACAGAATAACTCTAAGCTACCCCAGTTCTTAAAAGTCAAGAGATTGTAACGTCATTATTCAAGTACATAGGCATTTCCAGTAAATCACTACTAAGCCATAGTTAATTTAATTATTACAAATTTGTTAAAATTACTTTGTAACAAAATTGATCCACGATGTTTTACTTTGTCAGCAAAAGCAAATTAGAGGGACCTCCTAACAAGAGAGTTCTATGGTTGATTTCACTTCTAGAAAATAATCCTAGTAAGAGCATTCAGTACCTGCTTTTTTAAAGCCAGATATGCACACAGCCTGTTTCTTTCATAATTTATCATACAAAAAGGACCTGATCATCATAAATTCAGATGTATAGCATTCCTATATGCATACTTTTTAGGAAAGGGGCAAGGAATGATTAATAATATTATTCCGTCCTTTCTTAACCGCCAATGAACTGGAATCGTTGCAGAAGGGAAAACGCGAGTGCATAACATTAATTAGGCTAGGAAGTAAAGACAGAAGTCAATTTACATTACAGTATGGCCAAAACAATCATCCGCTACTCAGCTCGAATAACAGATGCTACGATTCAGAGATTAGATCATTTAAAGCCTGCTTCAGAAAAGTCTTTACTTAAAAATATTAAAGATCTTGCAATTCAAAGGAAGGTTTGGAGAAGTATGCTTGCATCAATAAAGTTGTGTTATACCTGCACAGATATTAATCCCCTGCACACACTTGTCACGCGCGCAGCCGTGCAAGCAAATATTTTTATGAACACAAATTGTGGTAAAATAGGACAGAAGATAAAAACTGACAGAAATATTGAATCATGGACTTCTCATTGAAATTTTTGGTGGATGTTTAAGTTATCAAGTACTTGGTAACAGATACTGGTCCAACGGAAAAGAAACAGGCATTTTCCCCCGTATGTTACCTGGCATGATACTGCTTCCTGGTTCATTTTCAGGTAGGATGAGTTCCCCTAGTCCAGAGCGCGGTCCAGAACCCAGGAAACGAATATCATTAGCTATTTTCATCAGACTACATGCCACTGTGTTCATAGCGCCGCTGAGTTCAACGAGAGCATCATGAGCTGCAAGGGCTTCAAACTTATTTGGGGCAGTGACAAAAGGCAAACCTACAGGAAGGGCAGGGAATATTAAAACTGTGAGGTACTACCTTGCAGACATAAAACAGATAATCAAACATGTGATTTGCTCGATATAAAATGATATTCATTATTATTAGTAATAGTTAATAATAATTCATCTTTGTCTTCTCTAGACCTTTCCTCACACTTCTCTTAAACTGACTGTTTACAAAAGACAACAAAAGTCACCAAGACTTTTATACAGAAGAGTATAAAAGTTGAAGTTCATTACAGGTAGATGCTCAAGTTTTCACAGTATGGGTTGCATCCTAAGTGTTGCTTTGCTCACTCATAATACTTTGTGAATGTCAAGAACTTCTTAAAATTTAGCCCTAACTTATGTATTTCCTCCATAATAGCAATTTAGATTCTTTAGACTCTTAATTTCAAGGATGCTTTCTCTCAGAGATTGAGATGGAGATTTTTACATATCAGTGCAGATATTAGGATAAATAAAAAGTAATCATAATAGAAACAGTTACATAAAGAAAAAAAAAGACATATCCATATTCTAAGCATTGGCATTGAAAAGGAACAACAAACTTGACAGCACACATGAAAGCTGATTCATCAGAAGGATGCCTGAAATTGCTGCCAACAGCAGCAGCACAAGAGCAACAGAAGCAACAGCTATGTGTACCTCAGTTGGAGAGTAAGATTTGAAGCTAGGCTCCATAGTAAAAAAAAAAAAAACTATTTTTTCAGGGCTTTGCCCTGGAACAGAAGTAGTATCAACAGGTGTTTCTGAGTACTCTGTCAACATCAGGTAGTGGTAATGGACATCACTAAGGATATGTGCAGGAATGCTGATTGTGGGCTGAACTTCTGGAACGCAAAACTACTATGAGCTTAGAATATTGCCAGTTCAAATAACAGAAGAGTAGCTTAATGCCATTTTCTAGAGGAACAAGAGAATTTCTACCATGTTTCGCAGTTCCTGCTGAACACTGACTCTCTCCCCATTTGCATGGGCTTCTGCATCTCGAAGCTGCCCTCTCACTTGCAGATACCATTCCAAACCTTCCACAGCTTCAGTTTGCCTTTGACAATGAACTTCCCATATAAGAACATGCAGAGTTTCAACAGACAGCCCCAACTGTTTTAAATTCATACAGTCTGCACATATGGTACATCCCACAAGCGTGAGGGTGACAGAGCCCTGGACCAGGTTACCCAGAGAGGTTGTGGAGTCTCCTTCCCTGGAGACATTCAGAAGCCAACTGGACAGGGTCCTGTGCAATGTGCTCTAGAGGACCCTGCTTGAGCAGGGAGGTTGGACTAGATGATCTCCAGAGGTCCCTTCCAACCTTGGCCATTCTGTGATTCTGTAAGATGGGAGAACTTCCTAAAAACACTGATGGATTCTTCAAGCACCAAAATGAGCCCTGCACTGCAGCCGATAACTTGTCAGCAGCTGTTGTTTATCACATGTTACTTCTTCCCTGTCAGGGTACAAGAACATCTTGGTCCTCTACTAGACAGTGAATAATACATTCATCAGAACAAAAATATTGCTGAAAAATTTCTTGTAAAGCATGAAATCACTTAAGTGAAAGACAGAGACATTCATTTTTTAGGTGTTTTTAAAGCCGATATTACTACATAAAAGAGAGCAATTCTAACTGGTTTGCAGATCAAAAAACTCAGTGGCTCTGTAAATGAGTTTTAGATCTATAAAGACAACATCAAAAATTAGACAATCAACTATTCTTTCATACGAAAAAATATTTTTGGCAGGTTTTTCTTCCTCTTTAGTGTCAAGTCACTCCAGATTAAGAGAGGAGGAGCAGAGACCAACATGGCTGGGCTAATAATAGAAGCATGAAACAGTTTCAATCTCCAATAAACCTTATTAAGAAAAATATGATAATTTCAGTCACTTTCACTGCACTGAGTACAATTAGAAAAAAACATTACATGAAAAATCCTATGCATAAAGCATATAAAACACTGCAATTGCAGAAAGTTTCATGTTAAAATATAAAGACAATTTGGGAAGCTTTATGTATTTCAATGGCAACTGAAAGTTTTCCTTGGAATTTGAGTGCATGTGCTACATATACTGCTTTATTGATAACTCTGCAATTTATCATTCCTCACCTGTCAGTTCAGCCACTTTAGCAGCAACCTTCTCAGCAAAGCCAATTCTTGTATTTAATCCTGTACCAACTGCAGTCCCACCTGCTGCCAGTTGATAGACTCTTGGCATGGTTGACTCAATCCTAGCCACACCGTATTTAATTTGTTGCACATAACCACTAAATTCCTTTGAAAGAAAGAAGGACAAGAAAAGAAACAAAAAAGACAAACAAGAACAAGCATCCAGAATTATTTAAATTTTTAACATGATGAGGTTCTTACTGAAAAATCTGAAGACACTGAACTTCTCACAGATTTACATATATTAGAGGACTGGTCACACATGAGGAGCAATTACACATAAAAACAACTTACATTTAAAAAGTATATACTACACCCCTCTCTTGCCTGTTATCTGAGTTGTGTAATTTGTAGAACCCGAATCCAAGGTAAATCAGCTCTCAGAATAAATTAACATGTTCTCCAGTTCTCAGTCAATTAGAGAAATGGACCCCAAGTTTTGGTCATCTTAGTTTAGCTAGCAAAAAGCTTACCTGCACGTTCTTGAAATAAACAAATTTTACATGCCTTTTTAATCAGTTCAGTTTAAGTCGATTCCTTACCAAGTACAGGCAATATAAGACCTTTCTGAACATATGATTACCAAGACTTGATGTGCACATTTCTAGTAGTATAATTAGGTTGGTTCAAAACACTTCGTATAGTTTTGTGTGTTGGCAAAACCTCATTTATATATGCTTACAGATTACGAACTAACTGTACTTTATTCCTTCTGATGTCACTGCAACAGAAATATCATGTATCATATTGTGTTATTTGGTAAAGGAAAATCATTTAGAAATCATTTATATCTTGCTACTTTTAGCAGTAACAAATTCTTGCAAAAATTTAAGGAAATTTGTGATGCCGTTTTGAGTACAAAATTCAGCAAACCCCAATGAAAATGAAAATACGATGACTGAGATTCAACTGGTTTCCTATAATGTATCTCAAACTATCAGCTCAATTTTAGATCTCCTTGAATTTGCCTCAGTCAAAATTAATTTCATCCATTTAATTTACAAGAACATTCCAAACAAATGGAAAAGATTTTTTTCTTACTTGTCCAAGCGTAAGTGGAACAGCATCCTGTGTATGAGTGCGTCCTATTTTTATGATTTGGGAAAACTCTTTGGATTTCGCTTCAAGTGCATTCTGTAGCTTCTTTAGTCCAGGTAACAACACCTCATTAACCTCCTGGGCAGCAGCAATATGCATTGCTGTTGGGAATGTGTCATTCGAGCTCTGTGAAGGAAGTTAAGGAAATTTATTTATAGGCTTTTCTCACCATTTGTTGCTGTAAGATCTACATGTAAGGCTTTACCCTTTTTATCTGATAAGCAAGAAACGTAGCACAGAGTAAGCAACTTAGGAATGTTCCAAATGTCAATCTGCAGAAGGAATAAAAATCCTCCAAGTTCAAATCCAGGACCTTAATGATAAAATCAACTTTTTCTAGCTATACCCATGGAAAATTAACTACACAGCCACTATAGCAATTCTTTCTTATTTTTATTTTTAATTTTGTTGTGAACTATGTAGTTATGGGAGACAGAGATAACAAATGGATAGAGGATTTTAAAGAAATTGTAGATGTCTAAAATGACAACGTATTGCTTTGGTAATAATAATTCAGTAGTTTCCAGAATACTGAGCCACCACAAAATATCAGGAAGGGATATAACCAACTCAGTGGCATAAACTTTAGCTAATCTAAAGAAAATATTAAGAGTGAAGTACCACAAAAATAAGACTGTCTACCAAAATCCATGGCGGGGGTGGGGCTGGGGGGGAGAAAGAGATGCATATTTCATTTTTCAATTGCACGAATTTAGCCACTTTATTATTCTTTCTACATGCTTTATGTAACATATTATGGAGATAACAGCTACACCTACTCAGCCTTTAGAAACTGGATCTATATTTGACTCCTTTATAGCTGTCTGCAGCAGAAGTGGATGCAGTGGGTGCCAGCAGGCCAGCTCCATTCCCACCACATCCCATATGAATTCATCTGTCATGAGTGAATTCAAAGTTTTTAATCTAAAAAGCACAGTCATTCACCAACACTTTAAAGTTCATTTAGTCTGAAAAATACGAACCTGAAGAATTAATTTGCCCAAGCTGTACACAAATCTCACAAAACTCCTTTTTTTCTATACATAATTCTATCTAAACAGCTGCTATAAAAGAACCCTGAAGAATCACATTAGAAAAAATAATAATTTTAACAGTAAAAAAAAAAATATTTGTGAATATAATGACCTGACTTTTGTTAACATGATCATTCGGATGTACTGGGTTTTTGCTCCCCAGTTGGCCTCCCATTATCTCAATGGCTCTGTTGCTGATGACTTCATTGACATTCATATTGGTTTGAGTTCCAGACCCAGTCTGCCACACCACCAATGGAAAGTGATCATTTAATTTTCCTGCAGATACCTGCAATGGAAAAGAGAGAGGATTTGTTCTGCTGGGACAAAGAAAATTAACAAGCCTAAAATTACAAATTTTATGGCCTTATTTCAAATAATGTTCTTAATTACATTTGAAAATCAACATATAATCACTGTGGATTTATACACACTTCTTAGCTTAGAAAGTTAAGAAGATAGTTTGAAGTTATGCTTTTGTTATACTTTTAGAAGTTGCTGAATTCTAAAACAGAGGAATACATCATTTAATTTCATGTTCTAAAAAGCAAAGGATCTCTTGTCATGACTCTAAGGCTAGATAACTATCTCCAGATTTTAAGGATACATGACAGTCGTCCTGGAATCATGCTTTTTAGGACATAATCTTATTATGAATTCCCCATCTTATACAGGAGCAAAACTCCCCCTTCCAAGATGAACTTGATTCCTTGCTGTATCTCTTTCTTACGAAGTTACGTTAGAAAATGACTTTGCAGTTAAGGGAAGGGTTATCACTGCAGGGGCATTTAAAAAACATGACAATAAAGCCTCAGGCAACCTTCAGAAACAATGAATAGGGCTAAAAAGTTGAAAAGTTAAACGGCTTTTAGCCACCAGAACTCCTGGTACACTTCTAACTAGGAGAGCCCTAGAAACCACAAGAAGTAACGAGCCATATATTCCGGAGCTCTCCAAAAGCCTTTGGGCTTGCAACTCATGGTGCTGCAGCTGGTGGAAAGAGGATGTGGTTTCTGAAAGCACTGAAATATTTTGAAGCTATTCAGAACTGTAAAAAAAAAATGCTTCAGGCTAAATATGTCTGTTGATTTACACTAAGCAGGCACACCAGGCACTACCATGCCTCAGATAATGGTCATTCACAATCCTGTGCATTTGAGTGGCATTTATCCTGAGAAAGAGGAGATGCCTCCATGTGTCACATCACGTCCTCTCTAGCCATAAAAGTGATACTAAACAAGCACAGTTATAGTAGTAAACCGAAGTCTGAAGAGGAATTAGACCAATAACACAGAACTTTTTAGATTTCAGATGGTCTTCACGTTACAATGATGCAGACATTCAGAAAGAAAAAAGCTTTTGGTGGTGTGTCATATGTCATATTAGCACTGAATTCAGCAAGATGCTATTCCCCTCCTAGGTTTTTTGTACTGTTCATCCGGTAAGAGTCATCTCACAACACGTTGCAAGTAATGCACAGTATCAACAGAGGGGAAAAACTACATTATTTTAAGAAGCTTAAGTATCAAAATTCAATCATTTCTGAACATTCAATCATTTCTAAAAATGTAAGTAGTAAAATATTAAGTAAAAGATTTGTCAGCCTCAAAAACAACGTTTACTAACGATCAATGCTTTGCTCTAACAATTTGAGAAATACAAGAAGTCTTCCCCCAGGCCCCAAACAATCTTCCCATGCAAAGCTACCAAAAATACCATGAAAGTTCCAGTATGTTGAACAGTTTGTTCCTACCTCATCTGCTGCCTTTATGATAGCATTTGCAATCTTTGGTTCAAGACCATAATCCTGATTTACTTCAGCAGCTGCTCTCTTCAAGATGCCAAAAGCCCTTATAACTTGAATCTGATACACAAGAGAAAGTTTAAATATGTAAATTTTTTCCCTGAGGAAATTTGAGAAACCCATTACACAGATCTAGCTCTGAACCAAACTCTCTCAACCTTAATCCAGCAAGTAGTCCATCAAGCAATCCAAAGAGCAATTGAAGTCACATTGACTGTGCTGCCATTATAAGTAACATTTATCCAAGCAGTACAGAAAGCAGTACGTAGCATACCTTAACTTTCAAAGAGAGGATGAGCTGCCTGTATCAAAATAGATTGTAGGCGATAAAATGATCAGGAAAGAAGAAGTGGTAGCCTTTCTAAAATAGCCTTTTGAAGGCAAACTGTGTTACATTTCAGTATATGCAAAAACAGTGCATGACAAATTGTATGTATACTACTGCTACAAGCACAGCTACATGTAAAAAGCAACTTCATATCAGCTTATGGTATGCAAAACATCTTCAGAAACAAACAGCATCACATCATAGTAAATATAACTCAAACTACAAACTATTCCATTCACCAGTGTTTGGTCTTTAGAAAAATGAAAGCTATAGATTTCTATTCATCCTAGCTATTAAAAAAAATTAAGCAACCCAGTAAAGTAATTATTTAAAAGTAATGTTCAATTTATTTAAAACAAATAAATTAAAATGATTTCTACCACAGAAAAATATCTTGCAGTGGAGATTGTGGCTTTAATTACAATTCAGATGATATTCCCAGCAAAAGACTGAGAAAAAGGTATTCACTCTCACATCCACAAACTTAAAGAAAAGAAATGAGCACAGACTGAAATTACTTACTGGCATCCTTTCTGAAACACCTCCTATCTTGAAGTTCATTGTCGATCTCACAGTCTGGGCACCGTAATATTTGTCACTTGGGACCTTCAGTTCACCGAAGGTGTCATACTCTATCCTGAAAGACTCTTGACTGGACTATGGAAAAGGAAGAAAATCCATTTCAAACACTGCTAAACAGAATAACCTGTTTGAAAGCAGATACAGCTAAGGAAAAATACACAAGAAGGAGAGCAAAGATATCCAAGATAAGTATTAGCCATAAGTATTTTTCTAATTGCATCTTCAAAGTTTAAGCGCTTTTCTGATTTTGAGTACTTGTCTCACTAAAAGAGTCCCAACTACTAACACGGTTGGTACGTAACCTAGCAGACTCACTGGTTCACAGGTAACAGGCAGCACTGCAGGGCTTAGACTTCTGCTGCCCACTGCATTCAACACTTCTCATGAAACACTTCTCCTGATGAAAGATTCAGTTTCAGCCCAGTAAATCAGGAACACAGTTACTCTAACCAAAGTAGCTATGCAACATGAGGACACAGTATTTTAGTATATTTTGTGCAATATTCAACACGTGTGCACCTAACATTATCATCCAACACAGTCAGAAATAAATTAAATTTAGCTGACATTCACCAACTAAAGAGTAAACTTTTAATTTTTTTTTTTTTTGAAACAACCCATTCATTTATGATGACGTGATCACATTCATATGCAACTCCAGTAGGATTATGGGAATAGACGGGAAGCAAGTAAGGGCAGTTTACTCTTCCTCTCCCATGCCTTGGCCAGCAAAGTCCCAATTTTCTGTGAGGAAGATGTTCATCCTTCCCCAAAAGAGGAGACTACCTTCTGGCATAGTCTTCAGGGAGGGGAAGAAATCTTTTTGAATTCTTAATCATACATGGCGTAAGATGATCCTAGCTTCATAGACAGGATAATATACACATACAATGACTGGCTCTGACCATTGCCCTTGGGGGTGAGACCTCGGGGTAGCTCTATCAAAACATCAAGTCAGTGTTCCAATGCAGTGAAAGCAGCAAATCAAACGTTAGGAACTATTAGAAAAAGAGAAGAGAATAAAAGAAGAAACACCTCTGTGCCACCATGGCTCACCTACATGTTGAATTCCTTGTGCAGATCTGGTACTCTCATTTCAAAAAGTATATTAGGGGAAATGGTTCAAAGAAAGGCAATAAGGACGATCAAAGGTATGGAACCGCTTCCTTAGGAAGAGTGACTCTTTAGTCCAGAAAAGGGGACAACTCAGGGACTGAGGGAAAACTGAGGTCAATAAAATCATGAGTAGAACGGAGAGAAGTACTGGCTGCTCACTGTCAAGAAACAGGAGTCATAAAATTAGGCTAGTAGGAGTCAGGTTCAAAGCAAGAAAAAGGAAGCAGCTCTTCACACAACAAGCAGCAGACTGACAAAACTCCTTGCCAAAGGAAGCTGCAGATGTAAGAAGTTTGTATGAGCTCAAGGAAGACTAGATAAGCACTCAGAAGAAAGAGCTATAATCGGTTATTACACAAACAAACCAGAGGAATCCCCCAAGATGAAAACGGGGGGTCTGGGTCAGTATAAAAGGAAAGCATCATATATGCTTGCATAGTTCTTACTCTTGCCTAGGTAGCAACTTCTGAAGTCAGACTGTTCCTCTCTTTTCACGGTCAGTTTTACTTGTTCTTTGCTTTATGGCTCTCAGTCTTCTCGGACAGGAGTAGAGCTGGATATTCGGCAGAAACCCCTCTCAAACAACAGTGACTTTCTCCAGCAGCCTGTCTAGGTCCTCATCACTGCAGATGGCAAGTTGACAGTGGTAGGGTGGTCCGGTCTTTTTGTTGTCCTAAGCCGCTTTCCCAGCCAGATGGAGAAGGCCTGCCATCAAAAACTCCAGCAGTCGCTTACTGGAGACACCAGCCCCACTCGCTTAGGGAGCTTGCTCTTGCAGAGCAGGTGGGGGACATGACCCAGAAGACACTGCAGCCCAGCCCACAAAGAGTGATGTTAGCTCTTTCACTGCTATCCCCCTCCCCACAGCTTGCATTTTAACTGATGTTCTTCCACAGACACTGATCACACAAGAATACTAGGCTTGGTGTGGGCCAGTATGCCATTCCTAGTTCTTCACTCTTCTTTATCCTATTTTAATCACTTATCATTCATTGACATGCTATCAAAGCAACAGAACATAATCAACATTTGTCTAGTATCTTACAACCAAAAACGTTTAATCTGGATATTTGCGGGTCTTACTGACTGTACATATGCATATATTGGTATTCCAACAGCAGTTATCTCTGATACATGATCTCTGAAATCCCTGCTTTTGAAATCTGGACGCCTTGTATAAGCTGACAAATATCAAAGTTTCTCTAGAACTGGATAAGCGGAACCAATTAATTTCCAAGCCGAACTCCTGATATAGTCACTGGTTCAATCACTAAAAGTAGCCATGCTCAAACAACATAAAACATTTAACTAGCCATAACCTTTTAGCAAAAAGCCAGTAGTTGCACAACTGATTCCTCAAGCTTCTTTAATTCCAAAGTCAAAAATGGTGAAACAAAGATAAATAGAAATTAATACTGATCACTACCCCCAGTACATTTGTTAAAGTACCTCTTAACAATGAAATCATATTGTACGTTCCCTAGCCAATCCCATATTCACAAAGATTTTCACACACATTCACAAAGATTTTCAAATAAAGGGAGTGAGCTGCTTTAAGCTATGTCTCATTTGATGATTAATCAAGCAACAAGTAACATTAGAAAAAAATGAAAGTGAATTTTTCCATATACACCAAAATAACTAAAATATTTTTCTTTACCTTTCAGTATTTTACTTTTAGCACCCAAGAAGCAGCAGCAAATATCGTCAATTATCTTAAACAAAGGCAAAAAATGATGTAAGCAAGATCACACAAACCTGTACAAATATATGGGATACTAATTTTCAGATATCCATCAAAGCATTAATTTGAGTTAACTATTGTTTGCACCACTACAAGTAGTACCACCCAAAGCAATACAAGTATCTTAAAGAATTCTGCATGATGGATTAATGTAGCGGTTTGCAGAATTCAGCACATTTTTGTGCGAAAAACATGCTTCCCAGCTCCTTAGATGGAATTCACCCTCCTGGGTGGCACTACCAGCTGAAGGCCCCAGCTCCCTTATCTAGAGTGGGTTTTGCAGTCACTTAGGGACCTAGGGAATCGGGTGACTTTGTGTGCAATGGTGCAACAGAAACACAACTGTGTCTACCCCCTAGTCCCATTCCACTGGACCACAGAAGAAACCAAAAGGAGACCTAGTGACAAGCTAAGGCAAATTCCTATGTTCACCTAGTTTGTATCACATCCACAGTAAAGGGTCAGCTCAGAACTGCTATTCTCACCTTTATAAAATAAATGCCCTTTTTTCTTTTTTCTTTTTTCGTGAGACAGAGAGAGAGAGAGAGAGAGACAGAGAGAGAGAGGGAGTGTGAGTCCTGCCCAGGTGTGCTGTGCCCCCCAAAAACCCAACAACCCATAGTCCAAAGCTTATATAGTTTAGGCAAACATAACTGAACTTTTGCCTCATTGCTGGAAACTATTTCGACACTCGAATTGATTGCACCATAATGCACTGGAGAAATTCAAATGACAGACCTACTGCAATAATGCTTTCTATGGAAAATTACGTTCTGATTTTGGTATGCAGCAACTTTTGGAAAGAAGTACCTCAGTTCAAAGAAACATCACTAGCATGTCAAAGCAACTCCTTAAAACCAACACAAAATGGAATTTGCACTCTCCCTGCTCTCCTTTGTCAGATGAATGGGCTTTCCATTTTTAAGTGTTGTATCTCCTTTATATATCAATTAAGTCACAAATTATGAAATGTATTCTTTATAAAACAGAAACAAGTATTTTACAACATTCAACTGAGGAAGGAAAGAACCCAGTTCTATTTAAAACATCTCAGTTCAAATCCTGTTCAATTTATCACCAAGTTAAGGCAACACAATAGTCATACTACAGGACAACATGCAGGTTAGGCTCTGAGTACCTATAAAATGTTTAAAAAGACAACTTTTGCCGCTGAAAAGTCTCTGCAAACATCGCAAAGTGATTTATGCACATTTAAGTACTGGTTAGTATATTGTATGTTTTCCTTTCCAAGAGGCCACCATAAAAAGTTTTACTTTCAAGCTTTTTGAGCTTGAAATTCACTGAGGAGCATTTTGCTTATTTTGCATTTCATTCTGCAGTCATTCAAACGTAAGCAATTAACAACATCATGAATGCCTATTTACAGGATAAGTTATATCTGAGACCAGCAAAGAACATGTTTCACGTAAGTATGCAGCCTTTCATAAATACTGTATCTCCAGCAAGCAAGTGAAGACCATGATCTATAACATTCTTCTTAAGTGATACAGGAACAGAAAATTTTAAAAAAGGAATCATCTGACGGGCCAATGGTTTATAAGTTACATATCTGTTTTGAGACCATTTTTCTCATATAAGTATAAGTATGTTTCATTCATCATATAGCTTATTCATTAACTTGGAAGTTTGTCTTTTTAAGCTATTTTCTGCACCATAAGTAACATCCCAAATATGGAACTAATATTCTAGTTATTTTTATTTAAAAAAAAATTGTATCCTAAACATCTCGCTTTCTGCTGGAACGCTTTTGACAGTTGTCAGTTACCCTATGCTTTTCAGAGTGAACTTTTATTACAGCTCATGCAATGTCCTAACCGTTGACACTGAGATTCACAGTTCCTTATTTGAACAGTGTTTCTATTTTTACGTTGAATCATGCACAATAAGCGAGTCCCACTCATGCTTTTGCCCGACAGTTGACTGACTGTGCTTGAACAAAAACTCAGGATAGCTGCTAATTAGCGGCCACAGAAAGTTCTCGGGTGGAGCTAGAGAAACCTCCCTCGTTTTCAGGCAAAAGCTTTACCACATACCCCCGTTTCTGTAGGGATACCGCCTTCTCCTATTTGTACCTCGGCAGCCCTCAGGAAGGACCCAAAGATTTTACGGAAGAAGCTGCTGAACGCCAGAGCTCCCTCACAACAGCGCCTGCAGCCATTCCCTGCCTCGCCTGGCCCTACCTGCCCCCTCAGGTGACTAGCGGCCCTGCGCACAGCGTCTGCCCGGGGAAGCGCGCCAGCGCGGCGGGCGGCTGCAGAGAGCCGCCGGGCCAAGCCAGCAGCCCGGAAGCCTGGATGCGCCGGCGGGCTCGGGCGGGCCTCGGCCGCGCCGCCGCACACGGCCAGGGCGCCCGCCGCCCCCCGCGGCAGAGGGAAACGGCCGCCTCGGCCCGTTACGGCTGCCGTTAGGGCAGGCGGCGCGCGCCCGGGGCAGGGCCGGGCCAGGGGGGTCGCAGGGGGAGGGGCTAGGGCGGGCGCGGCTGGAGGTGACAGTTAGAGGTCACCGCTCCCTCCCTCCCTCCCTCCCTCCCGCCCCCGCGTGCTCACCATGGCGGCGCGCGGCAGGGAGCCCCAGAGGGCGGCGGCGCGCGGCGGCGGCTGGCGCGCGAGCAGCCCCGCGGAGCAGCCCAGGCGGCGGAGGGAGCGGAGTGAACGCTGCATGGTGACGGCGCGGGGGAACACCGCTGGGGGCGGGGCCAGAGGGCGGCCCCGCCCCGGATAAGCGTCAGGCGGGAAGGGCGCCCCATAGGCCCGAGCGGCGCTCCCCGGGCCAATCAGCGGCGCCGGACGCGGGCGGAGCAGCGCGGCGGGCGGCACCGCCCCCTGCCGGTCCGGCGGGGAACCGCTCCGCTCCCGCCCGCACTGCCCACTGCTGGCACGGCTTCGGGCTCCCAAAGCGGCACACGCGGGCTGCCCTGAGGTACTTTAGATTTTCATTGCAAATGTTTTCATTACAAGCGTGGTAGCGCTAGTCCTTCCGAGGGTTCTTTCCACATGCTGTGGCTGCAGCGTCCACTACACCGCGCTCCCAAGGCTGACACGGCGCTGCAGTGCCCCACAGCAAAGGGTCTTGGGAACAGCTGTTTCCAGAACATGGAAAGCAAGTATCAGATTTTGCTTTACAACAACCACAGGAGACTGAAACATTATTTCCTTCCACGTTAAAAACAGCCAAGAGCAAGCTAAGGGGCTGTTCCTCTAACACTGCAAAGTCAGAATAGAGTTTCAACACGCTCCCCTCCTCCTCTCTTCCTGCCCCAGCCAGAGCGGCGATTTTGCATGCTTTTGCTTATGAATTCCCCCCGCCCCAAGGTCTAGTTTGAATATTTGGCTATAAGATACAATGCATCTTGCTTATTTTTAGTGTTTCTGTATTTCCAACAGCAACCAGGGAATAAAACATTCAGCAACTGAGAAAACACAAACATTTGTCAAGAACCAAGAAACGCTTCATTCAGTTCAGATTCAGGAAACCACACTTCAGTCCTGACCACGAACTTAGTTACCCACAGGCAGACTGTTAGGGACTATTGTACTCACATAAAAGTGTTTGTGCCTTATATATTGCATCATTCTATCAGCGCACAGAAAATTCAAGGCTTGGTAAGCTTTAACATTTACACAAGTTGTCTTCTGCTACTCTGCTTCTTGATTCCTGGGAGAAAAGGCAGGCTAGGAAATATACACATAGAATATACCACAAAAATATCTTCAAGAGTTCCAGAGATAGTAGAGAAAGCCATTGAGATTTTATTTATGCTATATTTTGGTGGAAATAACTCTAACCTGTTTCAACTGGAGTAAAATTGTCTTGTTTCCTTCAATAATGAAATCGTATGACAACTTTTACAATTTTAACTTTAGAAAAAAACCAAGATGTTATAATTCCTATTATTTTTTTTTTATGTTACAAGTAGCAGTTTCGTAAAACTTAATTTTAAATCCCCATATCATAAAATGCAGCATCGCAAGCATGTGTACAACTACTGCAATACATTTGTTTTTAAAGCAAGGAAACAACTATACATTCAAAAATAAATGCATTATGATTATATACATAACTGCACATTCAAAGATAAATACTGGGACAAGACTTCTAATCACTTTAGACACGTTGTGTGTTTTCCCTTTCGGTTCTGGCAGATGGGTGAAAGAGCATAAGATGTTTTGCATTCCATTTTCATAGCTTTGCAAGCCACAGAGCAGAATACAAGTTGATTAAATCTCTAGGCAGCATTTTTCCTTAACTGTTAAGGACAACAGCATTTTGATTTGCTTGAGCTATGCTTATGTACACTAACCCCTCTTTGGGAGAGGATTGCAAGTCGATTGCGAGTTACTAGTATGAGCGAATAGCAGGTGGAACACTTGAGCAGTCTTCTTCGTTTAAAGTTCTGTCAATTACAGGTCTGTATTTCAAGGTAACCTAAAACAAAAAACAACAAAAAACACTTTAAAATAAACAAACCAACCTCTTGTCTACCAAACAAGACACCCTAGATAATACAAATGACTGGATAATATAAATAACTGAATGACTTGGTTAGTGTTAAACTATTTCACTTTATTCATTTGCTTCCATAGAAAAAGAACATTTAGTAACCTATATGGAATATTTGAAAACAATTCTCTGTTACCACCAACTGAATTTATCAAAACCAACAACCTGACCAAAATAGTAGCAGAAAACTGCTACTTTAAAAAGGCCTTTTGGACAAAAGTAAGTTTTTGGCTAAGACTTCCATTTCCTAGTTCTTTCAGCTGGGAAAGATGAGATCTTGAAAACACAACAGACTGATTAGAAGGCATGGGAATCAGTTTCATTCTGTTTCTCCAGCACCTTGGCAGTTATTCAGGAGCAGGAGCGTTCTCACTTGTCCTCACACTAAAGTAAAGGAAGCTGGAAGTGGGGGGGGGGGGGGGGCAAAGAGGACTAAGAGAAGGGATATACAAGACAACACTTGAGTTGTGTTTTTTTTTTTTTTTTTTCTAAATAAGGTCAAATTTCAGTTCTACTTCATTTCAGATAAATACTTTATGCTGAACATCAACAACAGGTTTTACCCAGCATCAGGAAGGAAAAAAACAGAACAAACAAAAATCACCCTCTCAACTAGCCTGATGCAAGGTGAAGAACAATTCCAGCTCAGATGACAAAGTCTCTTCTCAAAGTTCAACAGTAACTCCTCCCAGTTATGCCTACCGTACCAGATCGACTGTTTAATTCTTTCAGTAAGCTAACCCAGGTACCTCAGACAATACCAATCACTTCCAGTATTATCATGATAGCGAGAGCTGTCTGAGAACAGCTGTCTGTTCACAGGGAGAAACGCCCTCAAGCCTCAGAGTCAACATACCTTCCCACTCTTGATGTCCACGTATGAAAGGGTGTGCTTTCTCCAGTGTTCTTCAAATGGCTTCCTCTGTTGGCCTTGGAGTGGCTTGGAATAATCAAACTCATCCATCCGTACCTAAGAAGGTCAGGTTAGTGTAGACCAGAAGTTGCAGCCGAAATTCACTTAATAACCATAGTTAACTGCACTCCAATTACAACTGTAATACACTGTATCTCCTAAGAGACAGCACACTTTATCTTAACACCACCCACGTCAAAATTCAAGGTCCTTGTAAAGCTTCAGTATTTAAGATACTGCCGTTTGCATAGAGTATTCCATATGGATATATCTATGCACATAGACGTATATACATATTTTTTAAAATAAAACAGATAAAACAGAGCAAGTGAGATCACAAACAAACGCCACATGAATTCTAACTCAAAATTCTGGGGACTGTACTTTGAAGAAATTAAGACTTAAATAATCCATCCAAGGACACAGTAAAAGCAAAAATCAATCCCAGGTTCAGTCACAGAAAACATTTATACCTTATAGTCCTCTCTGGCATGAGCACCCCGGGACTCTTTACGAGCCTCAGCACTATAAATGGTTTGTAGAGCGCAAAGCATCAGGTTTTGTAGTTCTAGGGTCTCCACCAAGTCAGTGTTCCATACAATACCTAGTAAGATATTAGAATACCATGAAGGTGTTCTACAAACAAGTTTTTCCTCAGTTTACTTCTAACCTATTGTAGATACTCAGAATGAAGCTAGCTAGTGCTGTACATAGCATAGTCATAGTACTGTAACACTGAACTACTCACTATTGCTTGTAAGGCTCAATAGCGAATCCTCCATGTTGATAATCTTAACATGTCATACAAAAATTCAGCAGTACTAAAAAGTTCCACGTGTGTGTTATTTTAACCCCGTAGATTCTTGCACGTTTAATATCAAGCTTGCAATTCAGTCTCTATACCTCATTTCAGATCACAAAAATCTGGCTAGAAGGTAACTTCTTATGCAGATCCCTAGCAGGCCCAAACAACAAGGCTTCCCTTTCTCCTCCCTCTCAAAAAATAACTGGTTCTCCTTCAGTTAATTTGGGTTCAAGGGGGACTCAAATTCTCTTACATAAACATATCTTCATTTTCTATATTCTAAGCTATCCCAACACTCCTTTTCTTGATGCTTGGTGAGAGCTGTTCAACAAAGACAGTTTACTTTCACTGTTAGGATACATGTCTGATCGCACTAGTTGGAGAGAAATATAAAATTTGAGGGGAGTACATGTAACATCAGATGCACTTAACTAACCAAGTCCTCCTGACATACACTGCAAGACATGGCAGTAACTGTATGCACAGCTGTCTTCTCAAATGAAGAATGAGGGCTGAACATTCAGCCTAAGAATAAAGTGTCTTGTCAGCTTTTGATGACTTACTAAGAGTATCAGAAATATCTTCTGAAAAGGCCAGTATGTGAATCACTTCATTCCATGCTCTGCGAAACAGGAATATCTTCTACAGTTAAATTTGAGTTCAATCTCAGCTTCTTTGAAAAAAAATGCGCAACTAGAAAGTGTTGAATACGATAAAGTACTTCACTGATTACCATATTTCGCAGTTAAGTCTCTACTACATATTTCAGAGAATTCGAATCGGTCAAGATCTTTAGCCAAAGTTTAAAAAGCAAACAAACAACTTTTCCCAAATAATACTCTAATCAAGATATGTTCTTGATTATCAAATTACCTCTGTCAAATGTCTTTAGATGAGCCAAATCACGATAAATTTGACTAAGTTTCTCACAACCTTCTTGTAGTACAGAGCCAGTACGAAATACAGCAGCATGACTTTGCATGGTCTGCAAGACAGTAAAAAAGAAATCACATAGTTTCATACGCTGTATATGCACAAAAACCCCACGTAACCTCATTAGGCCCAGTAAAGCTTTATATAAAGCTATCCTGGCTTCAGACACACCTGCAGCGTGAAGAAAAAGCGGTCCCAAAAGAGAGGAAACCACATCATGGTACACAATAGAGTAAACTACCCAAGAGGAATAAGTATGAAGGGAAGAAACTAACAAAATGGAGATAACGGCTTTGTTGTATACAGACCCTGTTCCCACACTCCTTTTTACTTCACAAAAGCAAATCCCGAAGAGCATATTTAACAGAGTGCCCAAACCACCTCCTTTGCTTGCAGCTTCTCCCACTGTACACTGGAGGACTTCAGCAGTCTTACCTTCTGCATGTTAAGTCTCACTTCTGAAGTTCTTATGGTTCCACTGGCGAATCTTAACTTGTCAAGATTAGCGACTGACTCTTCACCAGCATTTGGTTTAATGGAGGGAATTGGCTCTCCTATTAAGCAAAATTCAGTAAGTTTAGTAGATGGCTGTTTTCAGTTTCTGGCAGTTTCATAAAGTAATAGCTACTAAAAATCAAAGCAGACTAAAGCCACAATCTATCACTGTCTGAGATGCAGGTTAATTGTAATTTTCCTGAACTCCCATCAACAGTATCCATACGTTTTACTTTTAGAAGTTCTCTGTGCAACATATGAATCACATTCTTGCCTGTGATATCTGGGAGGGAATTTACAGGTCCAGCTAAATTCTGCTGTTAACTCCTTGAAAAGGAACACTTGAAGCAAGTTCTTCTACACTGTGGAATAAGCCTCCCTGCTTGGGGCTCCTTACCACCTTCTCCTGCACTTCCTTGCCTCCTCATCTCCAAACCTCCCACCTCCTCTTGGCTCTGCTAAGAGACCAGGGCCTAGCCAATAACCTTGGCAGTTACATGTGGGCTCTGCAACTCATCTCTAAAACTGGGATCCACCTGTTATTGGGCAACACAGGTTAAACTAATGGAACATATAGCAGTTAGTCTTCTTATTCAGTGTTCAATTTTGCTAGTTAGTGAAAAATCAACTGCTTTTGTCAATAGCATTGACTGAATTACAGTTTTGTGAACCAATCCTATTAAAACAAGTATCAATGGCAAGCATTTGCAGTCAGGAACATGACTGTAAGAAGCACATAAGCAGAGAGTTTTTTGCATTTTCTAACAAATAGCTTATTAGCCATCTGAGTTTGAAATAGAGTTGTTACCGTAGTGTAACGGCCTTTGTTGGGGAGAAATCAAATCATAAAGGTAAATGTCTCTCTAAAAGCGGAGCTAAATGGCAAGACTCACCAGGCTTGCATGTTTCTGCAATAGTAAGGGCACAAGCACGACCAAAGACCACCAAATCTAAAAGCGAGTTTGCTCCAAGTCGATTCGCACCATGGACAGATGCACAGGCTGCTTCCCCACAAGCGTACAAGCCAGGTACCACTTTATCCTCACCATTCACGTGTGTAATCACCTGTCATTTTAGATAGTCAATTAATATTCGTATGTTAAACGGTTTATAACAGGCAAGCCTCCTTATTTTCAAAGTCCACATGCTTTGTGAGTATGAAACTACAGTAACCTAAATTTTTCTCACTCTAAATATCTTAGTTCAAAAGGGTAGGTCGTAGTGCTATGCAAATGCAGATGGAAGTAAAACCTAATATTTCTTTAGTCATACTTATGAAACAGAACCATACAACAGAACCATCATGACATTTTTGCAGCAGAAGCCAGAAAAACACAGGAAGTGAATCTCTCCTGCAGATACCCAAGGCAAAAATTTTACATTAAAAACACACACCCGTTAAGTACAATACCCTCAGCCAGAAGTCAGCTGACACCATGAAATTGATCTCTTAACTAGTATGAATTGAAAGAACCAATTTTAGTGCAGAGATTACATGATTACATTAGGTGCAGAGCATTACTGCGTATAACCCGAGTTACAGATTGTAGTAGAATCCTAGTCTTATCCCTGTTCAACTACTCATAAGTAGCACGATCCTCAACTGCATCATCAGAGAACTGTTGTCAGATATGACTGTAACCCTTCTTTTTAGATATTCCTTGGAATTCCATCTCCAGATGTACTGAAACATGGTCCTCGCGTTACTTAGAAAAATAAACCAAATAGGTGGGTCAATTACTTCAAGTTATGTAGTCCAGCATCCTTACAGTTATAAAATACTGTAAACGCTTGGATATTTGGAAAATAATTTCCTTTTGCTAGATGATATAAGTTACTAAGAATGATCTGTATTACTTACTTGTCCTTTGTAGTTAGTAGGAATACCTCCCATATTGTAATGCACAGTAGGAAGAACAGGAATGGGCTCTTTAGTGACATCGACTCCAGCAAATATCATAGCTGTTTCTGAAATTCCTGGAAGACGGGTTGCTAGCTGCTGAGGTGGTAGATGGTGCAATTGCAAATACACATGGTCTTTCTCAGGGCCACAACCCCTAGCAAAAACAAACAAACAAACAAACAAATAAAAAAGCATACAACAAGAACTCTGCAAAAGCCAGGAATTATCTTAAGCTGATTTAGTTTTGATAACCTTTGCAAAAATTAAGATTGCTGACAAAAACGTGTATTTAGTATATTTGAAAAGACTGTTGAACCTGGCAGTGTTTTTTCCTCTCTCAGATTTCTTTTGACAAAGAACTTTTCTTTCTGCACAGCATTTAACATTTTAAAGCACTATATATTCAGAGATGTAAAAAAGAATTCATCAAGAGAACAGAACAAATCAGTTCTTAGTAAAAACAGTGGAAGCCATATGTTAAACTTATTTGAGCAACTGTCCCTAGAGTCACTGAATTCAAACAAGACACTCCTAATATCTTATGTTCCTTTTCAGTATGATTAAGGAATAATAAGCAACATTTTCACTCCAAACACAGTCTTCCCTTAGCAATTAAAATTGATGTCCCTGAATCACCAGGAGTTTACCAAGCGAACTACTGCACTGCATACAGCCTAGTATGATTAAGTGTTCATTCTGCAGCTTCCTTGAAGCACTTAACTAACCTTCCTTCCCGGATTTCTATTGTCATAGAACGGCACACTACATCCCTGGAAGCCAAATCCTTAGCGACAGGTGCGTATCTCTCCATAAATCTTTCACCTTGACTGTTAATTAGAATACCTCCCTCTCCTCGACATCCTTCTGTTATGAGGCAACCAGCTCCATAAATACCTGCAAAGCAAAAAAAAAAAAAAAAAAAAAAATTTAAGTGCAATATTCACAAGAAAGCTTCATGACCAAGAAGCCCAGGACTAAAGAAACAAAAATCTACTTAAAACAATGCACACAAGTCACATAGGTAGATTTTATTCTGTCCTAATAATCATACCTACTAATAATTGTCCCACAAGGCTGCTCAGAAACAAGTATTATTCCTTTCAAACATTGCTGGCGAGCACACCGATTAGGAACACCTATGATATCCAAAACACTACAATCTGAAGATATCGGCGCCTGCCAATACATATGGAGAGCTTTTACAATAATCTTGTAGACCTTGGGCAATTACTTTGTTCAAGTATTTGAAGCAAATCAGAAGCTGATCATCTCAAATTCAGTTTGCTCATCTTTGTTCCCTCTTCTCCTGTACTGGAGGCAGTGCAGAACAGCTTCAAGTTGTGTAGAAAGTGAAAGCTAACTCAGTAATTTTCCCCTAGAGAAGTAAGGCCCACTTGACAGCCCTGGTCATCATAGAAAGCAAAAAAGCTGACCAACTCACGCACTCATAATTACTTTAAAAGCTATGGAATCATCAGACAAACCGTGAAATTTCTTTAACTAGAAAAACTTTAGTTAAGGCAAATGAACCTTAGATCTTTCTTGGCTATAACAACTGTAATACTGTAAACTTAAGTGAACAATTTGAAAACCTCACCACTTCTAACAAGCTAAAACCAAGCATTTATTTAGCTACAGCCAAAAGTAATAAAAAAAAGATCTCCTTCACTCTTCAGTCTAACTTTTATCCTCCACGCTTTTGATTCTGATTCTCTGCTATAAAACCATGGTCCTAAATATATAACTACTTCAACTACCCCTCTTCCACAAAACATTCTAGCATGTAACTCCCTAACATTTACATCTATACTATTGCTTCTGTCTCTAATATCAAACCATTTAATATTTTAAAGACAAGAAGAAACAAATTTTAAGAGGTGAAGTGGTTTCACTCTGAAATTCATAAAACTTGTTAGCATTGTAAAGACAGCTCCTCAAAATATTTAACAATTTAGTTTCTAAATTAGAAAATCCAAAGTCTTTCTCACATTGTAGTATTCTTACTCTCAGCTTTATATCCTACAGCAGTTTGAACACTCATTACAAGCAACTAATGAACAGTTAAGTGCTACAGGAAAGTGCAAAATGACTTCAGCACATTTTAAAACAAACAAAACTCTCCTTTCAATTCTTACTAAAAATAACGTTGCAAGTATTCTTTCAACACTGCAGATGTATAAGCTTTCCTACAGTTAGGATTGCTTTTGTAATTGTGCTCTGTACCTGTAGGATGAAACTGTACAAACTCTAAGTCCTGGCAAGGGAGACCAGCTCGTGTGATCATTGCAGTGCCATCACCCGTACTAGTATGAGCAGATGTACAACTGAAATAGGTGCGGCCATACCCACTACAAAACACAGAAGTTGACAAAGTTGTAAGTCAAGAAAGAGTCATTAGACTATACCGCTCACGTATGCTGTTTGCATAACAATGGAACTAGAGCAGAGGGTTAGCAAGATGTTTTGCCATCTCCTGTACTAAGTTTAATCAAAGAAAATAAAATCGATAGTGCCCTGCTATGGTCAGCCATATCTGAAAAATGACTGGTGTCAGAAGGCCCAAGAGAAAGAGTAACAATTCTGAAGCAGGATAACTCCATTGATGCATGATCACTCAGTGAACCACGCCCAACAACAAAAATCAAGTTTGTGCATTGGAAGTCTTTCTCTGCAAAAAAGGATTGCTTCAGAAAGTTAACTTCTCCCAATCCAATACTATTACACTCAGTTTGAGCAATTAATAATAATTTTAGCAAAAACAGTATATAACATTTTATATCCTTGATATGGTCCTGATTTTATAGGCTCAGATTTTAGAAGTTAGTTGCCTAAAATAGGTACTTAAAGGTGAATTCTGGCAGCTAAAACAAATATGTTTTATACATATATACATGTATTTGTTTTATATACAAATACGTATAAATAGTTTCCAATGTTACTGACCGTTGCCAGTAGTCCCAATTTCTGGACAATCTCTGAGAAGACATATCAGCATATATATTGTAGTACTCGGGTATGAAAACATTAGCCTTGACTTTATTAAAGCCAAATCATGCAGGCAACCAGCAAACACAGCGTTTTTGCTGTGCAAGATACATATAACAAATCCGTCATACTCAAAACAAACAGTAGAAAAATACCAAGCAGCACAAGTCTTATCTGTATAGCATTCTAATACAATTACACACATTTCTGCAACTGGATAACTGAAAGATAAGCTCGTCTTCCAACAATTCCATTCTATACCGACTACACTTACAGTTTTGTTATCTTAACGTCACAGACGCTCAAGAACTTCAAGAAAAGCTTGTTTCCTAAAGGAAACTCAGAATCCTAGATACATACACCTGTGTTGTTAGCACTGCAACAATATCTGCTTTGAACTGCAAGTTTTAAAAACCTAAGACCCTTTAGATTGCACACATACTGCTCTTACACATTTCAGCTTTATGTCATTGCTCTAGAATTTAAAGCTAAACCTCATACTGAGATATACTTTGTCAAAACATTAATAGGTGCTCTCTTTCAGACAGAATGATTACATTCACAATTATACCACTTTTCATTCAAGAAGAAAACTTAGATGTTACACATGAACATATAATGTATGGTTTTTAACTCAGCATGTCATCTCCACACTCAAGCTTCAAATTCATCTACAGACACTCAGCCCTCAAACTAATAGCAACCTCAAATTTCGATCCTTTATCATAAACATCACATTACCCAGTGGCAATGACAGTGTTCTTGGCTCTAAAACGATGTATAGAGCCATCTTCTATGCAAAGGGCAATAATACCACGACATTCCCCATTTTCCATAAGTAGGTCCAAGGCAAAATACTCAGCAAAGTAGCTGGTATCGTACCGCAGAGACTGAAAAAAAAAAAAAAAAAAATCAAGAAGAATCTGGAAACTTAAATAAGCTCTCTTCAAAACTGTCAATGCATATGGGCTATTTTAGGATAAAGACAAAACAACCAAGAAAAAAGTCCCCCATTCCCACGCCATCAACTCTCAGGGAAGCAGTTTTCCTTATAAATCTGTATTAAAAAAAAAATAAAAAGACACGGATGAATATGTTCTAGCTCAATCCACTCAATTCTGAGAATCCATAGCTAGTCAACAAGACTTGTTTTTTCACTCTACGTTTGGCAGTGCTTTAATCAGCTGCAGAGCTCGATACATGTACAAGCATGTACCACTAAATCCCTCTCAGAGACGCAGAATACATCTCCTCAAGCCTAGTATATCAACAGAAGCATCAAGCATCATCAAGTCAGAGTCTTTCATGCCCTCAAGGATCGGACTAGCATATAGCAGCACTGAGCGTTTGTATTGCAGTAACATGTATTGTTTTAACCACGAGGAGAGCAAATAGCTACCTACTAAGTAAATAAAAACCATTGGCGATTCTGTACTTAGCTTAAGGCTTCAAGTAGCTAACCACCATTTTTAAAAGAACTATATCTTTCGTCTGTTATGGCCTGCAGAATTGATAGGACCAGATATTAGAATATGCTAGCCACTTACTTGCAAGAAAGCAAGATCAGAAACGCATAGTAACCCTTTATGCATTTATAGACGTTATACCCATTCCCCTGCTCCTTCTTTGAAAGGAAACACTGCCTTGTAGCTTTTGTTAGAGTTCCCCAATGCCACTGAGTCAGCTTTTCTAAAAAAGGGTTTTTTTCGGAGCGCTTAGATAAATTGTCTGTGACTAGTTAACAGATGCAAAAGCAGCAACGAGGAAAAACTCCTGCAAACCACAAAGCTGACAGTGTACACTACTCAAACGTTGCCTCCAGGAGAACAAGCATAAGCAGGATCCTTCAGTGTATTTTATGTTTGTACTCCTGACCAAACACAGGCACCTGCTAGGCTACATCCTTCCACGGTGCCTCAGGAAAAAAGGAAATCCAGAATTTGCATCAGCGATTCACCTGGATTCCCCACTGATACTACATTTGTGAGTAGCTACAAGTTTTCGGTTTTTCAATTGCTAGAAGAAATCATTAATTGAAAATACAAAACCCAAAATTCAGTTTTACTTCATAGCTTCTTACCCTGCCATACAACGTATGTAACAGTGAGTGTCCTGTTCTGTCTGCAACACAACAGCATCTGTGAGCCTGTCCTCCTTTTCCAAACTGGAGACTCTGTCCACCAAACGCACGCTGATAGATTTTTCCTTCTTCTGTTCTACTGAATGGCATCCCGTAATTTTCCAGCTGTTGAACCCAGATACAAGCATCAGATACAGATGTGCATAAGAAGCCAGGAAGTTAACTTTTTTTTTTTTTTTAAACCGTTCCTAGTAAGGGGATCTCTGTGGAAGCGGGCCTGTGCTTTGTAACTGTAATTACCTAAAGTGGAAATCAATTTCAGCGAGTCTCACCTCTATCACCGCTGCTGGGGCTTGTTCTGTCATGTAGTGTATGGCATCCTGGTCTCCCAGCCAATCAGATCCTTTCACTGTGTCATAGAAATGCCACCTCCAGTTATCATCCTCCATATTCCCCAGGGCAGCATTGATCCCTCCCTGAAAATGAAAATACACATTCCAAGAATTACATTACTGAAGTACAGTTTTAGCAGACTTTCCTCCTGTTTCTGTTAAAATCACATACTGTATACATAAGATAAACAGCAAAGTCAGACTTACGTGGCTGTGAAAAAAACATGCAGTGTATTAGTTTCACAACAGCTCGTCTTATTCTGTTGCGTAACACAAAAGTTACATACATAGAAGGCAGTGAAACAAAACCGAATAGAAGCTAGACGTATATTGCCTCCCAAGATAGTTTCAGCTACATACGTAACGTTTATGAAAGAAATTTGGCCTTGAAACATTATGTGCACGCACATATCCAGACAGACCTTCTGAAAGCAGGTATTTTTTAACATTTGTTCTGCCTAAATTCTCACCTGTGCAGCAACAGTATGAGATCTCGTAGGAAAGAGTTTTGTAACACATGCTGTATTAAATCCAGCCTCTGACAAACCAAATGCAGCCCGCAGACCTGCTCCTCCTGCACCCAAAACAACTGCATCAAATTCATGGTCCACTACTGGATATTGTGTGGAAATCTGGAAAAATGAAGAGAAGAAAAGGTAGTTTGTTATTATCAAAAAAATATTTCAAGCTGAGCCAAACTTTAAAGTTCTGCGTACACACAAACAGTACACGTTTAACATTCTTAGCATATGTAGCATCCATTAAAAGAATATATTGGATACTGTCGGGGGGGCGGGGGGAGGGGGGAGGGAAGGAATTCATCCCTAAAAAAAGCAATTCATTTAGAAACTCAATCTCACTGCCTACTTGAACACAACACCCCAGTGAAGCCAAACATCTGACATAGCAGCCCTATGGCTTCCTTCCAGGCCTGATAAGTGTCACGTGCATTATCTAACCTGTTACATAAGGTACAGAAAAGCACAAACATACCGAATCAGAAACCTTAGTGGAAGCATTTTTCTTTCCATAGACTGTGAAGTGAAAGTTCCGTGCAAGAGTCTGGCATGCCGCTGGCCACTGTGGAAAGAAATCAAGACAATCATTGTAGAACAAGCGTTTCCATGAGCAAGACTTTCAGTATTCTCAACTGCTCAGTGTTGATAACAAACATCTACTTACCACTGATTCCACGTGTTCAAGAACACTGTATCAAAACATTTTAGAGCTATGTGCAATGAAGCTTTGGCTTTCCTATAGTCATAACCAGAAGGAAAAATATTTAAAGTTTTGACTAGACAAAAGAACAGCCTGCAAGTAACAAGTTGTCATGGACTTTATCATATTTTCTTCGCCTCGTTAACATTAACTCATCTCTTATCTTTGCCTTGCATTGACAAACAAAATATACGTTTGCAACCAATGCTCTGGTATTATCATGTTTTGTCTCATGCAAACAGAGGTATAGACAGCTTTATTTGAATCACAGGAATTACTGGAAGACATCTCACTTGGGTCAAACAATCCACAGAATGTGCATTATTTCAGGTATCTGCAAGAGCTCTGCAAGAGCCAGAGACATTCTCCTTGTTTTTAATTCTGTATTAGTGGCCTATCTAAAACCACTTATTCATATCTGTATGAAGCACAGTGGCAGTTTTCCCCTTCTGTAACATTCTTGCCACTGCCCCAAACACTAAACCACCCAAACTCACATCCAGTCTTTGCTTTGACAGGTTAAAGCCTCAGTTTTGGCCCCGCTAGGCTAAGCCACCAATTTTCCCCATCCTAGTATTCCTTCTTCACACTATTCAGCAAATATATCCAACTGAACATTTGTGATTAGAACAGTAATACAAAAAAAGCCATGCTAGTGCCTTGCACAGTGCCATCAGCACTTTTCTATTTGAAATACTTCTCCAATACATTCTGGGACCGCATTTGCCCTTTCCAACAATTGTTATACCAATGGTTTAATCAGTTGATAATATGGTCAACAAGCAGGTCTTCTCTCCCCACCACTTCCAAAAATGCATCCCTTTTTCCAAATCCCCAGTTGGAATTCTGCTACGAAGACCTTATAAAGAACCACCTTTTAAGTAAAATGTGGTTTTCCTGAACTTGCTACGTCACTCTTCTGTAGGACTATTTGCAAGTAGTCATGAAATACACCTTTGCATCAGAGAACTCTGGAAATGTATTAGCCAAAAAAAAAAAAAAGATTTAGCAGATGCTTTTCCTTTTCAGCTTCTGCAAAACACATTTTTCACAACCGTTATTCCTATTCACTTTTTTAATTGTTAAATATGTAAGAATTTTGTTCAGAATGATTACGAACAGAAGCTTGCAAAGCAGAACAAGATGTTGTACTATACGTGAAAACAGTGATCACACAAACCCCAACTGGTTACTAACAACACTACATACCTAGCAAAGTAGAGGTCCTTCCTCACATATATTACTTGTTCTCACACTTGTATTTAGAATATAGCAAACGAGCTCATAGTGCGTGTGGGGTTTCTTTTTTTTTTTTTTAAGCAATCCCTGCGCAACCCAACACTGCGTTACATATGCAGTAGAGTGCTGCGCCCACTCCTTGAGTTACCTTATTACAGAATAAAATCCCACACCGAACGCACAGAAGCTCTTAGCTACTTTCTCCCTTGCTCTACAGCTGCGTTTCCAGCTACTTTCCCCAGCCGTTCCTCCCTCGTAACCAACCGCCCGCTCGCGAACGACGTCCCTGGCAAGTGCAGCAGTAAAGGCAAGCAGAGCACTCCCACTCCCTCTCCCACCTGCCGTGGGCGAAGCGGCCCGCGCTGCCCCCGCCAGGCCCTCGGCCTCGCCCCCGGGCTCCCGCGCCAGCCCCAAGGTCACGGAGCGGGGTGGGGGGACACCCGCCACTGACCGCCCGGGGCGCGCGCGCGCAGGGCGGGCAGGACGGGGGATCACGCGCACCCCTCCCCCCTCTATCGGCGCGGCACGGGGGGGGGGGGGGGGAAGGAGATGGTCGGAGCCCCCGGGCCCGGCCTGCGCCATCTCGCCACCCGGCCCCCCCTCCCCCAAAAACGGCTCTCCGCCCCAGCCCGCGGTCTTCGCCTCCTCCTGCTTCCTTCCCCGTGAGGCCGACGGGCAGGGCAAGGCGGGCACCCGCACTCACCGCCCGCGCCCCCGGCCGCAGCCAACGCGTCGCAAAGATCCGCGAAGCCGCTATCGTCGCCGCCATTTCACAGGGACGTGGAGGAGCTGACAGGCCGCATGCGCGAGGCGGCCGATAGCGGCGCCGTTACCCGCAGGGCGTGGCAGGAGAGACCAATGGGGGTGTGTGTGCGGGGGGGGGAGGGGTAGAGCGAAAGGTTGCATGCGGGCAGGATTCCCCCCAAAACGTTCCCTGGGTCCCCCCTCCCCTGAGCGGAGCTCGAGGGCGGCCAGGCGAACGGGACCACTTAGCGCTCGAGCGGGTCATTTTGTACTTCCCCCCCCCGCCGCCTCCTCTTCCCCCAACTTTCCCTCCGTTAATGGGTCAGCCCGAGAAGGGGCGGGGCTGGCAGGTAGGTGCCCCTGACAGCGCTCCGCCGCCGCTCCGCGCACTTGGGCTGGTACGTAACTGCCCCCCCCGCTCCGGCCACCGTCCCCCGCCCCCACGCGAGGCGCAAGGGGCGCTGCCCCCCCTTCCCCCCCCGCCAGGCCGGACCGGGCCGGGCCGCGCTGCGCCAAGGGCCCTGCAGGCCTTGCGGAGGCGGCGGTGCGGGCGGCCCGCAGGGCGAGCGGGAGGTAACGGCAACGAGCGCCGAGGCCTGCGGGGCCCCGGCGCCGGGAGCCGCCCTGCGAGCGGCGTCGGGGCCGGTGGTTGTGTACCCTCCCTGGGACGCGGGAGCACGTGAAATCCGCGTACCCGAGTAACGGGCTGCATTTCCCGTCTTCGGGGCAGTATGTGTCTGGGTTTTGTTACCGTCCCTCGAGACGTTCCCATTGGCTCTGGTTTGATTCAGAGCCCAAGGCAGAAATACCTGTCCAAGGGTTAGCACTGGTGCAGATGAAATAGTAGTTATGGGAGCGGCCTTTGTTCCTGTGTACAGCGCTAATACGGTGTTTCCTCCTTTCTTTCCTGTAAATCTAAGGGGTCTTCATGAATAATTTAAATGATCCTCCCAACTGGAACATCCAGCCAAATCGGAGAGAGCCCGGGGATGAAGGCAACAGGTGGAATTATGCTTTGCTGGTCCCCATGCTGGGATTGGCAGCCTTTCGTAAGTAGGACCTAACGCTCTCTGCGGGAGCGTGGTGCTGTGGGCAGGCATGTAACATGCGGGCTGAAGTGAAATCTCTGAAACAATACAGTGATTAAGTAATACCCCAACTAGGGATTTCCTCTGGTCTGCTCATGGTTTCCAGGATGTGTCATGTTTTGGAACGTTGCAGTAAACATTGTTAAATTTATAACCCTAAGGCAATGACAAATTTTCACACATGGAATTGAATCTGTATTTTAACAAGCTCCGCTATACACAGCCCTCTGTCAGACGAGGAGACAAGTGATGTGCTAGATAGCCAAAAGGTAACAACCCAGAGAGCTGCTGAGGTATATCCATATACTGAACCTGGAAAGTTTTTAGCATAGTTCCTGCATTAGGAACCTCGAGTTTATCTCCCCAATAATTCCTATCTTCCTTCTTTAATCCAAGAAGTATGTATGTTAGCAGTACAAGACTAGTGGAGATTTTACTTCAAAGGAACCATTATGATCATCTAGTGTGACTTCCTGTGGAACATGGACCCACAGAAGTTCACTCTGTGGGCCATGTAAACAGAACTGAATGCCACTTTTCAGTGGGTGAGGACCCAGAAAGAAAGTTTTTATTGCAGAATAACTTTTCTTTTGAGGCAGAGTTAATTAGTCATACCCGTCAATGTTATCTGTGTTTTACTGATATGTGGAGTCTCATTTGTATATGATAGGTTGGATCTGGACCAGAGAATGCCAGAAAGAAATAGAAAGAGAAAAAAAGGAATATTATAAAAAACAGTCATCTTTACAAAGAGACTTGGAAGCCAAATACCGGGATATAATCACAGAAAATCGTCGCACAGTTGCTCACTTGGAGCTGGAGCTTGAAAAGGAACGCAACAGAACCCTGAGTTACCGTCAAGCGCTGGTGTCCCAGAGTCGCAAACTAGTAGAAGAAAGAAGAATCCTAGAAAAGGAACAGGAGAAGTTAGAGCGAGAAAAACAAGTTCTCTTGCACTCAGGAGCTGTAGGTAGCTTGTACCAAAGTTATCTGGCAAAGGAAGAAGAGTGGCAAAAAAGAGCCAATGTTCTACTAAAAGAATTTGAAGATGGACTTAAAGAAAGACAGAAAATCTACTGCAGTCTTGTGGTGCCAAGGAACCAGAGACTAGAAATAGAGAAAAATTTGCTAGTTAAAGCAGCAACTGATCCTGTTGCTGTGGCTCTACAAATGGAGAGTGGCTTGAAAGATATTTTCAAACATGATAACTACTGCAGCAATCTGCTGAACACAAACAAAAGTCAAAATGGAAGGCTTATGTGGCTGTATCTTAGATACTGGGAACTAGCTATTGAAGTACAGAAGTTCCAGAGGGTAGAAAATGCCATGTTAGGAAAACGATAGGTAGGGGAAGTGATGATCTTTCATGTGATCCACCACAAATAATATGGACTATCACAATTGTAGTCTGAAGCTGTTAAATTCTCCTGCTGTGTTTCGGTTTCCCCTCCTCATTGCATTTGTATTTGCGTGGGATACGTGCAGTGTGGGTGTCTTCCTTGCACTGTCTAACAACAAATGCTCCAGTGGGCTGTGCACTTTGCTCTAAAACTCTGAGTGTGTTTATATTGCAGACTGCAGTGTAGCGTACAGACGTGCAAACTTCTGTAGGTACCAGAAGCAGCAGTACAGAACCCTGGTTAGGCTAATTTACCTAGTTGCTGGTTATTGTCCTCCAATGGAGAAGTGAGAGTTGTCTCCCTAAAGTCAGGTAGCACATAGTGCTTTTCATTCCTGATTTCTTGCATGGTGTCTCATTACAATATTTTTTAAATTTTTTTTTTTTTTTTAGCAAGACTGATTTTGGGGCAGATGCTTGGAAGAGACCATGAACGGGCAAGGATCTTTGTCACATAAATCCTACTTGTGCATGCATATATATATACATATATATGTATGTTTGTGTGTGTGCATGTATATATGCATTTGTATAATACATACATTGGTATGTATTGATATTAGAAGGGGGAAAGAATATGATCATGTTTTAGATTAATCAGTCTTGCGCTGTCTTCCAGGCTTAACATACAAATAGGACTTTCTGTAGGAAACATCCGAAAGACGCTAATCAAAATAATGCCTAAAGAAACAGTATGAGCAAAGTCTGCTGCACCTAGGGAGGCACATCTGAGTTCTAAATGGAAATCATATGAACTCTAGGTTATGTATCTGTCATACCGTATAAATGCTAAGAATATATATGTTTTCCTTTTTAATAGAGGTTTTAGTTATTACTAAAAAGTGTGCCTCCAGCATAGACCTCACTGTGCTACTGTCGCTGTGTCCTGGTGTACTGGGTGGTACACGTTTATCTTCCAGGAGCCTCTGAAGATTCCAGTCAGTGCGCCTGGTACAGGCCCTGTTTGTTACTTGCACAGAGAAACATAAATGCAGCCCGGTCATGCATAACTACCATAACTACTTCCACCCCCAACGGTCTCAGTTCTCCCAGAGCCGCAGTATACTTTTCCACAACTCTTTCAGTTTTGAACTTACAGTTCACCCCTTCAGGTACACATGATTGTGAAAGCCTATGGACTGTGAGCTACAAGCTTTGCAAAGGTTTAAGTAAGAGGACTTTTAACTTTATTGAGCACAATAAAATAAAAAGATCTAAATAGAACATTAAAAATGCCACAGTGCATTTCCATGCCTGAAATCCCCTACAACTTTGGCTCCTTGTAAGCACCACCTTCAGTTTCAAGTGTGCCATGCATTTTGGAGCATAACTGTTTTTCTTCTTCCTCCTTTCTAATCCAGCCTTACTCCCAAAGCAGCACTGTGTACCCTTTTGCTTATAACCTTCTCCATGACTTGACATTGGGCAGTGTTGGTTGGGAGGTTGTCAGTTTTTTTAGCAGTTCTTTAGTTGTTCAGGACCCACCTTGAAAGAAGATGCCCTAGGCAATCAGCTGTTGCTCTGCCCAGAAGCAATCCAGCGGTGTGGATGCCCATCCAAGTTTAACAGAGAACTCTGGCAGATGTGGAGTTTTCTTCTCTTGGTTTCATTTCAGCCTGGGCACGGGAGACAGCAGATAAATCAACCATATAAATCAGCTATGCAACCTAATGTTGTTAGTTACTCAGCAAAAATATCCCACATGAAACAAAATTCTTTAACTATGTTCCTCAAATAATCATTTCTTCAGTTGTGAATTTGCTCACCTTAGTGGTGATAACTGTGCTGTTGTATTGATCTGTCAGCCTCTTATGGACGGATATTTCTTAAAAATAAAGTTGTAGTAAACAGACAGAGACTACAAAAAAAAAAAAAAACCTGTCACAACCACCGAAAAGGCCAAAGGTTTTCTAGATGCCAAACATATGCAGGTTGGGAGATGACAGCAAGCAATTGAAGTACTACTGTTGTGTGACCACTTGAGCCAAGGTGCTGTAGCTGACCACATGCACCTGCCCTAATTGCTTAGTACAACAAATTAAACAGCTTTCCTTGTGTGCAATTCCTTCAGCATGTGGAAACTGGCCACACAATTGTGGAGGATTTGATGTGTACATACAGGCAGTTACAGCAGTTCAGCTGTCATACAGTAGCCAGTGTATCTATGCCACTATATTCAAGACTCATGCCTTGACTTTGTATGTATTCATTGGTTCTTGATATTAAAGGGTCAAGCGTTTTATGCTTTGAGTTTTTTCATCGTTTATGTCACTGACATCAACTCATAATATTTAAAGAAAACATGTAATCAAGAGGGTAAAATACTTTCTTCAATATAAATATGTAAATTGAAGCATCATGTGCTTGATTACATGTGATTGAATGCAACGTAATAAATGAAATTCACTTTCCTGTAGAAGTGTCGACTATTTGTACACCTAAGATTGTTCATGGACACGTTGCAGATCAGGATATTAAGGCGGAAGAATAAGGAGGATTTTTGAAAGTAGGTTTAGAAACACCTTAGTTTCTACTGAAATTCATATTTCTTAGTGTTAAGCTTTTTTGAAATATTCGATATAACTTAACCTGTGGAGGAGGAAAGTTCTATTGTGAGCTTTATCTTACTCAGTAGCTATTGATCTAGATTAGCGATTTTTTGAAAATGCCCATATATATGTAGAATACAAGAATAATTTGTGTTCAGAATATTTGAAGAAGGCCTTTTGGTTACAAAATGTCACTCACCTATTAATAATAGGTGCAATAAAAGGATAAAAAATTAATAATAGGACAATAAAAAGCTTTAAATCTTTCTGCACTGTGTTTTAAATTGGGGGAAAGTGGATGAGAGGAGGGGAATTTGTCTATTTTGTGCCAGCTTTCTAAGCAAATTACATAGTTTTAAAAGTCTAAATTGGCACTTAAAAAGCTTTGGTTTGAGTGCTGAGCAGAGTATGTTGGAAAGTTTTTTTTTTTTTTTTTTTTTTAAAAAAAGAAAGCAGGGTCACTGAAGTGAGATGAATGCACCAGCATTAACTAAAAATGAATGATTAAAGATGACCATCCCACTGAAACACTGCAGTTATTACTTCTGTCTGTTTGTTAGATGGGGTATCCTGCCTTCCTCCAGAATCCCTCCTATGTCTTATTTGTACTTCAGCTACTTTGTTTCCTTTTGTGGATTTTCTCATCTTCCTGCTCGCTAAAGCATTCCAATCCTACTACTCTAAGACAGTGTTAAGAGACCTTGGGGATTCCCATTAGTAATAGCCCATTAATCTCCTGTATTTGACACACTGCTTCCTATTGCGCCCATTCCTCATCCTCACAGGATACTGCCTTCTCTGTGAAAGGCTAGAAATGAAAGGAGAGCTTGTTATCAAATTAAAAATAAAAATTAGATTTGTTAATGTAACTTAGGGTTGTAATTCCCACACTGTTCAAGTGTGAGTTGTGGGTTTCTTTTTAATGCAGATATTGTTTAGGTGCTTCACATATTAGAGATCCAGCCTCTCCTGAAAGCTAGGAATTGCTTAGGTTTAGACTATTTCCAAGTAATTTTTGCTATTATTATTAGCCTAATCACTTACTATCATTGTAAACCTATCTATAGGCATATAAAAAAACTTAGCCTTCAGAAGAAGGTAGTCAAGTTGATACACATTTCTGTGTGTTTGGCTAACGTTTTACAAGATGGTATATGACATTCCTGTTGCACCTGCCTGTGACACTGTATATGGCAGGTACTCCATAAAATGATTTGGACCAGCGCAACAGAGGTGAGAAGTATGCATACCCACATAATGCTTGAACCATCTTTTGCATGAAGCATTGAGTTTCTGAGAATATTGTCTTCCCATCCAACATTTGCATAACACACTCATGGGCCTGCATTTATTTATTAATATGAGATAATTAAATAAGGAACCAAACAACGAACAGGCTCTTTGCCCATTACAGTAATCAAAAACTGTGATACTGTAATGAGAAATACAAAGTTTTTGCCTTGTGACTAATATCCTTTGCAACACATTTTCTATATATGCTTTCACTCTCCAGGGTAGCTACCATCTAGTACTTGATGCGGAATCATTCTTATACTCAGAATACTCTCAGAAACATGGTCAGGGCCATGTATTTCACTATAAAAGTAGACATCACCCTTCCTTTGAGTCCTTTCCAGCTGCAAAATCCTTTAAAAGGCTTTGAGCCCTCTAACACACAGGTGGTGAAAGTTCCTACAGATCACCTCACCAAAAGACAGTCACATAAAAGTGACCTTTTGTTCTCCCTGGGATATTGTCGTCTATGGGTGCACCAATGCTTCAGGGAACTGCAAGCCATATTACTTGCCATGTGTCAAAGAGCTGGAGGAAGCGTCTTAAGGCTAAAGCAGCTGTGCGTTCCTTTCCAAAGGAAAAGTCACACCTGAAGGCCCTTAGGTTGGCCCAATTTGGTGGATGAGGCTTCAGGAGTTGCCTGCAGATGCTGGAGAAAATGTCCCTCAGGGAAGTCTTCAGCCTCCCCTGAGTCTAAGTGGAGCATGTCCCAAGAGCAGCTGCACACTATTTTCACCATTTCATAGTAAGTTGTCCCCAGTCCACATCCTGCAAGGCAGTCACAATGTTAAGATCACCCGCCTTATAAACCTTTAGGCACAGGTGAAGAAACTCCTTGAGACACCTTGTGCTTTCAATAGAGGAAAAAACATCCTGCGTGGCCTGTGTTGTGCAACACAGCTTCTGTGCTGGGGGCATGCAACAAGAAAAAATACAAAACACTTCCTGGATTCGATGGAACTTGGATGGAGCTTTAGAAAAGGGAAACCTTTCTTAGAAAGTGCTCCCTCCTGGCAGGGACGCAGGTAAAGAGGGAGCAGCCCAGAGGGTCTGACCTTCTCTCACTCCCTTTGCTTAGATTGAGCTGCCAGAAAACCAGTGGCAGGACAAACACGTAGCTGCGAGCTCAAACGGACATTGTACTCTGGAAGCGACAGCTCTGTTCAAGCTCTCCTGAGAAGCAGGGCTCTTAGGAAGCCACCCTTTACCACTTGCCTTTTTAAGTGCACCTTTGAGCACTCCTGCTCTGATAGGATGAGCAAACAACAAGAGCTACTCCATGGAGGATATGAGGCAGAAACAGCAGCCATCAGCCCAGGCATTGTGGCAAAGAAAAAAAAAAGTCTCTTGTGTGTGAATGGTTAAGTTATAACTGTGATAAAAGGGTGAAATTCAGGTTTGCTCTATAGTTAGAGTTGTGGTGCAGCTGGGTGTAAACACTAGACGTTGTTATACACAGAATGGTTGAGGTTGGAAGGGACCTCTGGAGATCATCTAATCCAACCCCCCTGCTCAAGTAGGGTTCACCTAGAGCACATTGCCCAGAATCCTGTCCAGATGGCTTTTGAGTATCTCCAGGGATGGAGTCTCCACAACCTGTCTAGGCAACCTGTTCCAGTGCTCAGTCACCCTCACAGTCAAGAAGTTTCTTATGCTTAGACAGAATTGCCTGTGTTTCAGTTGGTGCCCATTGCCTCTCATCCCGTCACTGGGCACCACTGAAAAGAGCCTGGCTCCATCCTCTTGACACCCGCCCTTCAAATATTTAAACACAGTGATCCGATTCCCCCTCAGCTGTCTTTTCTCCACATTGAAGAGTCCCAGCTCTTTCAGCCTTTCCTCATATGAGAGATGTTCCAGTCCCTTCATCATTTTAGCAGCTCTTCACTGGACTTGCTTCTGTAACTCCGTGTCTCTTGTACTGGGGAGCCCAGAAATGGGCACAGCACTCCAGATGTGGCCTCCCTGGGGAGGAGCAGAGAAGGAGAATCACCTCCCTCCACCTGCTGGCGATGCTTTGCCTGATGCAGCCCAGGATGCCATTGGCCTTCTTGGCCACAGGGATGCATTGCTGGCTCATGCTTAACTTGTTGTCCACCAGCACTCCCAGGTCCTTCTCTGCAGAGCTGCTTTTCCTGCAGGTTTCCCCCCAGCCTATACTGGGGCCTGGGATTATTCCTCTCCAGGTGCAGGGCCCAGTACTTGCCTTTGTTGAATTTCAGGAGTTTCCTCTCGGCCCAGCTCTCCAGCCTGTCCAGCTCCCTCTGAATGGCAGCACAGCCTTCTGATGTATCAGCCACTCCTTCCAGTTTTCTATCATCTGCAAGCTTGCTGAGGGTGCGCTCTGTCCCTACATGCACATCATTGATGAATATGTTGACCGATACTGGACCCAGGACTGAGCCCTGGGGGACACCACTAGCTACAGGCCTCCAACTAGACTCTGTGCCACTGACCACAACCCTCTGAGCTCGGCCATCCAGCCAGTTCTCCATCCCCCTCACCGTCCACTCATCTAGCCCACACTTCCTGAGTTTACCTGTGAGGAGGTGATGGGAGACAGTGTCAAAAGCCTTGCTGCAGTCAAGGGAGACAACATCCACTGCTCTCCCCTCATCCAGCCAGCCAGTCATCCCATCAGAGAAGGCTATCCGATTGGTCAAGCATGATTTCCCCTTGGTGAATCCGTGCTGACTACTCCTGATCACCTTGTTCTTCATGTGCTTGGAAATGGTATCCAGGAGGAGCTGTTCCATCACCTTTCCAGGGATGGAGGTGAAGCTGACAGGCCTGGAGTTCCCTGGGCCCTCCTTCTTGCCCTTTTGGAAGGCTGGAGTGACGCTGGCTTTCTTCCAGTCCTCAAGCACTTCTCCTGATCACCATGACCTTTCCAAGATGTTGGAGAGTGGCCTAGCAATGACATTCACCAGCTCCCTCAGCACTCGTGGGTGCATCCCATCAGGACCCATGGACTTGTGGGTGTCAAGTTTAAGTGATCCCTAACCTGATCCTCCTCCACCAAGGGAAAGTCTTCCTTTCTCCAGACTTTCTCCCTGGTCTCCAGGGTCCAGGATTCCTGAGGGCTGACCTTAGCAGTGAAGACTGAAGCAAAGAAGGCATTCAGTACCTCCACCTTCCGTATCCATCATCACCAGGGCCCCTACCCCATTCAGGAGCAGGTCCACATTTTTCCTAGACTTCCTTTTGCTATTGATGTATTTGAAGAAGCCCTTCTTGCTGTCCTTGACATCCCTTTTCAGTTTAAACTCCAAACAGGCCTTAGCCTTCCTTGTTGCATCCCTGCATACTTGGATGACATTCCTATATTCCTCCCAATTGGCTTGTCCCAGTTTCCACCTTCTGTACGCTTCCTTCTTCTGTTTGAGTTTTGCCAGAAGCTCCTTGTTCATCCCTGTAGGTCTCCTACCCTCTTTGCAGAGCTTCCAAGCTCAAGAATGGTACATCCCAATAGCAGGAGGAGGTGATCCTTGAATATTAACCAGCTTTCTTGGACTCCTCTTCCTTCTAGGACCCTATCCCATGGGATTCTCCCAAGCAGGTCCCTGAAGATGCTAAAGGTTACTCTCCTGGAGTTCAGGGTTGTGATCCTACTTTTTGCCCTGCTTCCTCCTCGCAGGATCCTCAACTCCACCATCTCATGGTCACCGCAGCCAAGGCTGCCCCCAATCTTCACATCTCCAACTGGCCATTCCTTGTTCGTTAGTACAAGGTCCAGCAGAGCGCCTCTCCTTGTTGGCTCCTCCATCACCTGTATTAGGAAGTTGTCACTGATGTTCTCCAGGAACCTTCTTAACTGCTTGTGCCTTGCTGTGTTATTCTTCCAGCAGATGTCAGGGTGGTAGAAGTCCGCCATGAGAACCAGGGCTTGTGATCACGAGGCTACTTCCAACTGCCTATAGAAGGCATCATCTACTTCTTCCTGATCAGGTGGCCTGTAGCAAACACCCAGTGTCACCCACATTAGTTTACCCTTTAATCCTTACTCATAAGCTTTCAACCAGTTCATCATCCACCTCTAAGCAGAGCTCCATGCATTCCAGCTGCTCTCACATAAAGGGCAACTCTCCTTCCCCACCTAGCTCGCCTGGCCTTCCAAAAGAGCCTGTAAGCATCCCTGGCAGCATTCCAGTCTTGCGAGCTATCCCACCACCTCTCTGACTGCAATGAGATGATAGTCCTGCAACTACACACGCATCTCTAACTCCTTCTGTTCCCCATGCTGTGGGCATTTGCATACAGGCATTTCAGAGAGGTATTTGGGCATGCTGATTTTCCAGAAGGGGTGCAAGAGGTTTCCCTATGGTTTTGTCTTATAGGTGCTTCCTTAGCTGCATGCAATTGCTGGAGGTATCCCCACTCAAGCCTTGTTTTAGGGACTCTCTATAACTTCCCTTCCCCATTTTTCCTAGTTTAAATCCCTCCTTACCAGGTTGGCCAGCCTGTTGGCAAAGACGGCACGTGTGCCCCACTTAGTGATGTGGATCCCACAGTTGTTAATCTTCAGAGTCCTATGGTCATAGAAACCAAAACCCTGTTGCCAACACCAGCTGCACAGCCAATTGTTTACTTGCAGTATCTGTCTACTCCTCCCATCCTTCCCCCTCACTGGCAGGATGGAGGGGAAAACAACGTGGGCCCCCACAGCCCTGACCACCACCCCCAGAGCTCTAATCCCGTTTGATACTTTCCAAGTTTCCCTTAGCAGTATCGTTGGTGCCCAATGGAAGAGCAGCAGGGGGTAACAGTCAGAGGGGTGTACACACCTTGGCAGTCTTTCCATCACATCTTGAATCCAAGCCCCTGGTAGGCAGCAAACCTCTCTAGACAAGGGGTCAGGTTGGCAGATAGCTGCTGCTGTCCCCTGCAGCAGAGAGTCACCCACAACAATCACTCACCGTTTCTTCCAGGTGTTCCTGCATGGCACAGGGTTCCTTGGCCCAGCTGCTTCACTTGAAGCCACGCCCAGCTCCTCCTCAGCTTGGAGGGTACTGAACCTCTTCAGCTGCAAGAGCCTTTCTCCTCATGTGAGAAGTAAGGAGTTTCCAGCCTTCACTTTCTACAGAGTTATGACTTATTGTTCCACATGGCATAGAGCCCAGCTGCACATCTCCACTGCTGTGGGGGGCTGAGACTTTTGCAGCTGTAGGGTCTCCAAGAATCTCCTAGCTATCTCTCACTCATATTCTCAGATGCTATGCAGCCTGCTTACTTCCGCTTGTAAATCCTTTACCTGGTGATACAACTCATCAGCAACAGCCCAACTTCTGCAGAAGAGTTGGCTGTCAGCCCCAGCCCCACAGAGAGGCCCCAGGCACTCCTTGCAGCCTGAGACCTGCATCTGCCATCAGAAGATCAACCTGGGTGGAGACTGCCAACGTGGCAGACACAACAACTCCAAAGGTTACTGGACTCTGCAGCATGTCATAACCCTACCCTAGGAAGCATACACTACTATGACTGGAGAGGAGGGCACCTGCTGCACAGACTACCAAATTTGTTGACTGCTCTAGGAGCAGTGCTCTAGGCCTGGCACTTATATAGGCTTCTCCCTAGCGCTGACTCACAGCATGCTTGACCCACCCTAATCGAGGGTCAGCTGGAACAAGGCCCCATCTCCCTCTGACCAGGAACCCAACAGAGCTCATTAGCAGCAGCTACCCCTTGCTAGAACTTCCCAGGAGAAGTTAAGGCCTCCTGTAGCTGTCCTCACCTAGCTGTCCTAGCTTTCCTTACCTGTGAGCAGCAAGTACTCTCTAGTCCCTCAGAGGGTCCCCAGAAAGCCCCCCACAACCTCCAACAAGGTTCTCAGAAGTTCGAAGCAGAACCCAGAGCCAGCTACACAAACTGCTGCTGCTACCCAGCACATTTAGTCATTAATTCACAGGGTGGTCCAGGAGCCCCCCAGCTAATTGCTGCATAGATGAGACAACAGACTGATCTGCAAAGGAGTAACTCGCTGAACTGGGCAGCTTGACAGCAAGGTGATGGCTGGCTGATCTGCTAGCCACTTCACAACAAAACAACTGACTGACTGGGGTGGTCCCAGGGACACCCCCAGGGAGTTCCTGCTGCTCACAGACCAGTTGATAGACACTGTCTGTATGTTTGGATGTATTGATTAACCCTCTAGGATAGAAGAATCCAGAGCAGGCCCAGGGATTCCCCCAGGCTGAAGGAACTGACCAAACCATACATAGATAATATTAAATAGTCAGTGGAAACTTCCTGCCTATGCAAGAATGGGCATGTAGGACAGTCTTTTCTTCATAGTGAAGATACATTTCATACATAGATAATCAATAAAATCTGATCGTGCATAAACTGTAGTGGTTGCATATGCCCATAGCTCAGCTGGATTATAAGAATTCACCACGACAACAGTTTGGGGAATCTTGTTCCATCTCGCTGAAGACACCATTGCAGGGATGTTTGCAACATTGATCCAGTTCTCCACATGAGCATTACCCTATGCAAAAGATCCCAGTAAAATAACAAACACACTATCCGTGAGTCTGTGCAACAGTATATTCAACCAATAAAGTCTAAATGGGAGAATGAGAAACCATTTGTCAGCATGGGGGAGTTTCAAAGTTTTGGAAAAGTAGACAGCTTGGCCTTTGAAACTCTGATAACACACACATGAATTTTGGAGAAGATGAAGGAAATAAGTAAAAATTCAGCACCTAGCTTAGGTCAAACAAGTTTAAAAAGCCTTATGCAGACAGACTGCTGGAGGCTTGGTATTAGCAGAACTCTAAAAATTAAGGCTGGCAAAGAACGCAGAACTATTTTAATACTGAAATCAACTCACCTGGAGAAACAGAGAGACCCATCAGAATCCAATCAATCATCTTAATACTCTTTTCACAGCTATTGACTGCTAGGGTAACAAAAGCTTGGCCTAGTAATGGGTGACAAAGAGACTTACAGCTATACCTGGTTGCTCTGAGAATATAAAATCACTACAACTCATCATTCAACATACTAGAAAAAAAATGCAGTCCCCTGGGGGTAGTATTCACAGAGCTGCCTGAGGCCTCCTACTCTGAAAAATATCCTGGACTGAAAATTTACCCCCGAATAGCAACATCTAAATCTGACTTAACACTTAAACTTGAGTCTTGGCTTTCTAACCCAGGAAAAGCTCTGTGAAACCCTTTACAAAAAGCTCGCGACTCCGAACACCTAGGCAGTGCCAAGACTCCCGTACCTGGCAGACCATGCAGATGTAAAGGATGCATACAGAAGGGCTGTTAAAAAAATAGTTACACCTCCCAGCCTGTGCATGGGTTGGCCTGTTGTACAACAGTGCTAAGGGTGGCAGTCTACAACTTTATTCCAAAATGGAAAAGTGCAGTGATTACATATAATCCCACCTGCAAGGTCTCACCATTAGAGAAATTGCTGTAGAAGAAGCTGTGCAGAAAGACCAATTACAGATTAGCCACTGGAGAAAGTGGCCACAGGATAGCCACAGGAGAAAGTAAGAAGACGAAAAATTTCTGGTAAAATAGCCCTAAAATGTTAGCTACTGTATATATTGATAGGTACAAACAACTGAAAGGAAATGCCACCTCCAAAAACAAAGAGGCTGGGGAGAAGTTTCAAGAGGGCAGGGGGACTGTGAGCCAGGCTTTGACTGCCGTTCCCTGTCACGCGCTCTCGGACAACCCCAGGTTCCAGCTTCATTTCAGCCAGGAGAACTGGCCAGCTTCTGGAGAAGCACCTCTTCACCTTTCTCTTCATAACTGCTCCCGCAGGCTTGTATTTTTTAGACACCTCACTTTAAAATTCATTTACACAGACCCAAACCCTCAGCCAAACTGGTTGGTGCTTCATATTATAAAATACTACCTCCCCCTTGTGGCTAGCCGGTCGCTTGTCTGGCCAGCAGCCTACACGGCAACCTTAGGTTGTTTTAACTTCCTTTGGCACACGGCTATTATGCTGTGCAGTCAGGGCTTCCTGGTCCAAACATCACTGGACTGTAATAATAAGAAAGAGGAGCAATCACATCTTTCTCAGTGACCAAGACAGAATGAATTTGTCTGTACCAAACTGGGTGTTGTGCCGGACTTCTATGCAGGAACTGGATGCAGCATCTCCTTCTATACAACAGTATTGTGAAAGAAAACAGTAGAAACTTTGATTAAAGAATACTGTTTATTGCTTAATGAACATCACGAACAACAACCTACAACTGTCAACAGAGTCTGCTGCCTTCTGGGGAAGAGATGCATATGGTGAGAAAGATCCAAGTAATAGCACCTTACTGGCTAAGAAATACAGGGCTATGTTGGCCATCGTAAGATGAAGTAATTTAATCACGTTCACAGAAACATTTCTAGACCTATGCAATCTACTTGCAATTTCCACCAAAGTGCAAAGAGGAAAAACATTCTTCAAAGGTGACAGCAACATTTCTGGGATCTCCTGAATGGATGCAGTGCAACAGTAAGGACAGCACATCTCCCCAGTGTCAACAAGAACAAAATAAAGAAGGGTGATGCTGCTGGAGCTGATATTATTCCACCGAAATATTTATATACAAAGCTGAAGCAAATATTATACAAATTATTAATATATACACAAATAAAATTCATGCCTATTTCTAGAAGAGAAAAAGGAGAAAAGTGCTAGATGAGAATCAATGTCAATTCTGGGCTGGATGCAGTATAAGAGATGTGATGTTCATAGCTTGTTCCCTTTAATTCTTTTGTGGCTAAGGACACTATTACTTCCGCAATAAACATGGACTCTGGCTATTTCTAGGTATGTCAGCGTGCTCAAGAAAATTTCCTGCCACCATAAAACAATTCCAGAATGAGATGCTCGTGGAAGTCATTGTAAATGACATCCTATTTCTGTTACTTTCTCAGTGGCCTAAAACAGAGTTTCAATGACAGCTTAGTGCTGTTCTGTTTCTACTTTGCAGTGATACTTGCCAACACAAGAGGACCTCTGTCTTATCTGGAGAAGTTAACAATCATAAGGAAAGAGATTGTAAAGAGATGCTGGAAAGAGAAAAACCTGAGAAGTTTATTGGACTTTTCCAAAGCCTTCCAGGTAACCCTACTTGAAATGCTGTGGTGCTGATGACTGCAGCCTGGAAGCACACAGAGGAAATGAAACCATGCCCGCCTAGGAGCTGTGTCTTTTGGTTATTTATCAGGTAGAGTTTGAGAACAACAGAGCATAAAACTTCAAACCAAGTTAAAGATCTACAGAATGTTTTTTGGCAGGGTAAACTCTATAACCACCTGCTGTTGAATATTAGCCCTAAACCTAAGTGACTCTGGGTCATTTTGCCAACTTCTCTCTCATGCAAATACGACTATTAGAGCGCCCTGGGCAGGGGATTCTGAGTCTTCTCCTGAGCCAAGTTCCTTCTTGGTGGAGCTGGTCAAGGATTTTGCCCATTCTGCCAAGGACAGAGTGTCAGGGAAAGCACTTTGAAATGTTCTTCCTCCTTACTTTTGCTATATCTTCCCCACCTTACTTATCACACAAGGCTCATCACACAACCTGTGCTTCCCACAACCCCCCTCTTCAATACTCTCTTTTTATCTGAGCCAGGTTGTTTCTTTTTTTTGGCCTGGGGTGCTGGCAGCAAGCCTTAGTGAAAGAGGATCAGGTTAGGGAACATTTAAACAAACTGGACATGCACAAGTCCATGGGACGTGACAGGATGCACCTATGAGTCCTGAGGGAGCTGGCCGATGTCATTGTGAGGCCACGCTTCACAGATTTTGGAAGGTCATGGTGACTGGGGAATGTTCCTGAGGACTGGAAGAAAGCAAATGTCACTCCTATCTTTAAGAAAGGCAAAAAGAAGGATCCAAGCAACCAGAGGCTAGTCAGCCTCAACTTGACCTTTGGGAAGGTGATGGAGTAAATAATTCTGGAAAGTTTTTCCAAACATATTAAGGACAAGAAGGTAACTGGGAGAAGTCAGCATGGGTTTATGAAGGGACCAGCTTGATAGCCTTCTACGATGAGATGACTGGCTCGGTGGATGAGGGACAGCAGTGAATGTTGCTTATCTTGACTTTAATAATGCTTTCAACACTGTCTCCCATAATATCCTCATAGATAAACTGATGAAATATGGACTAGATAAATGGACGGTGAGGTGAATGGAAAATTGGCTGAACGGCTGGACTCAAAGGGTTGTGATCAGCGGTGCAAAATCCATCTGGAGGACAGAGTTGATACTGGGACCAGTACTGTTTAACATCTTCATTAAAGACTTGAGTGATGGCGCAGACTGACCCTCAGCAAGGTTGCTGATGATACAAAACTAGGAGGAGTGGTTGATACATGAGATGGTTGTGCTGCCGTTCAGGAGGACCTTCAGAGGCTGGAAAAATGGACAAACAGTAATCTCATGAAGATCACCAAATGGAATTGAGAAGTCCTACACCTGGGGCTAAGCAACCCCACGCACCAGTACAGGCTGGGGGCTGATCTGCTGGAAAGCAGCTCTGCATAGAGGGACCTGGGGGTCCTGGTGGACAACAAGTTGAACATGAGCCAGCAATGTGCCCTTGCAGCAGAGAAGACCAACAGCATCCTGGGCTGCATTAGGCAGAGCACTGCCAGCAGATCGAGAGAGGTGATTATTCCCCTCTACTTAGCACTTGCAAGAGCACCTCTGGAGTACTGTATCCAGTTTTCAGTTCTCCAGCACAAGAACAACATGAACATACTGGAGTGAGTCCACCAAAGGGCTGCTAAGATGATTAAGGGACTGGAGCATTCGTCATACAAGGAGAGGCTGAGGGAACTGGTATTGTTTAGCCTGGAGAAGAGAAGACTCATGGGATCTTATCAATGTGCACAATACCTGATGGGAGAAAGTAAAGATGACAGAGTCAGACTCTTCTCAGTGGTGCCCAGTGACAAGAAGCAATGGGTCCAAATGGAAATATTAGAAATTCTATTTAAACTTAAGAAAAAAGTTTTACTGTAAGGGTGACTGAACTCTGGAACAGGCTATCTAGACAGGTTGTGATTTCTTGGAGATACTTAAAACCTGACACAACATGGCCCTGAGCAAATTGTTCTAGTTGACCCTGCTTTGAGCAGGGAGATTGCACTAGAAGATCTCCAGAAGTTCTTTCCAACATCAGCTATTCTTTGAGTCTGTGATTCTATAATGTGTAGCCCAGAGAGGTTGTGCAGTCTCCATCCCTGCAGGTTTTCAAGGCCTGACTGAGGAAAGCCCTCAGTGTTCTGGTCAGATCTCATAACTGACTCTGCTTTAAGCAAGAGGTTGGACTAGAGACCTCCTGAAGCCCTTTCTGACATGAATTGTTCCATGGTTATGATAATACTATGATTATTAAAACTCTTAACCATGACCAGTTCTATTATAGTCTAAGGAAAGTATATTGCATATGACTTTTTTTTTAGAGGAAATTCAGATGTTCCTAGTAGTAACCAGGAACAACTCGGCTCCCATCCCATTAATGCTGTATATTTTGTTGCATGAGGATGAGAAAGTGAGTATCAGCTAAACATAACAGAGGGAAATACAGGAGAGAATGTAGTGCTCTCACCTAAGCAGATGGCTGGAAATCAGTTCACCTAGGTACACAGACACAGGAGCCAACCTGGGAACGTGGAAGTAGGCAACCTGTTTATTCGGCAGTTTCTATCACAAAAGTAGGGGTATGTGCTTCTAGACTAGCTGTGTATGGACTCCTTTCACCTCTTCACAGACGCATGCAGACCTCCATATTCTTTCCAAGTGAAGTATAGATACACATGAACAAAGATTGAATGAAACTAGACAAAGAGTGATTCTGCTTACTGTATACATTGTTTTGAGCAGTACAAGCTAACTGTAAAAAGTATAATTAAAATTGGTGAGATAATGCTATATTATCATGAGAATAAGAGATTTCATACAAGTATCTACTACAAAACTAAAAAAGTTGGAAAATAATGTAGTCAATTCTAACAGCATGGGACACTGCTGAGCAAGATCACAGAACAAACTTGGAGTTTCTGATTATATTGCCTTAGCGCAAATGCCCTGTGAATTTGACTCCCAAAATATCTGAAGAATTACAGACTTGTCGTAGGTCATACCAGAGACAATGGGATCAAAAAGAAAGGACCATACTGTATTTCACTCCTGAAACTAGGACTGGATGCAAACCACACACTGCTGCTGCTCACTGCTTCCGTCTGTGGTTTTAAATTAAATAATTTTTTTTTTCCCTAAAGAAGACACCTTCCCTGCCTTCCTTCACACCATCTCCTTGTCCTCACCTTCACAGCAGGCAGCCAGAAGAGGTCGCCCACTGCAGTGTCCTTCAGCCCTTAATGGAGGACAGAAGAAGACAGACAGCCCAGTCAGGTGCTTCAGTCAGGTCTCCGTGAAGCTCAGGCCACCACCAAAGGCAGGCTTGGAGGCTGCCCTAATGCCAAATGGGAGTGGGTTGTGGAGGGCCAGCTGCTGCCTCTGGGGGTAGTACGAGGGTAGTAGGCAAGAAGACAAAGATGTCATTAGAAAAGTTTTATCAATAATAATCCAATCTAAATGCAAAATCCATTTTCTCCTAAATTTATAATTTGCAGTTTTCCAAATATGTCCTGTTCAGTGGCTTATATTGTGAATGATTCATTTTATAGACTTTTATTAGCCTTAACAAGCTCTATGGAACAAGACAAACCTAAGCCTTGCATAACTGGAAGGAGAAGTATATTTTAGAGCAGAGCAAAGGGCTCTGGCGAATAAGTGACTGTGCAGCAACGGTTCTGGTTTGACTGCACAATCTTGCACTGCAGTAAAAGTGAATTAATCTGAGAATGCTTGTCCCTCAGTAAAATCTGAGATGTTACTGAGTAAATCTGAGATTATCTGAGAAAATCTGAGTAAAACCTGAAATTACTATCTCATATTCCCTATAACATGACTGCTAGGATTACCTTCCTCTGACTCAGGAGGCAGAATAATAACTCGGTGAGTTTTGAATTCCTGGAGCATACCGTTTCTTGCTAGCAGCCAATAGGTCAATGTCTTTCTCCAGAAAGGAAAGCTGAAATCTCAGATTTGTCAAGGCGCGTCAGAGGGTGAAAACATACGTAAAGTAATTTCTGCAGAACAGTCCATCTGTGGTAGCTTGTTTGGTCCAGTCCACGGGGTGGCAATATAGACAACCCCTCCGTGCAATTACAAATCACATTAGGGCTGGTGTCATTGTTACTTCAAGTCCTCCAGAAAAAGGCACCGTGCCTTTCAAGGTCATTAGCCATGCGGTTACACTGATAAAGAAATTGGAGCTAGATGCTATACCAGCATATTTGCTTGTGCAAATATTTAACAACTGCTAGATAACAACCAACCACTGGAACCCGGCATTGTCCAAAGTAAGATAGGCTTCCCCAGATTTACGCTTTGAGTTACAGAATCACAGAATCACAGAATTAACTTGGTAGAACACAATCTGGAATGTATATAGGATCCTAATATAAACTGCTTACACGGGAAACTCTTAGCAGAGATAAATTTTCATATTATCCCAATGCAAGTGCAATTTTCTTTCATATCCTATGAATGTGTCCTCATATATTTTGATTCCCAAAGGAAGTTACATTCATTCCTTCTGCGTCAACCTGAATTGTGCTTAAAGAGAAATATGCTATTTTAGCATTAATAAAATCTATATGGAGTCTTTATTGTTAAGGATTTATGATTACCTAGACTCATGAGCTCATAGCTATAAGCTATTCGTACGCCATGAAATCATGATCCAGTTCAGTTGTTGAAAGAGGTTTATATATGGCTTTGCAAAGCTATAGCGCTAAAGCTTGCCCACAAGTCAGGGAATGTAGAAATATGAAATAAATTGGGAGAGGATGTTTGTTTTTCCTATTTGTTTTCTGTCTACTTTCACTATTTATTACTATCTCATGTCCCCTACAACATGATTTCTAGTATTGTCTTCCTCTGACTCAGGAGGCAGAATAATAACCCAGGTGAGTTTTGAGTTCCTGGAGCATATTTCTTGCTGACAGCCAACAGGTCAATGTCAATGTCTTTCTCAGAAATGGAACTTGTAGAGCTGCAATTTGAAAGTTCTCTACTACCACTTATAAGTGAAATTTGTTTTCTTCTAGGCAAGGAAAGTACAATATATGTAGTCTTTTTGGACCAGTAAAGCAGCTGTCACTTCACCACAGTGGAGTGTATTAGTTGAGCTACGTAAGAGTTATAAAATGGAGAAGGAACTAGGTAAAGATCTGATAATAGTGAGATGTCCTGAAAGTAGAAATGATGATCTTGAGGAAGGTTACTAATGCAGTTCCTCAAGGATCACTTTAAGAACAGATCTTTTGTCATTCTTCCACTAATAACAAAGGACAAAAAGTAATAGCATGCTAATGAAACACTCATGATACAATCTCAGAAGTGCTATGAGTGCTGAAAACTGGAGTATCACTCAGGACGAACTAAGTAGATCACAGTACTGGAGTGACAGAAACCGGATGAAATTTAATACTCTTGTAGCTTAGAAAAAGACATTGTGCTGCACTTTAGGAAATCTTTGGTTGGAACTGCCTAAGGAGAGGAAAGGCTTTGATCTAGTGGTTAATCAGGAGGCAATTAATTCACAGAACTCGTGGGTCATGAAAAAGGCAAGTGCTATCACTAGGTGGATTAATAGAGGCATTGCAAGTAAAGTTAGGGAAATGTTAACACCTGATTACAAGGCACGGGGAAAATCCGTCTGCTTTACTGCATACGGTTCTAGCTGCCCGTGTCAAGGATGAAGACTCTTTTTTTTTAACTTACCTATTCAAGAGAGAATGGAGAGCCTTTTCTTCAGGGGAAGAAGCTAAACTACCTTGCTTTGTTTAGCCTATCAAAACTAAGGCTGAGATGAAGTACAGTTGCAAAACTGTTTAAAGTCAGGGGTTACATTTGCACTAAGCTGTGGCTGTCATAAGTGCAACTGATTAGGAGCTGGTCATGAATGTATTATGGCTAGAAATCGAATTTCTTAGATATGAGAAGTAGAAACAAAGCTAATTTCTTAAAAACAGAAAGCAGGCATGAGAGGAGTGAGCTTCCAAACCAACCTTTCAGTCCTAGGGAGTGCAAAAAAAAGTCTACTTTGAATCATCATGATAAGCTTGCAAAGGGATGCCATGATGTGTTGCCCTCTTTGGCAAGACTCAGTGACGTACGAGGTCCCTTTTAGTTCTGTATTTCAATGACCCTGTATCATCCTATCTAATGAACCTCTAGGGCTTAGCGGAAACGAAATTCCTACTTCCTGTATAAACTATGTTAGATTTTATATATGATTTTCAGTGGCAAGTACTTACCTTTCGGTAATAGTGGCGTACTGGGTTGTTACGATTGTACTGAAAGAATAAGGAACTCAGGTAGTACCTAGGATGTTTGCTAGCAGGTGTTTCTTTTTCATTTTCGATCAGTGCATCATAAAGTCATTAGGAAAGTGAAGGGCTCTTTCATTTCAAACCTAGGTATAAGGAAGATGTCTGCCTTCTTCAGCCCATGTTCTGTAATGGTTGGAGGTATTAGTGTAAATAGATCACATTTGTGACTGTAAAGGTCAGATTTTATAATCCCTTTTATTCTCCCTCCTTTTCAGTCAGAGCATTTAATAGAATAAGATATCTGACAGGGAACACAGTTCAATAATTATGACAAAAAACCCAATTTTGTAAGCATACGCTATGGAAAATGGAATGTGATAGGGATTCACATGCAGCTTACCTTCCTGATAAAAAGTAGTCTGAAACCTCTATGTTAGGTCTGAGGCTAATGAAATCTCTACTCCACATCTGTTAGGGATATACATACATTTTAAGTGAGCTTAAACAAGGGAGTGGCAAGGGGTATTTCATAACCTTATAGGTGGCTACAGTTTATAGCCAAATTATCTCTCGAATTACAGTCACTGAAATCAATGTCTTATACTGAATGAACAGAATGTTCCATAAAGCCTTGACAGATAAGCATTAATAAGTGTCAGAGCTGACTTGGTTAATCGAATGATTTGCTGACGCTTCTTTTTACCACAAGTCTGCACTTTCAAGTTTAGTGCCAAAGGTTCACTATATATAGCTGAAGACAGCAATTAGATGGTCCCTTTTTGTGCAGATTTCTAACTAGCTGCCTGTTTCATAAACTCCTCACTAGGGCAGCTTTTCCAGACAAGAAATTTAAAATATGGTAAAGTTACAGTTGCCCAATCCTGGCCTGGAGGACAGAATACCTTCCCACGCAGAACTGGAGGTCCTTGAAAAAGAAGAGGCAGGTTCCAGACCGAAATGGGATAACAAGGCTCAGTATATGCTGACCTGCATAGGGTTTTGTGTGGGCTTAGGAAACGTATGGCGATTTCCATATCTCTGTCAGAGCCATGGAGGAGGTATGTCTTTAATATATCTTGATTAACTTGGCTATAATCTATCTTTGCTGTCTCTTTGGGGCTACAAGGAATGGAATTCTTTGTTTACAACTAGGCAGTTCCTGTGAAAATAATGATATCTCTAGAAGACTGTCTAACGGAGAAGGTTATTTCACAGGTTATGTACATCCATTGAGGTTATGTGAGTGCTATAAGAAAAGGGACTGTTTATTTCGGGACACAAAGTTGATCTAATCAGTCTTGCACTGTCACCTAAGTAGTATATTTTATCAAGTTACACTCAATGTTACTTTACAGGTACATCTCTACAGGTGTATATTTTAATATATCAATAAACTACTTGGGAGTATGATTCTGATCATGATCTCAAATGATCTTTTCATTGGATTTTTATTGGCTTTGGACTGATCTGTATGTCAGCTGTAGTGTCAGTGTGCATGTAATTTATGATAGCAGAATTAGCAGCCCCAAAATGGTTATTATTAAAAGTAGCTATTTTTTTTTAGCAGTTGCTGTTATTAAGTCCTTTAAAATCCACGTGTACAGTATTTACCATAAAATTCACTGTGACTCCTTAGGATTCAGTTTAGGATTCTTTGTTTTACAGTTTATTTTTAAAGCAAGTTTTTGGGCTAAACCCCTGTTTAAAAATTACATGACATCATAAATATCCCACTAGGTCTATTATCCTCCTCAAGCCAGTATTACTTGTTCAGGTTTGTCTCGTAGCTGACACTCCTTTAGGGAAGAAATATCTAACGCATTGGAGGGTGAGAGCTGAATATAGACCGAACTTGGATGCATTGACAGAGAAATTCATCTGTGCACGTTCCTCACAGCTGCAACCATAGCGAGTGTTTTCAGGCAGTCCAGCAGCGGGTCGCGTGCTGAGTCTTGTTGACAAGCCGGGACTGTTGCATGCAACCCATGCTTATTTAGCAGGACTTTGTCATGCCTCCAGCAGTTTTCTGACAATCTATTCTGCTCGCTATCTACTACTCATCTGCATTTCTTCCTAGGATATGCATAAACGGTGTTTGCTCCTTTGGGCTGCTGGATCTTGAAAAGGGTTTGTTCTTGAAAAGAGCCTTGGGTTTAGGAAGCAGTATTTTGAAGCACTTTTGTGTTAAATATACATAACGAGGTTTTAAAAAATTGCTGTTCCTCGTTGGAATGGGGAGTAAGGAGGGCTGTGTGGAGAGTTATTGGTACAAATGTAGGGGCACTCACTGCAGATTACTTAGCTCATCTGCAAAAAGTGATACTTTTAATATTAAGATTTGTATAACATGGACTGTTTGGCAGTGCAAAATGAAGGTCATTTGCAGCACTGCCAACTTTTGTGACAAAAAGTGAAAGTCAGCCAAAAAAATCCTAACTCCCTTTCCATGTGTGACAATTTCAATTTGAAAAAGTGGGTAGATAGATCCAAAATGGCTTCTCAGGTGGGATTTTCCCTCACCTTTTATTTATTCTTAGAAAGTGGAAGTGCCCTGTTTCCCAATACTGATTTATAGATGCTTTCTACTTTTCCATCTATCTTTCCTTTGCCTCTCATTCTAGAACTATAACATGCAGCTGAAAAGTAAGCATCCAACACGTGCAAAGAACTTTGTATGGATCATAGTTTTCCAGTTGATGTCCATGAAGATTTATGAATTGTTCTCTGTGTGTATTAGCACTGTGTTTTAATTTATCCTTCAACAGTGATGATTTTTCCCTTCCATTATCCTGTGGCTTGTCCTTGGTCAGGAACATTAAGAGCAGTTATCAAATCTCCCTGCTCCTTGCTTCCCTGGGACTCTCCCACTCAAATTTGAGGCAGAAGTCATAAGGCAGCATGCAGCAAGGAGGTGTTTTAGCTGACTCTGGGATCAGAGTTGCTGTACAGACATCTGTCCGTGTAGGCAGACTTGAAAATCAAAGGCTAGAAGAGCTTTCTCTATCAATTCTTCTGCAGAATACCTCAAATATGCTGTCACTTATATCAACAAATGATAGTGAGCAGCAATCCCTTTCCCATGGCTGCTTAGAAAGGATTCCTTATCCTCATCACACATGAGGATGGAGAGCTGTTGTGCAATTATTCCTCTCTCCTTGCTCTGTAGTGCTCCTCAGCCTCTTCCAGGAGATCTAAATCCACCTCCTGCCGCCGCTGCCCCCCTCTCACCGCTGCTCCTCACAATCTGGGTGCCTCGTGGCGACCTCTTCCCCACCTTCTCCCTGCCATCAGAGAAGAATGGCTCTTTGCTGTCTTTTGGAGGCATGGCTTTGAATTAGAACATATTAAACTATCCATATTGTAAAAACAGATCTTGAAGTTCTCATTTCTGAAGATATTTTGGTGTTGAGAGATTTTTTTGCCTAGTGAGATGTTCTGGTTTCTATGTCTCCAACTGCCATTCAGCTATGTTCACAGCATAGGAAACACCCGACAGACGTGGCACTCTGCATCATCTCTGAACGCACACACGCTCTTAAAGTCTGCCTTCAGCTGCTTCCAGCTGGAAATCAACATTTCCTAGGCATTTTAGACAAATTTTGCCCTAATCTTTGTCACTCAACATTGGCTTTAGAATGTGGATATCCCTTTCTACCCTGAAGGCATGCGAGTAAGCACATTCATTCGCCTCTGTACTTACGTAACCCTCAGGTGTGCCACAGGTGAATTTCTATAACAGGGTAGAGGAAAATGGCAACGTTATGCACCTTCTTCTGTGTTAACTGATGTAAAGCATACATGACAGCTGCTTCATCAGAGCCCTAAAGTGAACCTTGGATATGATTGTGGAAGGCTTCTGGCCACGCATTAAGCGAAAGATAAATAATTAAAACGTATAACCAGCCACACAATAAAATGGCACCCACGGTCTGCAGAGGATGAAAAAAATTCGTACATGATCACATAATTAAAGGCTGTCTTGTAAGGTATGCGGAGAATCAAGGTTGCTTAGACAACCTAAATGAAAATATTTTCCGAGTGGTTGGCTTTACAGTCTTAACTTCTTTCTTTTCAGTATATGAGTTACAGGAATTAAAGTTTGGGGCCATTTAGCACCTGTACAGTCTAGTAGCAAGGATGTAGATAGTATCTACTTCAGCAAGGACTTCTCCCAGATTAGGTGGTATGTCCATCTAGTATATGAGTCAGTGTTTGTGCCCTCAGGAAGCATAAATGGAGTACAGTGAAGAAAGGATTTACCCATTAGGCAGTTTGTCTTTGATGAGGATGATTGTTTATTCTCCAAGTTGACTATATTGAAGGTTGTTAAGAACTGTTTGAGTTGCATAGACAGCTCTTATTCTCAGATGTTTGGACTTAAATCCACAAATATTTGAGAACGTCCTTTTCCTACACAGCACGCTACGATGAAGTGTTTTAACACTGTGACACCCAAATGTACAAAAAGAAATCAGTGGTTACATAGTTTGTTTACTTTTTTTTGGTCATAGACCATAAATTTGTATTTTTTTTTAAAAAATAAACTGGTAAAAATAGTAAAAATGGTAAAAAATAGTAGGGTGAAGCGTATTTTATCCTTTTAAAAATAATCCATGGTTTAAAAGTTGTAGAGGACATCGTTACCACAGGCAAACTTGATTTCAATACACACACAGCATACAGGCAAGTGTATTTGCCTCAGTGCTTTCACTGCCATAACGAGATCAACATTTCCTTTCATTTGATAGCTATCTATCTCTGACAGTACATATGGCTTTCGTCTAATCTTTATTGAGCAACATGTCGTTTAATCAACTGTTAAACATTTTTATTTCATCTCTGGTGAGTATTATAAAAAAGAGGATGGAACTTGAATGTTTAAACCATGAGCACAAATAAAATGCCTTTAAGTATACAGTTAGCGTATATCTGCCATAAACGTTGCTACCGTGCCAGGGAGAACTTTTTCACCTCTGTGCGTGAGACACTGAACGAAGAGCTGATGATGACCTCAGCAGGCAGAACAGGGCAGCTTCCTCCCCGGAGCGGGCGCTCCCACTGCAGCTGAGCTCTAGGGCGATGGTAGTCTAGAAACCTCTTAGCCTGAGGTTTAGCTGTGTTCCCCGTATGAGAAAATATGTGAAAGCCATAATATTTTTTTCTATTTCACACTAGAAAATCTTAGATCGCACGTCTTATTTAAGCAAAAAAATGAGTAATAGCAACACGGATGTTCAACCCAAATATTAGGTGTTCTGAAATATGGTACTAAACCAGGATTAGAATCCGATATCTCAGGTGTGAAGGTTTCAAGCTGGAAAGAGATTACTTATAGTTTATTCACATTTATACAAGATTTATTATCAGATTGCTAGGCTGTTTGTCACGTTCATAAAAATATGACAGCTCAAAAAACTTTTTTTTTTTTTTTTGTTTCTCCCATGTAGCTGCTTTGCAAAGTCACTGTCCCTTTTTTTCTCAGTACAGGTTCTTTCAGAAAGGTTGAAGAATAGCTGAGAGAAGTGGAAAGTACGCCAGAGTTGTATTTCTGAGTCGGCTGTTACAGTTGAACCCCGGCTCAATGAAAAGAGGAAAAAGTGGTGTGCATAAGTGAGAATTGCCATTTTGTTGCTCTTGAAAATACGCTCGTATCAGTAGTCCTATGGCAATGTTACTAATTTTTCCACTTCGGACATAGCACACCTTACATTTTTTTAGTCATTGTTGCTACCATGGTATACATGGCGAGTCCTTCAAACTAGTAGTGTTTTAGTTGTATTAGTTCCCACAAGGATATAGATTGTGCACTGCGAGTATGTACATGCACCATGTATTTTATGTCTATGACGATGAAAGGGTTGGACAGAGCCCCACTTTCTCCATTTGTGCCAACCTCAGAACCCCAAATTTATTTTGTGGGAATTCCAAGGTAAGAGGGAAGCTGGGCAGGCTGTGAGTATGCAGCTACATCGCACATCTTTTTCATACGATAGATAACTCCTTGCAAGGCATCCTTTCCCCTTTTTATGGCTGCAGGAGAAAGGTCATGGAGTCCCTTTACCTGATTGCTCTATCAAAAGTTGAGTCACATTTAAAGTCCTCTTTTATGACACCTCTGTAGATATCTGGAGCACTCAGGAAGCCACGGAGGTTGACAGAGCTCTCATGGTGCATCCTGCTACCGCAGAAGACGGTTCCATTTGTAGAGTCTTGCAGCAATATTTGATACACTGTGCTGTCCACAGTGAGAGGTGGATTATGTAGAGACGTTGCTATTCCTGAACCTCCCCATCCTGGAGACTGAGGCATGATGTCTACCCAAACTGCTAGACTACCGTGAGTGGAGGTGCATTTTGCATTTAGATACACAGGAATGCCTCAACCACGGAAAAAAGGAGCCCAAAACAGAACACCAGTCAACTTGCTTTCTACTGAAAGTGAAGCGTTGTTACTGCCTTTGAATGCTTTCTAAAATAGATGCTTCTAATGCTTCATAGGAGATGTCCTGATCTTCCTATCTTCTGCTAGCAGAGATGACACCTACCAGAAGAGATTTTCTATGACAAGTACGATAAGGAACAAATGGCCATAGGTGGAAAGGATTATGAAGTTCATATGTTTCCTTAAGCAAAAAGAGCCTTGTCTGGGGGAGAATTTATAATCAAGCCCTTAGGAAATCTCAGTGTTCCCTGATGAGAAAAAAGCTAATGTCTCTCCATTAGCAGCGAAGATGGTTAACAAATGCACATTAGCAGAACGAGCTGTCAGTCCATCCGTTCTTAAGTTTCAAGGCACACCTGAAAACCACTGGAAGTTGAGTTTCAAAGAGTGAAAAGGACTTACCCTGAGTGCAAATGAGTAGTAATTGGCTTAGGTAGCTGTACAGATTCATCTTATGGACTTATTACCATCATATTACTACCAGAGAGAAGTGAAACTGCTGTACAACAGAGACCTCTCCAACAGCCGAAATGGGAGATGAAAAGAGAAGATGCAGATGGAAGGGGCATACAGATTCTGTGGGGTCAGGTTTCAGACTCTAAGGAGGTGTCTTGCGCTTCTGGCTTGAAACAGAGAAAATGCTCTGGAACTAAAATTGTCTTAGTTATGCCAGTATAATCACATTTGCTTTGTCCGTATCTCATCTTACCATCATGAGAGCTCCCGGAAGAAGTGTGACAAGAAAGAAAGTGTATGCCAGCCTCACGTGAGATAGGAGCATGATGCATTTCTGACTGCTTGCAGCTCCGTATAATGATGAGTAACTTAATCTCTGTGAAAGGCCAGAGGCTTTCTGTGAGGAAATTGTCCCATTGACTCTCCCACGTAGGACAGAAGCCATCAGGATGTCAACAGTGAGAGGACACTCATCTCTGCCTACACTGCAGAAATCCTGTTACCTATGAACGCAAGAATAAAAAGGCTGGGAGAAATGTTGCTTGCACAGAAGTAGGATGGCGTATCAGTAGAGTACTAACTTGCTGAAGCCATATCTGCATATACTGCAGGTAAAATCAGATGAAGAGTGGCCCCTAAGTGCATACCAGCACATGTTCCAGCACATGTTCCAGCACAGCTAAGCAGGCCCTTACAGGCAAAATGGGACAAACCTTTAGAAACAGCAGAACCTGCCTGAAATGTCTGGTCATCCTTGGAATGACTGAGTCTGACATGGCTTCCATGGATCCCAGAACCTATACTAGAGTTAGGTGAGAATTTTGCATTGTCACCAAGTCTTTCAGGGCACAGGCAGCTGAAGAGTAAGTCACCGTTTCTGGGGTAGTTGCCTTTCAGCAGCCAGACAACAAGATATGGAGAGAGGACTGCCCAATTACAGCCGACATTTGCAGCCCCTGCTGTTAGTATTTTTGTAGAAGGCCTTGGAGTGTTGGGAAGACAGAAGGGAAGAACCTTCTTTTGGAAGTGATTGTAAATACTCTATGATTGAAATATATCCTATATGTTTCACATGTTTGTGATGTGAAAATGTGTGTTCAGAAAGGCAAGAGTCAGGAATCAAGTTCTCTGCTGTAGCATTGATACTATTTATAATGACACCTCAGCTATTATCATAGTGCTAAATTTGAACTTGCAATTAGAGGCATTCAGTTTCCTCAAATCTAGGGTGAGCCACTATCCTCCATTCTTCTCTGTCATCACAAAATAGCCACTACGAAACCACTTGCCTCCGAGGTGGGAGGGAACCAGTCTGAGGTTCCTAGATCTAACAAGTAACTGCTGCCCACTAATGCAAGGCTCTTGTTCTTTCAAGGACTATATATTCTCTAGAAAAGCGCAGAGAAGCTGAGATGTGGGAAGTGAGGAAGAAAATAAATGGGATACTGTGCTCCCTGGTGACCATATCCAATACCCTTGTTGGATGTAATCCATCTCCCAGGGTGATAGGCTGACACAGAGGAAGGAGAGAAAGAGTTGGCGGAGGTGGAAGTCTTAGCAATCTTCTCTACAAATAACAATTAATGCTGCGTGCTTCAGTTTTTCACTAATAAAAAGCATGTCCTGACTTAGAATTTTTCTTCTGGCTCCTTTTTGAATCCTCTTCAGTTTCTCAGTCTCCTTTTTTTAGAGTGCTAGCCAATTTTTAATCCATGGAAGATGAGCTACACTAATTTTCAAAAGTGTTAAATTTTTAGTAAGAAATTTTTGTGGAGCTAAATGTGATGGTCTGCAGAAGTCTGAGGCTGTCATGTCAACACAACTACCTTTGGCAACTGGCCTCAAAAAAAAAAAAAAAAGCTTTCTGGCGCATCAGAGATTAGTCATTCAACTTGAGAAGTGGCATGTGCATTTTCAAAGTGCTCAGGACTTCGAATGGTATTTTAGATGTTCAAAGGTCAGTACAGATCTTGATTAGCACATCTTCAAAATGTCAGTGAGAGACAGATGAGGAACTGTCAGTATTTGAATTCCATTACAGTGGAAAGCAAAATAGCACGGTTGGCTGATTTCATTATAATAGTCACCACCTGAAACAATGATATATGTTTTATCAGACTTCAATGAAGCACACAGAAAATGAAGAATCTGCAATGATGATTCTTTCTAAAACTGTAATGTGTATGACATCATGAAGCTAACCCATGGAGCTGACAAGCATGCAGTTCAGTTCTTCCAGGCAGCATTCAATTACCTTGAATTCAAAACTATAGCTTCCATTCTTCAAATTTGCTCTATCACTTTATTTTTTTTTTCATTGCGTACATGAGGAAGAAGTCAGCACATATCCAAAGCTGAATAGCTCCCATTGTGTTTTGCATGTTTTATGTACTTTCATTATTTACTGTATGTGAACAGGCAGTAAAAGACTTTTTGTAATTACAGCTAACCATAATTCTAATATGTCTCAACTTTCAAGCATTTGACTCTGCACCTTGGTATCCCAGTGTGGTATTATATGTTATGTCTCAAGTCTGAGGTATACTTGCTACTAGTCTGAGGTATATTTTGCTACTTGGGAAGAGTTAGAATTCTTACCTGGAGTCAGAGATGCAATATAGTTTGCCCCTTGGGCAATCTGTGTATTTTTAAGATCCGTCAAAAGCCTTGTTCAGAAAATAAAACAAAATTTCCACAAGTATGCTCACAACTTATTTGCGATTTGAAAAGTCCACATAACTGAAGTTCGCGCTTTATTGCAGTATTTCACTGACAAGGAATATGTTTTTCTTATCCATTTCAGGAGCCTTCATGATCCCATTCCTGATTTTGCTAGTTCTGGAGGGTATCCCATTGCTTCATCTTGAGTTTGCCATTGGTCAAAGGCTGAGAAAAGGCAGTGTGGGAGTCTGGAGTTTGACCCATCCTACTCTGAAAGGCATTGGTAAGTCTGAAGATGATATAAAAAAACCCAAACCAGAAAGCACGAGTCTGAATTGATAATGTTAAGAGTAAAGCTTCAGTATTTTATCCTGGTGCACCATGAAAGATTCCAGGTTCTATCACTTTTGCCTTCTCACTAGCTGTCCTTTTATAGCTCAGACTTATCATGATAAGAAACTATGGCAGTTTTGTGTCTGGGTCCCTAGGTACTGTTGGGACCCCTAAAACATTTCTCTAATTGGAAAGCAATTCAGGCTTCACAGATATCATCGGTATTTTCAGCACTGACTGTCTTTACCATTAGGATGAACAGTTAAGTGTTCAGTACTTGTTCAGTAGCTGTTCTGTGGATAAATACCAGAGTTGAATCTTTCTCTATGTTGGTCTACTGGACTTCAGTTTTGTGGAGTATTGCTTTCTTACCTCTGAGAGAGGTACCTGGTTAAAAGTCATAGAGAAAGAATATTTTGTGGAAAATGCTTGTTAACATCTGTGTAAGACTTAGGGGTTCTCAATTATTCAGCCTGACAATGTAGTGAAAGCAGCATCATGCACATAGCATTAAAATCCCTGCAGATGCCACACATTTGAAAGGGAAAAAAATGTAGTCAGCTAGGACTGCTTGCTGATGGCATCAACTGCATCTATAAATCACTTACAAAGGATATTCTTCCAAAGCTTCTGCACCTAAGAGCCTTCAGGAGCTAATCATTAGCATCTCCTGTCCACCACAGAAGTCACCAGAGGTTGACTACTGTGGAGCAAGTGGAGAAGGAGAAGTATCTGCCTGCATCCTATAGCTCTTCTCAGACCCTGCCTCCTGGCCACTGCCCCTCCCATTGCACGCAGAATAGCCAAGCGCCTCTGCTAACCTCTGCAGTGACCTTATGGAAAGGGAAGACAAGCTCGGTCTCATTTAGGCAAAATCCCAAGTCAGCTGAGCTCTACATGTCGCCAAAACTCCCCATAAGCAGTGAGCAAGACTGTGAACAGGATGTGTAGCATCCATCTGCACCCGTAACGTTGGCTCCTGCACCCACTGTCAGCTTCAGTCTCAGAGTGGTTTTAGGCTGTCTGCCTATGTGGAACTGACTAGTCTGATCTCTATGTAATGAATTTATAGGGATAAAGCCTACACCCAAAAGAAACTCAGTGATTTTTCTGACCGGCTTGCAAATAGCAAAGAAGCTGAGTGGGCCACTTCTGTGTTATGATCACATGAGAGAGCTGGGAATTGCAGCTCAGCCCTCTGTTCTGAACCTTAACGCCTGATGATAGAGCCATTCTCTAAGTTAGGCTGAAAACATTCAAGAAAACGATGAGGAGATATTTTTCCAGTCACGTCACCTTCCGGGACCATCAGCCCAGGGCAGCGTGCAGCAGGACACAGCCTGAAACAGATATAGGGCAGAGAGGAGAAGAAGGGCAAAGGCATAAACCATGGAAGTAGGTCAGTGAGGATGGCAGGGAAAGGCTGGGGACCGACAGCACGGGGCTCGTGCCGTGATGCACACTCCCACCCAGAACTGGGGCTTCAGCACCGGTCCCGTGGGTAGTGACTGCGCCCCACTGCAGGCACTGAAAGAGGGAGTGTTAAATCCGGCCTTGCAGTTCCTTCCTTTGAAGCTTCAGCTTTCTTTTTTTAACATATTTTGGAGAGGGAGAGACATAAAAGCATGTTACTTTGTATTGGCAGTACAAGGACAGCATATATTTTCATAGCCTTAAAATCAAATTCCTCATTCTCAAATTTCTCCTCAGTATTCATATATCGGGTTGGACTCAGCTGGGCTGATGTGAGTTTTTATAATTTCTTCTGGTTTTTTTTCTTCATATAGTTTAATATGTCTTGAAGTGTATGGAAACTGACATCACATCACTTAATGTCACTGAATTTCATTTTTTTTTAGGCATAGCAGCAATGCTTGTATCCTTCCTTGTGGGTTTATACTATAACACTATTATTGCCTGGGTACTGTGGTATTTCTTCAACTCCTTCCAAGAGCCCCTGCCTTGGAGCAGCTGTCCTCTCAATGCCAACAGAACAGGTATACGTTAAAAAACACTGCATTTGGTTGCAAAGCACGTTTTTTATTGCTAGCAATTAGCCTAACAAGAACTCTTTCTGTAAAACAGCAGTAAAGCATGTCAGAACCATTGTGCTGTTGTACTACTCGAGTTTTATTGATTTTAATATCAATACTTAATACTGTCTTTGAGACAAATTTGGAGATTCCGATGAAACTTTGGAGTTGAAGCTATAAGAACAATTTGGACAGATGAATTTCTTCACATACAGAATATTCTCAAAGTGCGAGTTTCAGAGTACACACTAACATTTTCCAGATTTAGATAATATGTTTCTTCACAACTTACACGTCGGGCTGAGTGAGGCATTGTTGAAAAGCACGTCCATGGTTCCTACGAGAGCTATCAATGTTAGCGCTAAAGAGTCACATTTCCTCACGCACATAGTGTGAAATGGCAAAATAAATCCATCAACGATTTTATTTAGATCAGTTTAAAATGGTGCCGAGAGTTTCAAAGCTAGCTGGGACTTGAAAGGGTGTCTCAAGATTGCGCTTTGAGCGCTCCAGTCCATCTGAATAGACAAAAATGGAAAATATTTATATAAAATATGAAAGGAAATGTAAAGTTTTTGTCTATATCAAAGAGAGATGCTTCTACTTAAAACAAAAAAATCCTTTTATTTTGATCCATGCTCAGAAATCCTCTCCACCCTTCCCTTTGCACAAGATGCTTCCATCTTCACATTTTTGTAGGAAAAAGAAAAATGAAACAGATGGAAAAGAGTTTTGGATTAGCTTCAAAGATATTATCTGCATGGTTGAACTGATAAAAATAAAAATGAAATCTGCATGGAAATCCCTGTTAAACAAATCTCTTTAAACTCTCGCATTTTTCCATGAAGCAGCCTCTAGGAATCTGAAATTTGCCAACAGCAAATTCATTGGGGTTACAGAGCATAATCCGGAACACTACTGTTAATTATTTAACATGTTTTTTTTTTCCCAGTAAATAAAAGATATACAGCATTACGGTAATTTTGTGTTACAGATTACATAGAAGAGTGTGCCAGGAGCTCTCCTGTAGATTATTTCTGGTACCGAGAAACGTTAAATATCTCTGCATCTATTAACGATTCAGGCACTATACAGTGGTGGCTTTTGCTGTGTTTGACATGCGCGTGGGGTATACTGTATGTGTGCACAATCAGAGGCATTGAAACCACAGGAAAGGTAATTTGTTTTATACGAGAGAGAGATAACATTCATTATGCTGTTGTGATTCCTTGTTTATACAGACCTAATCATACTATAGAAACCGCCTGTTTCTCGAGTAAAAGCATGGCTCGCTGAATGGACAGGAATTTGATTTGATCTGATTTGATTTACGTGCGCATTTGTGTGAGCAGTTCAGATTCCTCATCCTTACAGAGCCTAGTAGGTTCTTCTTTAGGTACCACCACCTCACCCCTAATGGTAATCTTTAATGCAGGATCAAGGTGCTCAGTCTTTTTGCTATAGCCACTTTCTCCAGAACAGACATGCACAGATTTATTTGGATTTTTGTGCTAATCCCTAATATTGTCTCTCTTACCCACGTTCTGCTGTCTGGAGATGCCAGTGAGATCCGGCACTTGCATCAGCAGCATCAGGGTGATCTCAGGATGTACATTATTTCTTATGTTGCTAGTGACACTGACTGAATGATGAGTTGCATTTCACCAGTGACAATTTGTCTTAAATGGAGCACTAAGCGTAAAAATGTATTTTATCAAAATGTACTGCATGTAGTTTTTCAACGTGGTTTTCCACAGTATGTTAACTGTGACTTATTCGAAACTTGCCATTATTGTTTATCGGTTAATTCATTCTTTCCTCTCCTTGTTTCCTTCTGTGCTATTTTTCTTGAAGTGTTCCATTTTACTTCAGTGTTTTATTTACCTGTTCCTTGTGCAGGCTGTATACATAACATCAACTCTTCCTTACCTTGTGCTTACCATTTTTCTAATCCGTGGCCTGACCCTGAAAGGATCTGTCAATGGAATTGTGTATCTCTTCACTCCTAATGTAAGTCACTCGTTACTTTATCCCTTAATGAAACTACTATATACTTCTGTCTGCAGCTGACAATTCAGTGGAAATGAATCCCTTCCAGCAATACTTTTAAAACTATCCTTGAGATGTCTTTAAAATCTTGATTCTAATGGGCAAGTCCTTCTTTGCATCATATGCAAAAAACACATGCATGCACATGTGCATCCACACACACACACACACACACATTCACACTCTCTCTCTCCCTCTCTCTCTCCCCCATCAAAATTTGTTATGAGAAACGGGTCCTGTATGGAGCTGTTACCAAGGCGCTTGCATTCTTCTTCTAGAACGTCCCATATTCTAGTAAAGGACGAGTCTGACTTTCAAGCACAAGTGGTATAGTTGGGAAAACACCCCATTTAATCAGTGTAGCTACATGGACAAAAGCCTACTAAAATGGTTTAATTGTAGAAAAATTTCTTAGCAAAATTGAAAGGAGTTTCCTTTTCCATGAGAAGACCTATGAATGCTTCCTAATAATGCCAAATAACAAACATATTTTCTGGAAATAGGCTTTGTAAGTGCTGGCACTATGTGTAAGTGCTGGAACTATGGAAAGTCATGTTTTAACCAATTTTCAAAATACTAGTTTTCTACACTGCATAACATTATCATACGGGTACATTTTCTTTCTGAAAGAAATTAAGTTTGACAGGAATACTGACCTATTTGTTAACAGCCTTGAAAAGTGGTGAATTCTGCAAGGTAAATGGCCTTGTTTTAACCACTGTGTTAAATTCCTCATATTCAATCTAAATAGTGATGTTATATACGCTTAAAGCCATATCTCTGCTGCCTCAGGTTACCGAGCTGGCTAATCCAGTGACGTGGCTGGATGCGGGTGCTCAAGTGTTTTACTCTTTCTCCCTGGCCTTTGGAGGCCTCATCTCTTTCTCCAGTTACAACTCTGTTCAGTAAGTAGCCAGGCAAAAGCCAAATTTCCATATGAATGTTTCAGTTTCAGCTCAGGTCCGACCACACTTTGTTGGCATTTCAGTCACAGATGTAATTTTCTGCTACCGCTCTTGGTTTTAGGTGTTTTTCCAAAGTTCATCTGGAACTTTGGGTGCCTGTGAGTCTCAGTGCATGACGACATGCCATACTTTAGGCCTAAGTCAGTGTTCCCACAACCGTGAGGAGCAGGGATGAGAATTTTCAGCATCTTTCCCTAAGATACACAAAAAAAGGAGCAGTCTATTCCTGCCTTTCCAGCACATAAGGACTATGACCCTAGGACACCGTCCTTCAATTCCAACAAGTTTATTATTTAATGAGGAAGCTGACAGGACCTCGTGAAATTTCCATGAAGGAGATATAAGAAAAAAACGTGTAGATTCCATAATGTTACTCTGCGGTGTTGGAGCACTTGCAGTCCTAAAAAAAAAATTTTACTGAAGTTACACCAATACTGAGAGCACCAGCTTCAAATGATCCGTTGGCAGTTGGAACCAGCTGTGAGGTAGGAGTGACTCTGCTTTCACATGGTTTGGGATGGCAACAATCTCACTAAATACTGTGAGGTTTCAAAGCCATCAGGGATTCATCTATTCATAACAAAGAGAAATTTGAGCCTTTTACTATCTGTGAAAGGAAGTAATATTTTTATAGAGACTGTCTGTGAGCATCTTCTTATGTTACCGTGAAAAAACACCCACAGTTCAGTGAAGAATTTCAATTTATTGCCCTCCCCCCAGGGCAGACCTTTCTGGAACACCACAAATCAGGAAAAGCCATGGTGTCAGAGGTCTTTGCTGGACATGCTTTCCTTTCTCCGTTTCTTAAAGCTGATCAGAAAGTTAGTTATGACAACATCAGATTCATCCTCAATAGTCTGCTCGTACCCTAGAAAAATGTGATATCTAGAGCTTCACAGACTTCTCATAAAACCATATACTAATTTAATATTGATTCTTAATCATCTTCTCTGTCAGATGAAGGTCTCTTTCTGGATCTGAAAATTTTCCATCTTAGCACAGATACTTTGAGAAGAAGTCTCTACAGAAGAAAAGTCCCCCCCGAACAGTTTAGATTTCACGATGGAATAGATTACCCATTCAGTCTTATCAGAATAAAATTCCCATAGTATTTTCCCAACTTCAGGATATTTTGAAATATTTTTTGTCCAACAATCAAATAGAACTGTTCCAAAGCACTCTTGGCTACTACATCTTCACTGTAGCAGAGTCTTGTTTCTTCTTATGTTGTGCAAGTATAGGTTTGAAACATTTTTTAAGAGATTGCCTTCCAGTCCCTGCTGTTTTGATCACATATTTCTCCCAAACCGATGCAATCTTCTATATGCTCACTGTCCTTTCCCACCAGGAAGACAGCCTTCTTCCGGCTCAATAATATTACACAGACAAGGGAAGTTCTTACAGGAAAATAAGACTGAAACTCGAGGCAGGCCCCCTCCAGCAACGTAGCTCTATCACACAGCCCATCCTGATCCAAGAGTAGCAAGATGAGCATGGAATTAATTAAATTCAATGCACTGGGTGGGAAATGTTCACTAGTCAATAGAGACTGAGGACAGCAGGGTATGGCAATTATCATTCTCTAGTATGGAAACATTGTTTTTGCCCTTCCTGTTTTACCTTCCATGAACCAGGCTAGGAAAGAAGAGAGGAAATAATTCCTATGAGTAGGATCATTTAAGGAAAAAAAAAAGGATAGCTATTAAATTTTTAAGGCACAAGTATTAATTCACTAAGTCTGTCTTTATCAGCTGTACTTGTACACTCATAGAGAACATCATAGAAATGTACCTATGCATCTGCAGACTACCCTTTTGTTAATCTTGATGGCCAACTTTTAACATTTATTCTGAGAGTATGTTTGAAATTCATTGTTTCTTCTCTCTGAATTGCAGCAATAACTGTGAGAAAGATGCTCTGATTATCTCAGTGATCAATGGTTTCACATCCATTTATGCAGCAACCGTCATATACTCCATCATTGGATTCAGGGCCACAGAAAAATATGACAACTGTTTCAACAAGTAAGCTATTGAAGAAACAGAATATAGTGATGTTTGTTTGGCCAGGGCAGTTCTGTCAGCTTGGTAATAATGGCTCAGTCAGTCATTCATGAACAATTACAGGTCCTGATCCATATAGTGCCAGACCACCCATTACTTCGAAAAATCAAAATCACATTCAAGATGAATGGCTTTGATCATGTGAATTTCTGCAGTGTAACTATATTGTTCTAGATACACCAGGGATAGACTGATTTGGTGGTATCAACCTATAGGGAACGATTATTGTTTGAACAACTTATTTTCTACATAGATGATACATTATTTCCTGATGCCACCAAAAAGTAACAAGGGGGAAGGAGGATATTCCATTTCTGAATGTTTTTTCTTGAAACTGCTCTTTCAAATACAACTGCAGTTAATGTAACAATGTCTATTTACATAAAGGTAGATTCAGTTCTTGATCTATTAACTCAGTAAAATATGCTATAATATTTACAGAGGTACCATGCTTTGCAGAAATGTGTGTACTTACTTGGGTAGGGCAAAAGTTTCAGATCTGAGGCAAATTGGATTTTCCGTCACATATTAAAAAAAAAAAAAAGATAGCAGGCTGCTACTGCTGCTGCTACCCCTACTAGGGCTGATCTGAAACCCTCAAAGGCCTCTTGCCGGTCTTGACTACGCTATGTTGTCCTGCCTTGGAGATCTCTCACACTAGAGTGCCGCCCATTTTAACAAAGTTCCCTGTGAACCAGAAGCAGCGCTTGACAAAACCAAGCGGTTCTGAAAATCCCGCAGCATTGGCCACTTCTGGATTACAGCATAGATGCTAATTCCCTCACTGATGCTCTACCAACCACTGGAACATGCTCTAGAAATATTGCAACAAATTGCAGAATTAACAAAAATCACTGCCTGAAGCTGAGATAGGGCTTGAATGTGGCATGCCCTGCTCCCTGAATGTGGCATGCCCTGCTCCCTGCGTCAGCCCTGCGTTGAGGCTGCCTCCTGCAGAGCTTCAGTGCTTAGGTGTCTACCTTAATAGTGCAATTCAGACTCTCGCCTAATCTGGGCTGCCAGACCTGTCTACTTCCTCTGTATTCAGCTCTAGAAGTCCATGATGCGTAACTGCAGACACCTTGCCCGTTCCCAGAAACGTCCCAGTCTGAACTGCAGGGTGCACTGGCTGTGGTCTGTGCACTGAGAGACAGCTTCAGACTCAGCTTGGAAGAAGAAAGAAAGAGCTGTACATACGCAAAACTGCCGGGCTTCCTCACTTCCAAGTCTGAGCTGGAGCAGCAGAAACATTGCTTCCTTTGTATCTTCTTCATAAAAGACACTGTGCTCTTAATGACTGATGATGAAAACGAATACTGTGGTTGCTTACAAGTAAATAATTTCAAATTACTTCTATTTCATTTTTACAGAAATATTCTGACATTGATGAATGCATTTGATTTGCCCGAGGGTAATGTAACCCAAGAGAACTTTGAACAAATGCAGAAGCTGTGTAACATGACTGATCCAACGACCTTTGCAAGTCTTACGTTTGAATCCTGTAATCTCGAAAGTTTCTTGACTGATGTAAGTTTAACACATATCCACACAATTATTGTGGTAGGAATCCATAGCAATATTTACATGTTTAAGTTGCTTCATATTCTTCCTTAAGAAGGGTTTTTGTGATATTCATTATTTGCTGTTTGTTTGGAATGCCCTTGGATTAAAGGATTACTTTGTTTATCCCATGGGAAACCACTTAGCTTTTGAAGACAGAAACATAAATTTCCCTGAAAAGTATTGGCAGCCTCTCACACTATTAACTAAGCACGCAAGTGTTCTAGGCTGGCCTCATGTAGCTGGCAAAACAGCAGCAGGTACTCCTCTGGAAACAGCTGGGTGCAGCTGTGGTGGCAGAGAGAAAAAGACACAAAAACTAAGGAAGAAACTCCCAGAGTGAGGAAGCAATTGGAGCAAGCCCTCTCCCAGTCAGCATCCACGCGTCACCAAAAGAATGAACCTTGACAATGAAGAATTTGTGATAAAAATGTGTGTGTGGTTTTTTTTTTTTTTTGGTTAAAAATGTGGGAAATTACGTATGAAAAGATGTGCTTATAAAACTTAGAGAATGTGCAGCCTTAGCTCTGACCCTTTAGATAGATGCACAGGGATAGAGGCTGCTCTACGTAACCATACACAATGTCTTACGTACAACTTGTTATTTTTAGTGCATCTGTTGGGGGAACAAATATACAAATTGGGAGACTTACCGCTGTGTTGACGTTCATCAATCAGAAATCTTGAAACTCTGATTTTACATACTAAATGGTATTTTCATATCATTTCTCTTGCATACAACATGCATGTATATGAAACTGCTTTACTGAAATCATAACTCTAACTGTCTTTTTTTAAGTGTGATGCTTAAGTGCTCCCCCAGCAGCAATAAACCCTTTTTGGGGTTTATATTGCTCTCTGGCAAACAGCTTATCCTTAGGACCCTTTTCCACCAGAGTCTTATTTAGTTTATGGATGGCCGAACTATAACGTTAGGATAAGAAGGTAATCAAGCATCAAATGGTTCCATGTAGCTTTTTATTTTTTTTTGTCCCATTAAATTGAATTCATACGATATTTACAGTGAATATGTTGCTGCATTAGGAGGTCTTTGTGGAACCAAAAAGCCTAATTACCGCTGCAGAGTGTAGTGTACGCCAACGGCAATTTATGTATATGTAAGTTTGAATGCTGTATGTTAGTGAGCCTAATTTTTGGAATTTATGAAATCTTCCATAGGGAGTTGAAGGAACTGGCTTAGCCTTTATTGTCTTCACTGAAGCTATCACCAAAATGCCTGTCTCACCTTTGTGGTCCATCCTCTTCTTCATCATGCTCTTCTGCTTGGGTTTGTCATCTATGTTTGGAAATATGGAAGGGGTGCTCGTACCTTTACAAGATCTTAACCTTATACCCCCAAAATGGCCTAAGGAGCTTGTTACAGGTAGGTGCTTCATGCGAAACAAGTGATTCTCCTGGACAAGGAATAGCTTATATGCTAAAAATGCAGTATTAATCACATAGAATTACGGGTGAATTTGTCCTAAAGTTTTGGATAAAGGAACAAAAAAGGTAAAATATTGAAAAGACTTATTGAGAGAAACTTTCTTACTAGTTTCGTGCTTTATATGCATGAAATGACATATTTATCTTTGCTGTGCATTTGCTACTTTTTTTTTTTTTTTTAAACAGGTCTGATTTGTGTGGGGTCTTACTTGTTAGCTGTTATTTTTGTGCTGGCGTCTGGAAATTACTGGTTGACTCTGTTTGACAATTTTGCTGGCTCTATTCCCTTGCTGATAATCGCATTTTGTGAGATGTTTTCAGTCGTCTACATTTATGGAATAGGCAGGTATGAAATACGTTAAGCATCACTAGAAACTAATGTATAAATTGATTAGCCCTGTAGCTGCAATCTTGTTTCATCTCCATGCACATCATTTCTGTCATATGAATCACTGGATTTATGCAACTGTAATTTAGGCTTACTTTCATGATCGAGGCTTCTAAAATTGTTCTTAACAAAACGAAAAGAAGCTTTGTTAAGAGTTTGGGGGGAGTTATTTTGTACATGAAAGCCGTCCACCTTTCTACTAATACATTATAGTAGATAATGCTCTATAACAATAAGCCAAAACAAACACATCTCCGAGGGACTGCAAGAGAACGTTAAATATTAGCAAGTGCCCTTGAATAGAATAATATGAATGTAAATATTTTATTTTTAAAGTATGTATCATAACATACACTTTTGCAGTAGTATAGATAAATGCCACTATAGCTCATTTACATTTTAAACACGGCAGAATTTACAATAAAATCTCTTCAGAATAGTTGCATAAAGTATTTAATTAGCAGAAGCAAAGTGCAAGCACATTGGCACTGAGCTGAAAGCTTAAAACACAGGTATATTCCAGGAATATTTAAAATGAATGCTCAACGATACTGGGCGAAGCAGGGAACAGCTCCAGGCCGACTGCAAACACTGTTTTAGAGCAGGATGCAAATCCAAGGCAGATACATTCTGTCTTACATGATAGATTCAGGACTTTATCAATTCCAACTGTGAGTAATTATCCTATTAACTTCCTAGAGACATGTAATAAATCAATTCCCTCCATCTTTCTGTTCATAATTAATCTTTAAGAAATACGAGGGAATGCTGGGAACTTTAATCACCCTGAAGTTTTGCTTGAGTTTGTGTTAGCCCTCTAGCTGTGCTGCTCCTGGTGATAGGGTGAGTGCCCCTGTGGCAGGTATTGTCATACTTAAGAGTTTTATATTACGTGAGGAGGTATGAATCAACTTAGGCAAATCAGATGGCACAGCATAGGAAGGCCCCTAGTGAAAGAAGGCTTGTTTTTCGGTGTTGAGAATGGAAGAGTCCACGGCGATCACTTTTCTTTCCTTTTAAAATGTCAGACCACTTTACAAAGGCAAACTAAAACTATTCCCAGAATACAAACATGAGTCGAGGCTGCAGAGGGGTAGGGATTGATTTAGAAAAGGACTTCAAGACCTAACTTTAACGTTCCTGGCCAGTGCTTGGGTACAGGTCCCTGTAGCTGGCACCTAGGTTTCTTGCAGAGAGCTTAGAGACAGTGGGGCCCTTGGGAAGGCAGTGCAAGACAGGAACCATCGCAAGCCAGCAGGCTCAGTGAAAAAAAGCTGCTGAACACCAGCCAGGAGGGAAGAGTGAGGACTGGAGATGCTTTCAGCCTTCTTTCAGCATACGGCTTACTCACAGCTGCTTAAAGGTGGTGATATCTGCGCCAGATGAGATTCTGTGACCTTTTTATCAAAAACTGAGGAAAGGGTCACCGATAAAAAGATGCCTTTCCCTGCTTGAAAATCTGCATGTTATCCATGGCACTTTCCCACACGCTCTGCAGTAGGGACTGGGACATGGGACTCCTCTTTCCTCCTGCCTCAGCTCCTGCTCACTGTCCCAGGTTCTCTCCTGCCTCCAGAGTCTTGAGCCTTTCTTCGGATATGGCCCAGCCTCGGCAGGAGCCGTAGAGGATGCTCTGTCTGCCTCTTCCAGTACCGACAGATAGGGCAGAGCATGCTCCAAGGAGGGACAGAGTGAATTTACTCAGGGACAGGAAAGAAATGAATCTGAACGTCCTGCAGCACAGTGTTGTGTGGCCAGTGTTCACCACCACAACCTCACCGCATCCCCTTGACTGCTGGGTGGATTTTATGTGGAAATGCAATGCCGCATGCCTTCTCAGAGCCTGCTTCTGGCTGGCAATTTAGAAAGTTCTAACCTAAAAGATCTAATTCTGGATTGCTAATTAGATCCAAAATGAAGTTTATGTAGTTAGTTAGTTAGTTGTGTCAAAACTGATGTGTTTTTGTGCATGCCCGCAGGATAACGTTAGGTGCCTGGGGAACTGTAAGGGAAAAAAGGGGAGAGCCACATCTAGAGGTAAAGCAGGCAAGGGTTTTCAGGTGCTTAGCTTTGGATTTAGACTAATCCTCTCAAAATCCAACTTTATGCATGCAAATCAATCCTGAATTCAGTCTGGAATGGCCACAGTTTTGCTACTTCAAAATCTGGAACCTAAGCTAAGACACTTTTGGCTGGGTTTTCAGAAATAAAACACCCTCAGCTCCTGCTGAACGCAAATTCAGAATGCTAAAACTCAGGCCACAGTTACCTCTAACTGGCTCCAACATTTTATGCTTATTTTCTGTTCAGATCACCTCCCAACACCTGAAAGCAACTGCAACAATTAACGTAGTAAATAAAGTATCACATAGTAAACTATTTCGCTTCATGCATAGCCCATTCTCAAAATTATATTTTTTTCACCTTTAAAATGACACCTAGACCTTAGGAATTAAGGATAAAAAGATTAAACAAATGCATACGGTAGTTGAGGCTCAGCTGAATTCTGCATGTTATTTATAGGTGTAGGACCAACTGAATAGCCCCCCCAGACTTACTGCCATGCTGGAAAGCCAGAAGAGAGGGCAGACAAAAAAAAACCCAAACTAATTCTTATTTAAGTAGCGTGTGCACACAGCGCTGTATCATATCTAGAGGTCATAAACTGGATCTGAAAGGAGTAGATCCATGTTAGGTCAGCACCGATGCAGACAATATTACTTTCAATGCAGGGACAGGTTCTGCCTGTGGAGTAATTTTGTCCCATTTTCCACTGTGTGATCTAAACATAACCAGAATAATACATTCTTAAGTGTCCTTACTGAGCATGCATGAAGTTAAATATTACTTTGGTACTCAACCTGAGAAAACCGGTAGAAAGCTAAATTAAGCAAACACTATGCTCAGAATCTAATTTTTAAAATTACTTCAATTTTACTCCTTTTTAATAATGTTTCATTCCTTCTAACTGATGCAGTTCCGAGATGCTTACAAAAAAAAAATCTGAAACAATACTATAGCATGTTAGAGACAAACTAACTCCTGTGCATTGACTCCTTCTTGCCAAAAATATTTTACATACCCTTTGCATAATTCTTGGAAGAAAGTACATTTCTAAAGACATTTTAAACATTCTTTTGGAAATTATGAACTGGAAATTTATAATATAGTTACAGTGATGTCTGTCTTAATTCAAAGTAATTAGGTCTAACTCCTGATGTTATTCCCAATCCTCAGTTCACACTGACGTTAACAAAGTTAGGTTTAGTTTAGACTTCCCTATGTACGAGCAGATGCTCTTGGATCCTGCACAGCTTTTATTGTCCTGAAATTTCTGCTTTTATTTCTAGGTTTAACAAGGATATTGAGTTCATGATTGGACACAAGCCCAATATTTTCTGGCAGACTACCTGGAGAGTTATCAGTCCTCTCATTATGTTAGTTATCTTCTTGTTTTATTTTGTGGTGAAAGTCAACGAGGAACTGCTCTACGGCACTTGGGATCCTAATTATGTAAGCACATAAAGCCAAAGTACTTATTTAGAATTATTTTATGTATTCTTCCTTAATGTAATAGACTAAATTACATTCATCTCCCACCTGTAACAGTTTTCAGAGGAAAAACTTATTAGAATACATAAAATTCTAATTAAAAAACACCACTTAGAAAAACTAGTCCTAAATTCAACTATAATGCCTAGAACTGAGAATCTTCTTTTTCTGAAGAGGACAAAACTGAAACATCAGAATTATTCCAGTTGTTGGGCAGGACTGAAAGAGGACCACTTATACAGATGTCAGTCCATAGCAGGGATTACAGAAGAGCTCAAAACGTCACAACTTTTCTGTGATGATAAAGGACCAAATGGGCCAAATCACTTCGATATTGTACTTATTTCTGTATGCATTTAGACTCACTGAACTGCAGTAGTGCTGGCTACTCATCAAACCAACAAAAGAAGTTAATAGTACCCTATCCAGCTTTCTTGTTTCCTCTTCCACATGTATTTGTATTATTTAAGTTATAATGACAGCAGTAAGTTAGTTACCTACTTTTGCTTTCTCCTCCTTCCAGAATAATAAGCCATATGTGGTACAGAGAAAGGTATATTAGAAAAAAATGTGGGTGCCATCATTTTCTCCACGACCCTACTTCTTCTCTGCCAGTCTAGCTCTGCTTTTTCATCCTCTGACCTGTTGGCATCCTTAAAGCAAAAAGCAGTCATACAGCACACTCAGTTTGTAACCACTGATTTTTATTTTCATAAGACAGTTAGAGAGGGAGATGCAAAGGGAGAGGAAAGAAGATGGGCAAATGGGACCACTTTCTTCTCCTCCTCTCCTCCCTCAGCATCCCCACCACCTTCTTCCTATCGGTCTCAGTACTCTGTTTCAGCATTCCCGCACCCTTTGATTTCAGCCCTTCCGCCCAAAGGCCGTTCTACCACCAAGCACGGATGGCCTATGCCCTGTCCCTCCCTACGCTCCTTTTGCCCAGGAAGTGTGCCAAGAACAGTCCCACCAGGCTCTGTTTCCCATTTCTGCTTCTTTCACACCATCTTTCCTCTCTCCGTTGCTTTTAAGAACAAACACATCCAAAAGAGCTGAGACTGCACACCCTTGAGAAGCAATGACTTTAGCTAGAAACTGCTGTAGAATTGGCAAGTTATTGCGCAGTTGTGGCTAGCTGCTGCTATGATTCCGTTTTTTATTCTGCTGAAGTACTGAACGTGTGCATGTTCCCAAGTATTTGCTTATCATGACTTCCTCCAACTTGGTTGTTTATTCCTGCAGGAAGACTTCCCCAAATCACAGAAGGTTGGATATCCCAATTGGGTGTACGTGATTATTGTAATCCTGGCTGGAGTGCCTAGTTTGGTCATCCCTGTCTTTGCCATCTACAAAGCCATTAGAAATTACTGTCAGAAAAAAAATGATCGCATGGGCCTTGTGACCTCCACGTCTGAGATTTCTGTAAATGGGAACTTAAAGAATTCAGCATAAAGCCCTTTAAAAAATGTGGAAGAATGCCTCGTTGGTGAGGAAAGGAAAAAGATTTTTTTTAAAGAATCAAGAGTAAATTTTGTTGTCATAAAAGGATAATGATGTGTTGTTTCCAGGTAAACATTTATGGAAAACACATATTTAACTAACAATGCAATGCGCTGTGAAGAGATAATAGCTTGGATCCTGGAAGCAAAACAGCCACATTTGCAACTGGATGGAGCTCTACACCAAATCGTTTATCCTACTTCTGGTTTCGAAGCCAGCTTGTTTAAACATGCTGGGAGTTCTCTACTGGGGGATGCACGGCACTGGACATACATAAGAGACTCTCCCATGTCCAACCATTCTGGTTGGGTGACTAATATGAAGGGTAGTTTTATACTGCCTTCTCTTGCACATTAAATTGTTTTTAACTTTATGTGCCACTTTGTTGCACAAAGCCACAAATATTGTCTCATACATAAGTTTAAAATATTTAATAAAAGCATTTCTAAGTATGAAAATAACACTTTGATTCATTTATAAATCTGGATATTTGATTAATTGCCTCTTACTTCCAAATTGCCAGCAGATAGCTCTGCTCTTGCTGATGACGTAAGAGTTAGCAAGGCAGCAGCAGTTCAGCAATGGTAGTGAGAGTGGTGGTGGCGAGTACCCTGGCAGCAGTGATGGTGTGTAAGTGCTGTCAGCCACTTTGTGTGTGCCGACTTGTGCGTACCCTGAGAGATACCCTGATAAGGCACCAGGAAGCCAAGTTGCTCCACCTAGGACCTGCATGTTTGCAGAGCTGCAGGCAGATGGACTGCCCTTACTGGGGAGATTTATGTGGCCTAAACATGAAGTTGACTCCTGGCTGGATGACCTGCAACCTGAACATCTTTATAGGCTTAGCTACAGAGCAAGGCTTTATTTCTCTCTAAGTATTTTGCAAGAAAAATCCATCTTCAGTTAGATATTACTCCCATTTCAAGAAGGGGAATCCAGGCAAAGAGGGTTGATTTAATGAAGCAAGCAAGCTGACTGGCTAATCTATTTATTGTGGACTGAGATGGTTTGGAGTGCAAAGTAGCAAAACACTGGTATAACTGAAAGACAACAAAAATTGGTTCTAACACACTTGCATTAGAAGGAAAGCACTCAGCTGTTACATTCCTCAGTAACTATTTAATGAACAATAAAAATAGTCACTTGGGATTCACTGACAGGCAGGAAGTGATTAACCTCTAACAGTTATGGTGAAAGTGGATCAGATCCTAATGTCTGAATCTATATGGTCTTGTCAAGATCAGATCTTAGCTTGGTGTCATAACTGAGATCAGTTTGAATTTTCATAGTGAAAGTTAAAATTTTTTATCTGTTTTCTAAGATGAAGATTAGATAACTGAATAGCTTCTTTGATAATTGACCAAACCAGAATTTCTGTCACAAATTCATAAAAATGAAATACCGAAAAAGCGCCTCTCAAAATATCAAATGCTATATGGATAAAAACAGTCCTCAAACTGTGTGCTGCACCTTTCAAATATTTTGAATTAGTTATATCCAAGGCTGTGAATTTTCGGGAAATGGAGAAGCGTGATGAAAGATAGCTCCTTTGTGTTTAGTGTGGCGCACATGGTCTGGAGAGCTCGATGCAGGAGAAGCCATGTGGTTACTCAGGCTCAAGTCATTCATGTCATGGCTGCCCATGTGGCCCTTGTGTCCAAATGGCAGCCCTCAGGACTGACAAAGAGCAACTGCAAATGTATCTATAAAAATACACCTTTATCGGGCTCTTACTGAGGCTTTAATATAACCAATGACCACTATGCAGCAATACAAGGGGTAGAAGACGGTTTAATCCAGTAAGAGATACATCTGACTAATTTTTCTTGCATTTTTTTACTTTATGCACATACAGAAGATGTCTTCAATCATTTAACTCTATTAACAAAGTAACAAAGGAAATGGGAACATTTTAGTCACAGATTTTTCTTTTTTTTTTTTTATAAGTATTTTACAATTTTAACCAGTCTGCTGTAAAGGGTTATTATTATTATTATTATTATTATCCATATCATACATCTTTTAAAGTATCTGAGAACATAAAGAAAACAGAAAATAAAAATCAGTTTGATCCTGAGTTACTGATTAACAACATATTCCCAAGTTCTCTAACTATAGAAGGAATTGCAAAAAGTCAGGAGTGGTAACTTTGTCCATATAATAATAATTCCTGGTTTTGTCTTTAAACTGCAGCTTTTAAAATAACACATGCCTTTGCATAACATAAAAAGCAAGCTCCACCTCTTTTTCCAGAATCCTTTCGTCACCTTGCATAAAACCTGTACGAGAGACAGGTTGTGAATCATATATATCTCCCCATTTATAAAGAAAGAGGCTAGAGAGCCAAGGATATTTCATAAGAATGTCGAAAGATTTTTCAGTCGATGTGCAACCTGAAAGCCTTAAAGAGGATGGCAGACCAAAGTGGGACAATAAGTTCCAGTACATTTTAAGCTGCATCGGATTTGCTGTCGGTTTGGGGAACGTGTGGCGATTTCCATACTTGTGTCAGATACATGGAGGCGGTAAGATGGAAATGGGACTTTGCCAAAATATTAGATTACAATTCTAATATAACTATACTAATTTATGATGGGCATGGAAGTTGCGCGCTTAGATCACGTTATTTTTTGACTTTTGAATTCTCACAAATGTCTTGCAAACCCTTTTTCTCCAGATAGATTAGCTTTTCCTATATGAATATATTTCCTTTTCTTTAGGAAATAAGACCAAATGGATGATAACTTTCAGCAAAACCAGTGTTAAAGTTCTTATAGCACTGTTGCAGTTTTGATGGGAGGGGGGAATTGAACTTTCAGCTTATTAGCTTAAGGAAAAGGAAGAAGTCCTGGGAAGGACTCAGTGAGGCAGTTCCCCAAATAAATGAAAGCTGAATTGCCTTTTAGGAGAGTGGAAAGGTCATTTCCTCTGATGCTTTCAGAAGTTACTCCGTAATCTAGAACTGCCACTGAACAAAACTAAACCATACCTTACTATGACTGTGAAGATAGCTTAAAAGCCTAGCTGATATCATATAAACATGAAAATGCAAGGGGATGCTGACAGCTGTTTAAGCCGTTCACTTAGCACCATAAAATAGTCTGGCAAAAAATTACTTTAGGAGCAATTTAGCAAATGTAAATGGATCAGAAAAGAGTAATTGATAGGTCAGATACATGGAGGCGGTAACCGATAGTAGCTTTTGAGGTCTGCCACGATAAACTCTCTAAAGCAGAATGATATAGCAAACTCTTTTGGCCAGTATGATTCATTATTTTTCAATTCACTGGAGAAGTATAAAATTCAGACCTGGAAAAACTTACAAATGTCAGGAAACTTAGTCAAATCCAAGACTGTTCTACCAAGTGATCTGTATTACTTGGTGAACCACAACTATTTGAATCAGCCAAGGAACCAAGAATAGATTCTGTCTTTAATAGGTGTACTTCTCTTCCCTGAGAAGTACAGCTATATTCTCCTCCTGCTGGGGTTTGATCTGTCCCCTCTGTCCCTCCCTCCAGGGGTCCCCTGCATCCTTGCTCAACAAACCTCTACCACCGCAGCAAAAGTGTGTGTCTGAGGGCAAAGTGACTACAGCTGACCTTCCTTATGGATAGCACAGTGCTTGCTCTGTTTGCTTGCATATTGTACATAATGTGTAAGATGTTCACAGCTCACCAGGCAGGCTTACCTCAGCAGGTGGGAATCTTCTGCCTAGACGGAATATGCTGATCCAGCCTGGAGCTTCTGAATCACTGGTACATCCCACAGCAACTGCTAGGGACAAAGCAGATAGGTTTTAGAATTGTTTTAAAGTTATTAAACATAGGGAAATGCTATGAGGGCAAAGGTTGAATAATTGTTTTGCACCTTGGTTAGTAATTTTACCAGAGAAAAAATGTATAAAAAATGTATATTGTACAGTCAGTTTATACTGACTGTATAAAACAGTCAGTAGATTCAGTAATGCTTTATAACTACTTGCAGTGCTGCAAACAGTTGCACAAGAGAGTGTTGAATTAAGGTCAATGAACTGATCTATGGTGAATGTTTGGTCGCCACATTTTAAGAGAGGGTTAAGATGATGGACAGCATGATGGACTCTATAGTACAATGCTAACAAAATTATTTGGGTTTTGTGAATATTTATCCTGGAAAGTAGGTGTTAGAAGAATTTGAGTGAGTCATGAATACTACCAAGAAGACAAAGCTATTTGGTTACCAGGTATATAATGCGGTTGTATTTTTCCTCTGCAAATTTCAGGCAGTGATGCGATGTGGGGTTGCATTTCCGAAAGCAAACAACTCAGACGCACAATCCCAACAGGGGTGCACGTGTACTGGAGGATAAATCCTGCCTGTGTGCACCTGAGGACATGAACAAGGGATAGACCACAAGTGCTGTGGTTAACCAGGAGCCCTGCCTGGGAAGCGATGTGACTTGGTGCCTGAGCCATAGCCAGGAGTGCAAAACCTAGTGTGCAAAAGGCACAGACATATTCTAAGGCTGAATAGCTTCTGAAGTGCGGACCACAGTTTTACAGCAGTTTCAGAGTTAGGCAATGCATCTTTCCCTTTTCTAAATCTTTCAAACAAGAGACAAAACTAAGTGCTTGTGTATTTGTTTCATGTCAGCTGCTTCTCATCAGACCTCTGAACCTTATTCATCGCACATTAGTGTTACTCAGTAACTTGGGTCTAAAATAATATCAGTTTTGCTGACAGTTATCACCTGCTGTCGTTACTGATTATTTGGATTTATTGCCTGAGTTAAGTTAGTTATTTACTTTGCATGACTAATGCATATGAAGGTTGTTTGCCACAGTAAGTGGAGGAAAACAGCAATGTTCCCTGGCAACTCAAACTGTAAAATAAGTTTCTAAAGGGCTTAGTATATATTTTGGCACTTAAAACTGAGATTCAAATAACTTACATACATATATACATATGTAGTCATCTGAGTATACTTCAAAAAAACTAATTATTCTAGCTGGAACTTACTGCAATGTTGTACCTCTCATTATAGCCAGTATAGATATGCTTGCCTAACATATGGGTCATAAAAATTATGCATGTTTGAAGTTAATAGGAGCTCTCTCTGTTTAGCAGGATTCTAATGCTTATATGTCTTTGTTTTCCTAGAATAAAATTGTATTTTCTATTAAAGGTATTTTTCATTCATTCTGTAGGTTCAGGTGCTACATGCATAATTAACTTCAAAGACAACGGTTTACAAATGTTTGTAACGTAGGCCTACCTAACCTTGTGCTAGAATTTGAACTACGACTTAGCAGTTGCCTAGCTAATTGTCTTCTCAGAAGGAAAATAAAATCTGAGAGCAATAACATGTATACCTAGAAAATATTGTAAAAAAAAAGGTACATTGGGAAGAGCAGAACAGCTCATTCTTTGACAGAACGATGAATTATGTTGCAACAAGGAAAACTATGAAAGGATCAAAACCAAATGCACTAGCTCTTCAGCAAGGTATTGACCAGGATGCTAAACATGGGCTACTGCGTTCAATAAATGGAACAAATCGTAATACAATCCTTACAATAGTAAGGAATTGTGAAATCACCGGAAGTTAAAGGGGTCTCTTGGGCTGCATCTTCATTAGCAAGTAGTCTGAGTCAAGAACAACGGATCTGTAGAGTGAAATAGTCTGTGCTTAGGACCTGACATCCATGCTGTACACAGTTTAGGATTTTTTTAAATTCCAAACTAGCTCTAGTCTGGCCCCTGGTCTGACTCAATGCCCATGTAGTGCTTTATGTGCACTTTCAGTTTAATGTCACCTGAAGGGAGTTTGGTGCTTTGAGGTCCCCTTGCATGCTATGATAAGAACCAAAGTGCAGTAATTGGTGACAACTGACACTCGCTTGAAAATAGCGGCCTTGATCTGAGCACAAATGCTAAAATAGACTGCTTCTACTTCTTACATTTCTAAAATTCACGTCGTCGCGTTCATCTCTCCTCCCATGTAGCAAATGGAGGTGTAGCTCATGCTTAAGAAAGCAACCCTGCCAGGCTTTCTGACTGTCAATGATGAACAACGCTCAGCAAGGGGAAGAAACACTTGCTAGGGAGTACAAGAGAGGTCTCCCTTACAAAAGGCTTCCAGTTCCTTTTGATCTGGCTTCAGGGGAAATGATTGGCTCTTATTTCTTCTCCCAGTCTGCCCCTAGATCTTTCGAGACTCTTGTCTATAATTTCCCTTCCTAGTCCTTCACTGTAGTTTAGGAATCTGGCCATCCTTCCACTCATTTTTTGCACTGTTTGAACTTCTTATTCTTAAATCTTCCTCTGGTAGCTGCTGGAGTGAGTGTGAATTCTCACACTTGTAGGTACAGCCATCTCCTGATAGCACCTATGTCGCCTCTAAGTGCCTCGTCTCTTCCCTCTGCTCGGTGAATGTCCTTTGAAAGTTGAAAAACTTTATTTAAATTCTATCTTCTGGAACATCCTTTCTATCCGTTAAACAGAGCCCTTGATTTTACTGTGCTGGTGAGTTCCTACTCACCATTCGGTAACTGATGTCTTTCCAGTATCCTTTCTCTTTCTGTGGGAAGGGGTTTTGTTCTGTAGAAGAGTAAGCTTCAAGTATCTGAGCAGACGGTCTGTGCTTTTCCTATTTCATTTGTCTGACAACGCCATAAAACAAACAAACAAATGAATGGGTAACTAAAAGCATCTTTCCACAGGACTAGCCACTTATTTGATCTAGGTTCTAGAAAGATTAGCTCCATTAACTCTTTCTTCTTAGCCCAGTCTTCTGCCATCCTTTCAAATTTGTAGGTCACTTATTTTTCACACCGTTCTCATGAAAACCAGTATTTTTTTCAAGGGTGACATGATATGGTGTTGTGTTGCAAATATGACCTGAGATACATACAAACCAGCATAAAGCAAACAGGCTTTTATCGACAGCATATACAAACAGGCTCCGCTGTCAACAGCTCAGCTAGCAAACAGAAAAGGAGAGAGACTGATAACGAAGAACAGTGTGCAGTAACTACTACATAGTTATTTCCAGCGAGATACGATGTTTTCCTGCCCAGGGCAAACTAACTGGACACTAGCTAATCTGGAAGCTATTTATACACATTAAAGCCATAAGCCAGTATATGTCCCTTACGGAACGGTTTACAGGGATTAATCCATTAAACAGATTGCAGTCAAACAGCTACCAATTCAGAGCTGGTTTGTGTCCAGGCAAGCAGAATAAGTTTGCATCTGACTGCAGAATACTGTGCTGTACTCTGCACAACGGTGCTTCAGTCACATGCATGAATATTTTGCACTTCCCAGGAGGTAGCCCTAGCTGTTGGACTGTCAGGAGCACAGGGCAGGCTCTCGTAGTTGTGCCATGGCAGAGGATATCAGTTGTTCGTAGCTCACCAGGTCTGAAGGATGGGGTGCAGGATGGAGCATGCTGAGTGGCCACGGAGCTTCCGTGCAAGGGACAGGCATGCTCCTGCACCTTCCCCTCAATATTTACACAGGGCCTTCGGTAGCCAGCTCCAGACTGGATTTTGTCAGGTGATAAAACGCTTACAAAACTATTGTGGTCCTAATTCCCTCTGTAAATCTATTTCTTTAGAGAGCTTTTATAGCTGTCATTTAAGAATTTCCTCCAAGTAAGGGGACTACCGAGTAGAGGGTCCAAGGATCAAAACTTTGGATTTAATATATTGGAAATTAAGCATGAGACTCCCTTTTCAAACCTGCATCTTAAGAAACCAGATCATAAGGAGAGACATTTACTTCAGCCTTTAGCAAATGAAGACCAACAGTCTTTCACTGAAAAGAGCTTTACTGTTTACTTTTCCTATATACTTCTTTATAAAGGGCTAAACTATTAAAAGAGGAAAAAAACCCACACACTTGGTCTGGGTGTCCTATATAATTATTTCAAAGCTTAGCAACAGATCTCTGCCCAAAGTGAGAGAAGTTATACGCCTAGCTCTAAATAGCCAGCGGCTGCAAAACACACGAGCAATTCCAGGAAAGGAGGCCAGGATTGCTGGCTAATTCCCCCACCTCCTTCTCCAGGCCCAAGCGTGAAGGGGGAGCTGAATTGCTCTCTGCTCTCTCAGAAAATAGGGTTGCTGTAATGCTGAAACTGCTCTTCCTCCTAGCCTGGAGGGAGGGCAGACGGGAAAAAGTTTCCAGAGCTTGAAGAAGAGCAGAGCCGGGCAGGGTCAGACATGAGACTGGGAGGGAAAGGTGAAATGAGGTGCAAAGTTAATCGACTAAGTCACAGAGGCCACAGGAGGGATCACAGAATTGGTAGGAGATGGCTGTTTTAACACTAGTTATTAGGAGGTATATATGTACTACATCCAGGCACCCAACAGCACAGGCTGTCTCTGGCCCAGTGGGGCAGCCATGAGAGGCAGAGGGAAGATGTGAAACGTAAAGGATACAAATCTAGGAGAAACCAGGTTTCATTGCTTCCACAACCCACATAACAACTTCAGTCTTACTTTCAGTTTTTCAGGTTCTGTGCTCTGAGCAAAATAATCAGGTAATAAAGTGGTCTGGTCTCTTGAGGGTCTCCAACGTGAAAACCTGCCTTCCTGGGTGAGAAATGCCAACTCTGCCACTTTAGTCTGACCCATACGCGATAGGAAAGACATTAATAAAACAAACAAAGAAACAAACAAACAAACAAACAAATCAGAAACTGAACAGCATGACAGCTGCACTTTTAAAATCGTAATTTTTTTGTAATTGTAATTGTTAACGACTACTACTCTTTTTAAATGTTTAGCGTTTCCAGAAAGGGAAGATGGAGTGAACTGTAAGACTATTCAGAGCTTTTGTAACAACACCCTGTGTCCTTCCCCATGCATCTAACAAAACTTCCCATAACAGATGGTATCAGAATAGCCCTGGACCTCCCCCTCTCAACACATCTTACAAGGACTTTGTTACAGTCATAAAGTAGAGGAGATAACAGTAATTTAAGTGAGATGCAGATAATCATGTGGCTCAACTGCACTTAATTTTGTTTTCAGGAGCATTCCTGATTCCATACTTCATTGCTCTTATCTTCGAAGGAATCCCACTGTTACATCTTGAACTTGCCCTAGGACAGCGCCTGAGGAAAGGCAGCATTGGAGCCTGGAATACCATCTCGCCTTACCTTGGAGGAGTTGGTGGGTCTCCCAGGGTCCTGGCTGAAAGAAGTACAGCTGAGCTCCCGCTTAGCACTCACTTCCTACAGAGCCCTAACTGATCATTTGAATTATCACTCCTGTAATGCAGTAAAAACTCACTGGATTGTTCAACGAATCAGCAAATTAAATGAATTCAGCTCACTCCTACCATGCTGAGGAGCCCATTGTGCCCTAGTGGTGTCTGAAGTGGCCAGTTCGGTGCTTACGCTGTCTGCACAGCAAACGGCATGGGCATATGGGGCTGACCTACCACAAGCTGTGTGGAGCCCACGTTGCCCCGTCCCTACTATATCTTGGAGCTTGCGCAACACCTTCAGAGCCCATCCAGAAGCCAGTCTTGACCCTCCAGGAGCAGCTGGGACTGGAAGGGGGACAGGAGGATAGGCAATCAGGAGCAGGAGCTCAGCACTCGGGCTTCCTAAGCTCCAAGAGCTACAGCACTGGGGCAAACTTCTCTCCAGGAGCGAGGGGTACACTGGGGCTAGTGAAGGGAGATTATTAACACAGTAGTGTGCATCACACTGGTTTGCAGTGCTATACTGACACTTACTGAAAGCACACACCCCTTCAGGCAAAGACTCGTATCCTGTTGGCACTGATAGGCTGCAGAAAGTCAACAGGAGCAACTGGCTTCTGGAAGGCTGAATGACCAGCTCTGCCCCATTTGAGGCAGGCCTATGGGTGGAGAGGTGGTGGGTGAGGAGCTCTCTAAGGGCAAGAGGGCAGCCAGGAAAAAATACCTCGCAGCAGGGTGGTGCCTCCAGCTAAACCCATCATCTAGGATTAGGTGCATCGATTCTCCTCTTGCAAAACTGCAAGCAAGCACAATTGGTGGTGCTGCTGTTCTTCCTTCCTTATTCCAGGAGCAAAGCAGTTCTCAGTTCAGGGTGCATGTGCATAACTTGGGGACAGAAGAGTGCCTTCACGCAGCTATAGCATGCTGTAAAACTTCAGTTGCTTTCAGTCTCTGTTGTTGAAGTTGTGCCATGTTGTAGAAAATACATGTTGTAGAATTATTTACTGTAGCAAAGACTGCAACCCTAGCATTCTACATAAACTAGAATCTAATTCTTGGGCCTTCCCTGGGCCAAATACACCTACACTACAGTAATGGGCTCCTGGTAATCGGGTGCCCTGCAGTGTAGTCCCTGTCTTCTTTTCAGTAAAGTGCAGTCTCCATCAGGAGGATTTCAAGGCCAGACTGGATAAAGCCCTGAGTGATCTGGCTTGACCCCACAGCTGCTTTGAGCAGAAGGTCCCTTCCAATCTGAATTTTCCCATGATTTCCTCAAACTGGAGCTGCCTTTACAAGCGGGCTGGCACCAGAGACTCAGGAGTGAGTTTTCCTCCCTGTTCTCTGCCCAGAGAGAACTCTATGGCCAGTTATACCCTGAATGCCTGATCCCAACTGGACAATGCTCTTGAAGAAGGCGGCCTGAGTAGCCTGAGAAGAGGTCGTTCCTGAGGTGCTCAGCTGGTAATTTTAAGACAAGCGTGAAAAGCCCAGACATCTGGAGCTTAAAAGCTCTCCTGCTTTTGGTGCTCCCAAACTCCTGCCATCAGCACGCTCAGCTGACTGCACAGCCTCAGCCACACTGTCATAGCGCTTGCTGGCATGGAGTTCCCCAAAAGGGTAAAAGCCTGAGCACAAGGCATGGTAAAGGCAAAGCCAGAGAGCACCAGCCTTCCTGGAGCAAGGCTGGCAACCTGGAGAGACTGCGCACCAGTATGTAGACACAGATGCATGTCCTTCCTGTGAAAATCTCCACAAAAAAATAACTTGAAAAATTAGGAAATGTGAACTTCTTAGAGCAGGTGCTGCCACTGACAATTTTTTCCAATGCTTTTCTAACCTGAGATCTTGTGCCTTCTGCAGGAGTCAGTTCATGGATGGTGTCCGTTCTGGTGAGCTTGTACTACAACACCGTTTTAACCTGGGTGATGTGGTATTTCATAAACTCCTTCCAAGAGCCTCTTCCTTGGAGCGTTTGTCCTCTGAATGAGAACAGAACAGGTAACCACTGACCATTTCAAACGTCTGTTAGCAAAAGGCAGATCACGAATGTTACTACTTTAGGGTTTGGGAGCTAGTGGTGGGAAAAGGAAGCGCTGTTCATTTTTTTATTCTTGCAGTATGGTGCAAGTTCCGCAGTACCAGTTCGAAAGAGCATCTTTAGCTTTCTCATTATGAGAAAAACAGTCCTTTATCAAGACACGTGAGACTGTTATCACAAACTACGTATTAAGACATGTGAGATTGCGAACGTAAATTAAGAACCAAGGTTATGACTACATCTTTCAGTAAATGCTTTAAATGAGACTTTTGAGTTTTCATTAGGTGGTGATATGACTCATAACCAGCTCTTATAAAAACCTTTCACCTAATTTAACATGATGTCCCGGGAAAGATCAAATAAGTTGTTAGAGCAGGAAGCACAACAGTATTGGAAAATTCAGCTTCTGCCTGTAGATTGCTTAAATGTTGAGCCTTTATTTTTACTTACCCTGCATATCAGCTTTAAGAGGGGAAGTGACACTTGATTTGGCTCCATGTTGCGCATGAGGCCTGGTTTATTTTTCTGTCAAAGGCTGTGAGAGTGATCAGCATCTACTCAAATTCAGCAACACTGCAGGATCAGCAAAAGCCAGAAAGCCTACTACCTCTTTGCTTGACTTCAAAATGAGAAACCAAATAACAGTGTGTTAAAACAAAACAAAACAGAAACAAAAAAGGAGCAGCTAAATAAGTAAAAACTTTTGAGGTGGCAGAGAAACTATTTAAAGGCAGTATCTTTGAGGCTGAGAGCAAATGCACACTACCCATTACAAAAACTTGAGTAAAACCACAGAAAGACTAGAATTTTGCTGGTCAGAAGATGTCCAGGCATGTGGCCGACTCTTTTAATTCATGGTTGAGAAAAGGACACCAATGAGTCTCCTTTCAGGGTTTTCGCAGGTCCTACTACTGCAGATTAAAGGTAAAAGGAGTGCTTTCATATACTGAAAGTAGGTCACCAAGCCTCAGGTCTGCAATGCTGACCTCCCTGTTCCCAGCTGTGATATTTGTTAATAAAATGTCAATGGTATTTGCTAATAAAATTTCAGTGGCGACCACAATTTCAAAGGTAAATGACAAATTCTTTCTGTCTGCAGTATTCTGGGAGAGATCTGTAGATCTCAGCCACTACATACTCCCAGTAATGTCACTGGTAGCAAAAGTACACCGACCTTCATCTGCCTACAGAGCCCAAGCCCACGCAGGAGAAGGGAAGGCTTAAGATATTGCAGCCAGGAAGGAAGTCAGGCTGGGAGCCAAAAAAGGAGTAAAAGGCCCTAGAGAAGAAAAAATCAAATTTAGAAAGGTGGGGAGGTTCCTGATGGCAACACTGGCAGCACCAGTATTAACTTCGTCTGTGCTAGAGCATTGGAGTCCCAGGTCAAGTATTACAGAACAGCCCGTGATCACCCTACTCAGCTCTCCAAAGCGAATTGGTCTTGTCCAGGCTGCTTGCTGCCTGGAAAGAGCTCCTGCAGTCCCTGGCACTGATCTTCACTGTAGCTCCCTAGGGCGATGCCCCTGTACCATGCCTAACTCTCATCCACACGACCAAGATCACCTTTTTTTACATATGAATAACAATTTTACTATGACTGTGGCCAAGATTTCTTTTGCTCCTTTAAAAGCTCTGTGCACCTCAAGGCTAGATGGGCATTTCCTTCCAGCTGGGCACCACACCATGGCCCTCTCCTGGAGCTGGGCTCTGCAGTCAGCCTTTTCTCCCAGACCGCAGAAGAAACAACTGCATCTGCCTTTTCTTCCAGAGGCTGGAGGGCTGTGGGGAGAAAGGCTGGAAGACAGATAGACTTTGTTTCCTTCCTTTACTTGAAAATACTTGAACTGACATATCCTATATATCAAGTAACTACGTAAAATAAAACAAAAAATAATAGGAGAAAAGTACACAAATGGATGAGAAACTGATTTTTTCCTGACCAAAGCACAACAAAGTATTCAGAGGGCAGATATCTAGCTTCTTACACATTTTTAGGTTTTTAAAACGTAATTTACTACAGAGAAAAGTGAAACAAATTTGATTCACCATCAAGATGACAGAACTGGCCGTCCAGGACCACTGCAGTGTGCTTCCCTGTTGTAGCCATGGTGAAAGGGATTTAGGGGATCAACGAGCTCTGCTTAATGAGTGTGATTTTAAGATTGCCACATTGTTCACTTGTTTGCTTCCTTTTAAATTTTTATTGTGGATGGTGGTTGTTTCAGAAGTGAGTGCAAGATCATAAATGAAAGGTTAAAAATGCTGGCATTCCATACAAAATGAAAATTTGCAAAATACATACGGAAGTTGTTTCTTGTAGCTTCAAGATTATCTTTTTAAAGGCAGAAGCTGCAGTATCCAGACAACTCAGGTTTCCAGTCAAAGACAGCAACTCAGTGGGTTTGCTGAAGATCCTTCTTCACCCTCTTCTTGGGCGCTTAGGCTGCACGCAGAGCACGGGTTGTGGCATATACCAGGATCCCAGCTGATACTTGTATTTATAAAGTTATCGCTTGTAGGAACCTAGTGATGTTCTGATGTAGGTCCCACATGATTCTCCCAATCTGTTTTCTATGACAAAGTTTGTCTTGCTGTACATTACAGAAAATGCAGAAAGAGAAATTCAGCTCATTTCCTTCTTCAACTTGGCAGTAGGAAACAGCACCCTCCCTCACACACACTCATCCTTAGTATAAAGTCTTGCTTCCTAACTATACAGTGAGTGGAAAAATTATTGTCACATTTCAAAATTTATTCTTATACTTACCACATTTTTTCCAGGGCTCAATGAAGAATGTTATGAAAGTACTGCAGTAAATTATTTTTGGTACAGGAAAACTTTGAATATAACACCTGATGTTACTGAGAACGGCACACTGCAGTGGTGGCTTGTTTTGTGCTTAGCAGCTTGCTGGGGAATTGTGTATCTCTGCACCATCCGAGGAATTGAAACCACAGGAAAGGTACGGAAACTACAGAAAGAAACAGGAAACTCAAAATGTTATCCTACCCTTTTGATTTTGCTCTCAAGCTACTGCATTTCACTGCCATGAAGCAGTAGCAGCACTACAAATGCCCCAGATTCCCTTCCCTTCCCCCTTTCTCTCCCATTGCAACTGTTTCTGCCACAGTTTCCCCTCTCAAGAGTTTTAAAGTTATTCTTATTACCAATGCTTTCTGCAAAAGTACATTTTACTTCCTTTAAACATCTGCTAGTGTTTCACCTAACGTTGTTAGGATTATATGCTGCAATAGCTTAGACGGGATCTATTGATGTTATTGTCAGTAACTGTCTGCCTTACATTCTCACTTTTTGGTTAGGCGATTTATGTAACAGCAATATTTCCCTACCTGGTCCTAACCATATTCCTTATTCATGGACTCACCCTACCAGGAGCAACTGAAGGTCTAGCTTATCTCTTCACCCCTAATGTAAGTACTACTGCTGTATTTGGACATATTGTTTTTCCTTTTTCTCCCTCTCCGATCTCATATTGTATACTCATTTTCTAGCAATTCCCTATCTAGTTCCCTATCCAAAAGCTCAGCTAAGCTCTTTTTCCCTAGATGAAGCATTTTAATATTTTAATATACTTTAGCAAGTGAAAAAGAATAGCAGAATATTTAACAATTTATTAATAAACATATCACAAAATATTGGAAAATTGAGTACAAGCATGTTATGGATGCCTCAGTCCTGAATGTGTAAGTAAAACTAATGCAAGTTTTGCACTGGAAGTACAGAGTCATCTCTTTTACACATGATAGAGATGGCATTTCCCCGCCAAAGCTACAGCAAAGAAAGATTAATGTTTAAGAACGTTAAAAATCATTTAAGAATTTACAAGGAAATCAACTGAGGAATTAAACTGCAAAGTAAATTTTTAAGAGTCATTCTCTCCTCCTCCAGTTTCTCCATAGCTGACTTTTTTTCCCTGTAGCTTTCCCTGAAAGATTGAAGAGTTCACTGAAGAATAATGATCACTCGTCTCTTCTCATCTTCTCAAAGAGTCAGCAGTCCCTGATCCCTCCCTGTATGCTGGCCATTTCAGTAGGACCTCTTTACACCGTCCTTAGTGATCTGCCCAAATGCCCAGCCAGATTGTCCTGCAAGTAGTTGCGATCAACTCTAGGCACCCTCGTGGCTCAGCCTTAGTGCTAAAAAGCTCTGTAAAGCTTTTGTAAAGGCTCTGTAAAAAGCCTCTGTAAAGGGTTTGGAGAAGGAAAAGCAGCTCCCACTGGCAGATAGGCTCAGAGCATCCTCCGCGCTTGGGACCTTCAGTGGGGCAGAGCTGCAGGTCTGGCCTCCCAAGGACCCCACATCCTCTTCTGCAGTGACTGCGCACCTCCTCTGCTGTCTCAGTGCTCGAGAATAGCCACTGCCTTACAGAACTTGGCCATCCTCTACTTTCCTGGGAGGTGAAGGCTCAGACCATGAGGCTTTCAGGGGAGAAATTCACTGCTCCGTTAGTTGTGACAGAGAGGCATGAGGCCATCAAGCTTGCTTGTCTACACCTCCCTTCGATCACTAGTATCTAAAATATTCCTAGAGGCACTAGGGGATTGGTGTCACCAAGCTTTCCCACCTATTATGGTCCATAGATAATATTGATTTCATTGAAAGGAACATCACTCCCCAGTTCTGCATGTGTTTACTGACTGCTGAGGCTAGTTCATGGATATACCAGAAGCTCTGTATACAAGCCCACATATTGCACAATTATGGACAGTTTGAGTAGGACCAGTGCAGTGCCTTTTCTCCACTCATGACAGGAACACAGGGTGGGTGGGAGGTGCAATGCTCCATATCCCCAACTGGCTTTGGTCACACGTTCCCACAGTAAACCACACAACACCTCTAATTAATTGCTGAATTCTCATGAAGCAGCAGTGGAGCAGGCATTTGCCACCTTGCCTGTAAGACAATCACTCAACATCAGCATTCTGAATACCACCCAGGTCATTACAGACCCTGGACCTGAAGCAGGGAGCTGTTGGGTTCCCATGCCACAGAAGTAATCAAGGTGGCAATCCATGATGACACAGCATTAGGGCAAAGGATGTCTTATCTGTAACCCAGCCTGTACAGCCACAGCAATGCTTCCTGCCTCAGTAGCGCTGGGTACTGCCCTTTCCCTTCCCTCAGGGAACCCATGCAATGGCCCTTCCTCAACCATGGGACTTCCTCATTCCCCCTTCACCTCCGCTCCCCCCAACCTAACAAGGAAAACAAGCTGTCGGACGCATTCTTACAGTTTATTGGTATCTAGCGAAGAACCTCTTTAGACTTCTTTCCAATGTCCCTCTTCCAGGGTATCAGTCCTCCTCCTCCTCAGCTCTCCTGCTGGTTAGAACCTCTTTTCTCCCCTACCTCTTTCTGGGGTGCACATTATATTGCCTATTTGATCTAGGGGACCTTTTACAAAGGACTGTCAGTGTCTGATGGGAGGGAATGAAACATCAAGCGCCCCAGAAATGCATGGAAAAGCAAGAGACTGCATACAGTATTAACAGTCTACAGGTATTATTATTATTATATATCTACAAACTCGCTAGAGATTGCAAAACACAGATAAACTTAGCCCACAACAGGAACACAGGATTAAGGAAAATGCAAGCCCAAAGACGCACTGCATATCAGCCTGATAAATTCTCTTCTTGTCATCCCTTAGATAAGGCAACTTTCTCCCTCCCTCATTTCAAAATTGTCAGAACTCATAAAGGATATCTTGGTCTTTACAGAATCAGGACATTCACTTGCATTTTAGTAGGGCCCAGACAGGACAATAAATTCTTCCTCACAGCAAAGTAGAGTTGACAAGTTGACACCACCAGTCTATGCTTATACACATCATAGATACAGGCTCTCAAATAAAGGCCTATTTTCTTTGATACAATGTTCTTAATTAAGAAAGCACACCTAGCCCACACAACTAGAACAGGGCTTGGCCTGTTGGTCTCAGTCTGGTTGTCAGGCTCAGACATACGGGCTTACGTGTTCTGGGCTTATGATCATTATACGGTGAATTTAATGCAAGAAAGATTTATGTATATTCAATTTATGTATGACACAAAGCTTGGAGGTATTACAGTAATGAGGGGGAATGGATCATCATAAAAGAAGAATGAGATGGTTTTGTAAACTGGCACCAGAAGTCATAAGCAAAATCTGACTGCAATCAACCTGCAGTTAATGATTAGCCTGTTTAAGGAAGCAGTTCCTGGGGACATCCTTGAAGAGTCATCAGAAAAATCTTGGTGATGAACCTCTGTTCTTATCTACAAATATGGAAAGAGCAGAACCGATGCAAGGCCTTGGTAAGTGTTATCTACTATGGATGTTATTGCATTGATGAAAGTTATAATGTAAAGACAGAGATTTGTTACACTAACATACCTACTGTTAAGGAGGATTTGAAATCTTTGGAGGGTCAAAAAGAACAGTAAGAACAGAACTATTGTATTTCCCTTCTCTTTTCTTTCCCTTGCCCACAACAAGGGCAAGTACCAGTATTGCCTTTCTGTTAGCTTGTTTAATGAGGAACCATTCCCACCAGTGCCATCAGCAAATACCACTGTTTTTCTTGTTACCTTTCTCCACAGGGGATGCCTCAAAATGGTGGAGTTTTTTTTTTTGTTTTGTTTTGTTTTTTCTCCTTCAAAGATCTAGTCATTTCTTCCTGGCCTATTCTGGACCACATTAGTTGATAAAATCCTATCACCTATTTCGTATTATTTACTGTTTTGTTCTTCTTTTCCTGTCCTTTTGCAGGAAGCTTGTGATGCTTTAGCAAAATAAAATATGAATTAGCTCACCTACTGCCTATTTCAACATCCTGTCAATCTTATTGACTTCCTCCACTCACTGGAGGTGATTTTTTCTAACTTTGCAGCGCAGCAGAAATTGTAGTCTGTCCGTAATATTTTATTTTTTCTAATCACTATCGTATGAGTTCATTCCCTTTCCAAGTTTGTACTTCTAGCTCTGATTAGCAAATCTCACAAATAAAAACTGCATGTGTACAAGTATTAAATACGGCAGTTGGTGGTTTTACTTTCATGGAAAAATATGTAGTAGGATTTTGGCCATCTAACGCGTTTTTACTTTTCAAGTTCTAGAAGAACTAATGAATGTTTTTTTTCACTGACTTTCAGGCACAGAGAATTCTGAAGATTTACTCACCTTCTCCCAGTCCTTGGCTCCATGGAAAATGAAGCTGACAGGAAAACAAAAGAGTTTTGATCTCATGTTCGCAGACATTCAAAGGAAAAGCAGAAGTTGTACAAGAATGAAGCAAACACAGTAGCTGGAACAGAGACTTTGGGAAAGATTCTTGGAAAACAGGAAAATCAGAGGCAGCGTCAAGCATTAGCAACAGTCTGAACAGTGTTCAGCTTCTACAGACATCTGTATCAGCTCAGGAGCATAAGCAAAGACAAGTGCCTACTTCTCCAGCCTCTTTTGCATCTATAGGTTCTTCAGGGATTGAAAATATTTGAGAGTTCTTGGGCAATGAACAATTCCAGGAACTTGGATGGGCAACTGATGCGTGAGCCTGTGTAGCTATTTAATGAGCAGTGAGAATAGCCAAGAAAAAGAGAAGGACAACACAGGCATCAGATCCTCTATCATGGAGGCTATTTGTAATTTTTCTCTATATTTTGCACTTTAAATTTTACACCTGACATTAAAAAAAGTAAATACGGACGCTTAAAAGTCCTGAAAGGTACTTGGTCTGTCCATATCGTTATTGTATTTGGGAGAACCAAAGCATTAGCTTAATGAACTGCTGTCTTTATGTGCAGCATTACCTGTTGGCCACTGGCTTTCAAGAAAAGTAAATACATCAAAAAGTTCCTAATCAGAAAGTCAGATTTGTAGCAGTTACATAATCACCGACAATTGACTTGGCAGCATTTAATCAACTCCCAAGGCCATATGTGCTAGTTTCTGTACTGCTGTAACATTCTACTTCTGCATCTGCATGAGGTCCTACCAGTGAGCACTGTGGTACTGGAAGGGTTTGATTAAGATCTTCCCCTCCAACAGGGTGTTTGCCATGCTGAAGCATTTCAGCCAGTAGTAGTCACACATACCTGCAATTATGGCATTCACCGAATGTATCCAAAGAGAGGCGAATGCATTACTCCCACCCTTCAAGTTCAGGCCAGCTTTAGAGAAACCTAAAATACTATTAAGTATCTTTTGAGGTACTTACCTCTCATCCCTGTAAATGCTAATGGATCGATAGTACAGACTTGTAGATTGGACCCAGAAAACAGGCAACAACTCAGCCTGAATGACTAGGATGTAGATTTGAGTGATTTAAACTCAGATTGACATAAAACATGTGAAAATATACTCGACAGCCCAAATATTCTTTAAAGGCCAGCTGAATTTTAAAACATTCATGCTTAGCTAATGCTGTTTTTCTATTCCCCCTATTTGCTAATGGATTGGAAAGTGATTCAGCTTGGAGGATATGAATATAACATGCTACTTCTTAGCCAACTGCAGGAAAGAAACACTTACGGAGCACATCTATATTTTGTGCAGTACTAATAATTTTGTCTTTTTCATTTAGACCAATTTTAACAGTAAGATTTCTTTTTAGTCCAGCATTTAAAAATTGTACATTACTTTCTGTAACTCAGCAGCCATGGAATTTTTCAGTTAGTTTCCTCTATAATGTCTCCCTTTCTTAAGTTTAGATCTAAATTTCATTCTATCAATCAACTATTTTTTCCTTATTTTTCCACGCTGACCTTTTACTTTTCATTGTCG